>NC_140740.1:41092500-41657500 GCF_050655825.1 Lonchura striata
ATTAGAAAAAAAAAAAAGTTTATTTGGAGACAATAAAAACAGTAGTAGAAGAAAGAGACCAGGGCTTTTTGTGAATCAAGTCATCAAAACCTTCAGTCTGGACAAGTACCTTAAATTTTGTGTCTCAGTCTCTCTATCTTTATAAGAGGGATTTATTATTTCCTTTCTCAGGAATAATTATCAGCCCTCTAAGAAAGAAAGAATTGTCTGGAAGACTGGAGATTTTAGAGTAAAACTACTTGCAGGGACTTCTGGACTTTCCTGACCAGAAAAAGGGAGAGCTGTGGGGAAAGTTCTCCCTACTGACGTCCCTGTATCCCTCACAAGGCTACACTCAAATTAGAGAAACCAAAGCACCAAGGAGCAAGGGAAGCATCTTTGTCTTGTGTCTGCACTTAAACTGATGCAAATCACACACATGTGCAATGGAGTGAAATGAATGCCAAAGCACAGAATCACAGAAATCATAGACTCATGGAATTATTTGGATTGGAAAGGACTATAAATATTATCTCATTCTACCCCTGCCATGGCAGGGACACCTTCCCTTGAACCAAGTATCATCCAACCCAACCCTGAACCCCTCCAGGCATGGGGCAATCATAATTTCTCTGATTAATCTCTAAGCTTTAAAACATTTGGGGCTCACCAGAGGAGGATGTAGATATTAATTACTATTTCCAGATATATAAATATTTTTCAGTCAAGGATCCTTGGCACGACCAAATCAATAATCTCCCAGGTGCACGAAAAGAGTTCCTGTTGTTCAGTATCACTCTCCTTTTCCAATGGCCAATTCTTTGCAAGGAGCAGCTTTAATAAAGACAAAAGACACTTCTAAATATGCAAAATTTCCCACCTCAATTTTCTAATCTCTATGACTAAAATGACATATCATTTATAGCCAATGGCTGACTGCAGCTTTTTTGTTCAAGAAGTTCTTTTCCTTGACTTCTTGTCATAGAAATAAATATCTAGTCATACAGATAAACTCAAAAGTGTACTTCAAATTACAAAAGGAGGTAATAAAGGCAACCTTCATGCTGAGAAAATGGTTATCCTGACACAGACACTCTTGCAAAATGATTCATCCCAGCCTCAGAGGGATGCTCAAAGCAGTCAGATGATTACTGCCTCGAAAAGCATATTTCTGTCTGATGGCCCACAGAGATGCTGGATAGCTTGAATTTAGATATTGTAAGAGCTAAGCTAAGAGGACCAACCTAAGCTAAACACAGTTGTCTACAGTGCAGATGTCTACATGTGAGCTGGTTGTCATTGTGTTCAGGGAGACCTGGTAGGTCTAGTCATTAGAGAAAAATTAATTTCACCCTTGAGTTGATTCTTAACTTTTGATTAAATGAATCCCTTCCTAGTTTTTGTTAACTGCTTTGGCTACATTTTTTTTGTTGATGGTAGAATCTAGATGACTATTTTATGTCTAGTCTCTTACAATGAGGATCCATAAAAGTAGTTAAAATCGACCTTGCATGAAAATCCTTTTTTCTCACCTCAGTGACACCTGTGCCTTCCACATTCCTTCCTCTAGATAAATGCATTCTCATGGATGTCTTCTCATATTTACTTTTTTGCATCTGCCCTTTAAAATGGCAAGTTGATGAGATGCCATGTTTTTAGTGAAACAGGGTTCTCCTACAGGGATTGTCACTTATACTGAGCAAACCTACTTTGGTATTACCAACAATGTTTTGAAGAGAGAACCACAGAGTCTCAGCACATGTGGTCTCCCATAGCACAATAAAATGTGTCCCCAGAGTGTGATCCAGCTTTACACATCCACCACAGGAATGGTAACACCAGAAATGGTCATCCTGGGCTCCCTTTGTAGTGAACTGTGGGGCATGTGTGGGTGGGTGGAAAGAAAGCTTTTGAGGCACGATTCTTCTGGATGAATTTAGGTCTGTTTCAGGGTGAAGTGAGTCACAGCCCAAAAGATCTCTATAGGAACCCAGAATGACTAATGCAGGAGTAACCACCTGCACAACAGACACAGATAAGAGAGGCTTCAGTGCATGGTGTGCCTTAGCAACCTCATGGAAGGTGAACATCATTTTTGCATGTCCTCATAGCCCAGTAACACAGCAATCAAGCAATAGATTACTCACATCTAGACAGATTTTATGCAGAACACAGTATACAATGGTCAAGCTCTTCTGTTTTTTTCTGTCTCCTGAGAGCCTGCTAAGATATAGCATGAATCAGTGCTTGCTGCACCAAACACGTAGGACTGGGGCTGCTGCATCTTCTGAAAGGTTTCTGATGAAAGAAATAGTAACTGTTTTGTTATTCTGTCTTTTCCTGCCTCTTGGGGGAAAAAATGAAGGTTTGGCATGTGGCAGTGGGGATCCCTGAAGCAAGGGGAAGCAAGAAGAAAATTTTGTGGTTCCTCACATCCTTTATTTCTGCACAGCAAAAGGGAGAACTGGCCCAGTTGTGTGACCAGAGGGAATTAATTTTGAAAACTTCACTGCTGTGAAGCTGCCAGGCAGCTGAAAAGAGGTTTTTCAAGCCAGTGATCCTGATTCCTGTCAGGGGGCTGGGAGTGGATGTGCTCTGGTCAGGCTTCACTCTTTATACTCAGTGCAGAGGTCTCATGCTCTAAACCCTGATGACTGAGGATGCTGAATTTGTTATCTCTGTTGGATTTGCAGAAATGAAAGGTGAGCTTAAAGAAAAACCCACAAGAGGCCAATGAGGGAACATGTTAGCAAGAAACATCTTTCTTTCACTTTCTAGCCAAAGACTGTTGACTACCTGGGTCCATATTTCATCATCAAAGGATAGCTTAGAAAAAAAAAAAAAAAGAAGAGAAGCATGTTGAATTTAACATGAGGCATGTTAAGAAACTACCAGATGAGTAAGAGAAGCAGCTTAAAACAATAAAATACAGGATGTCTGGATGAACAACACATACCACTGGAGTTCTCCAAGTTCCTGTTTGGTGATTTGAAAATATCTGTGATTTGTATGTTTGAATTTAATCTTTTTTAGTAATATATTGAAGTTTCTTACTACCCTGTAAAATTATTCACAATAATTCTATAATAAATTAAGCTATGGAAAAAGACTTCTTCTCCTTCAGTGAGATGTTGTGGGAATTAAGAAAAGATTGAAGACAATCAGCTTTTCAAATAATTTTCTTAGTGTCTGAAGAAAATGCAATCAGATGGCAGCTTCACTCATTTTTTTAATGGTGTGTATAGAGGAGAACATAAATCTCCCAGTCATGACACAGACATGAAACTGAAGTTAGAACTAAAACAGACGAAGCTCTGTTTCATTCCAAGAGCCAGTGCTTTTTGTGGTCAGACATGTAATCCTTTCCATTAAGAAGAAGTGAAATAATATTCTATTTCTATAGTTCTATAATAGCTATATCTTGATTAGGATCCTTGAGACACTAAAGACAAAGGAAACATAATTACTTTCAATAGGACCAGCTTTGTTACCTCTTTATGTTTTGGCATATTCCCTCTAATCTGAAAAGCTCTCAGCTACATGTTTTGCAAACTCAACAGCAGCCATGAGGACATGGATGGATTAAACTCTCCCTAGTGAAGATGTCCTGACTTTGGAAAGCTGCAAACAGATGTCACAGCCTCCAAAAGAGTCATGTGTCAGCACCAGGAATGGATGATTTACCCCCTGGATGAGTCAGGGGTAATTTTCCCAGGCATTTTTTGCCTGACTTTTGTCACCCCAGCTGCTTGTTTCTCATGCTTCCGGGCACGCAGACACAGGTTTGTGCCCAGCTGCCACCATGCAACATGCTCCGGGTTCAGGCCTTGGGCTTTGCCTCTCCGCTCACACCTCCACAGCCTCAGGGGTTGCTTGACTGTGCCTGAACTCACCCTTTCCTGGGCTGGATTAGAGTATTTTGCATATGCAGAGATAAAACACAATGAAAGGTCAGGCAAATGCCTGTTCACTGAACTGGGATGTGAGAAAAGGGGCCTTACACAAGGGGCCATTGGCTCTCAGTGGTCATAAAGGGTTAATCCTTCAGAATCTCTCCTGTGAGGAAAGACTGAGAGAATTGGGATTGTTCAGCCTGTAAAAGAGAAACTTTAGGGTGACCTGATTTGTGGCTTTCCAGTACATGATGGCAGCCTACCAGAAAGATGAGAGAGACTATTGCAAGGGCCTGGAGTGACAGGACAGGGGGAATGGCTTCCTACTGGAAAAAAAAAAATGGATTTAGACTGGATATTAGGAAAAAAGTCTTCCCTGTGAGGATGGTGAGGCCCTGGCACAGGTTGTCCAAGGAAACTGTGGCTGTTCCTAGGTTGCTGACAGTGTCCAAGGCCAGGTTGGACAGGGCTTGGAGCAGCCTGGGACCATGGAAGGTGTCCCTGCACATGGCAGGGGGGTGGAATGAGATGATCTTTAAAGTCCTTTTCAACCCAGCCCATTTGATGATTCCATGAATAATGGAGTGATGTTGAACAACACTTATTTGCCAGTTTCCTATTGAACAATATTATTGTGGTGAAAGAATCCAAATATGGGTATTTTTCCTAGAGCATTTTGATATCACCTTTCTGTGTCATAACCAGGTTAAATTTGTGAGTTAGTATTTATTACCTATGTGAAAATGGTTATAGGCACAACATGAAAATTAATGAAATGGAAAACCAACAAACAAAGTAAAACTGAGAATCTGTTGACTGGTCAATGAAGGGCACTTATTTTTTTAGGAAAACAAAGAAGGATTTAAACCTATAAATAAAACTTTTGCAGAGAGTAGCTTATGAAACAGCAGTTGTGCTCACCCCAAGAGCTCACCCCATCACACAAAATACAGCACAAAATACTTCACTCCCATTTAAACTCGCATTTTCTTCTGTGGGGTGTGCATCTTTTTGACAGCTTCTTCCTGTGAGCAAATGAGCTCTTGCATGAGATGAGGGAGGAAATAAGAGTTAAGCTCACAGTAACTCCAGACTTTGCACGGGGAACTGTATGGGATCACACTGCTTAGCACAGTGGGAGGACAGGATCACCAGGAAAGCCCTCAACCAAAGCTCTGTCAAAGTGACACTTAGACAAGACAGACATGAATCTGACTGCTACCTTCACAGCAAGGAGGCTTGTTTAGACTGAATGTGACAAGATGAATTTAAATTGCACACAGCTAATAAATCTTAAAGGAGCTTAATTTGTTTTGTATATATATGTTTTTTAATGTGATGCCTCAGTCCAGAAGGAAAAAGGTTTATAAATTTTTTTTAAACTCTATAATCCTTAGATTCAGTCTTATCTGCTGTGTTTCCTGCCTCTGAAATATTCAGATCTGTGGTGGTTACATAAGCCCCAGTCCTGATGAGCTGTACTCAGCTAGTTGGGGAACCTAAACACAAGTGTGCAACCTCCAGGTCATTAAAGATAAAAAGCTCAGCTGGATTTCTAAACACTCAGAGCCACTTACTGGCTCAGGAGCATAAAAAAAAAAATAAATGATAAATATTATTTTGAATCTTGATCTTGAAGGAGTGACAGACTGTTTCTGAATGCCCAACCCAGCATTCATCTCCCCTCACTTCATTTCTCAACAAATGTGTCTCTCTAAACAGAAAGGTTGAATTTATTTCAAATAAATTATTTACATGGGGTTGGTTAAGACTATTATACTTAATGCAAGACTGAAAATTTTCAATGATATTGCTAAATGGATGGATGTGTACAATGGAAAATGTAGGATGGGTATCAAAAGACAGTTCATGGGGGTAAGATGTATATCATGTGATCTGATCTTTCCTTATAGAGAAAAAGCTGGATAACATTACTTGGTCTGTCCTCAAGCTAGATTAGATTAAGTATTAGGAAATGCAGTGCAGGAAATAATACTTGACTGACCTGTAGATTAATAGAGTACCCTCGTAGAAGTGGAAGAACTATGGAAGAACTTTATGAGATTTTAGCATCTGTAATTTTGACAATGATGCCCGTTCCGAAAATATTTCCATCTGAACTCAGAGGACACTTGAGTATAATGAGGATAAGAACTATCAAAATGCATTTACTTTGCCTTATTCTTAAACAGTACAAAAGACGACACCTCAGAAATAGCTCTTTCAATAACATCATACCTCTGCTAGAAAATCATACCTCCAAAAAGATCTAAGATTATTCCCTTGACAGGCTGAAGAACCCTGCTGACTCTGACCCTCATAAATACAGGGTGATCAAAGTTCTCTCTGATATATTGGGCCATAGTTGTTGAATGCCTTAAAAATACACAGCAAAATCTTGAAATCAAAGACTGTAAGACACGAGTGATGTACTCACCTACTTGCTGATGTTTTTTTCACAGGTCTGTCCTAGCCTGTGCATGTGACTGTGGCTGCCATTGATGATAATGGGAGTCACACATGAGCAAGTGTAGGGGTGGGTAAAAAGAGGTCAAAGAGCAGAAGGACCTGTCTACCTTGAGCTGGATTTGGAAACCAGTTGCACAGGTGTAAATGAAGATGTGAAGTGACTTTTCTGCATTTTGTGCCAGTGTAAAAGTAATCAGGGTCGTCTAGATTTAAAAGTATTGTAGTAGATGAGAGATCTATTTGTTAAGGTTTTTTTTTTTTGACAGCCTAAAGTATGTAACAATTCTATATTATCTATAATAATTAGATGATACATATCTCCATTTCTATTTCTATATACACATGCCTTTTAATATTCCTTACAAACATATTTTACAATTATACTCTTGTGTATCTATTGATACATTTTTTCTTTATTTCCTGCATTTTTAGATCTTTATTACTCATTCACTCTGAGATGCTTTTTCAAAGCTGCATGCCCAATAGATGGCTTGTGCTATGATTCCTTCAGTTGTTGAGATATTCCATTGGCCTTTGCTCCTAAGGGAAAGCTGAAAGTGCCCTTGCCTTTCTTATTCTTCCATATTCCCCTTTGTAGACCTAAACTGGAGCATTTAATTCTGTTATTGCCTCTGTAAACTTTTGTGAGACAAGTTGCAGACCTTGTTTCATGCAGAAGGTCACACTATGGGGTCAAGGGACACCATTCCCTTATTTTACTGGAGGTTAGAGCAGGGTCTTTAACCTACAGAATTAAGGGAGATGTTCAGATTATACCAGGAGGTGAAGGAAAGAAGAGCTATTCCAAAGATATTTGCTGGTCAGTGCGAGCTTAAGATAAATTAAACTATACAAAATGTGCACCACCATATACAAAAATTATTCTTCCTGGGATGGAATTATCTAAGGCTGGTCACAAAGTGTCCACTTGGAGATCCAATTTGTCCCTTTTAAATAAATTAATCAAGAAATAGTGATACAGTACTATGAAAGAGAAGGCAAAAAACCCTGCCCTTTGAAGGAACAACTGTACAGATCATCCAATAAATCATCAGGGGATAAGACAGAGGCAGGTAAGCAGCAAACGATGCTGTACAACTTCCCTATCCCTGCACAGCCAGGAGTCTGAGGAAAGCCAGTGTCCTCTCCTATGGATAAATTCCAGGTACATTGCAGTGCAAACTTATAATTAAAAATACCTTTTACTCCATAGTCTCTTCACAAGCTACAAGGGCTCCAGAATTTTATGAAAAAGTAGTAATCCTGTGATAACTGAAATCTCTTTGGGAAGGGGAGTGACTTCTTTTGAGCCTTTGATGAAACTAGACAAAAGGATGCTCTGTGCTCACAGGAGGCATTTCAGTCTTTCAAGAAACCCAGAGAATACAGCACCCAGTAATGATAGAGCTCTGGACAAATCACTGCAAGCACAGAACTGACTTGCAGTGGAAACTCCCCACAGTCTCTGATCTTATTTATTTATTTGTATATTTTCTCTTGCACATCCCCTTAGAGTCTTTCATGTTATATGCATGTAGTATTTTTTCAAGATCAGAGATTTCAAGCTCCACATCTACTGCCTTTTGGGTGGTGAGGAGCTGCTGACACATAACACCATCAGGCACAGAGCAAGGCTTTCCATAAAGCTATAGCAGCCATGGTGTTAGATCCACACCTATTCCAGCCTTTCTAAGTCTGAGCTTGCACCCTCAGCCAGAAGCAGAATCCAAGCTCTGGCTTTAAAACACTCCCACTGAAGAAAATTTTATAGGTGCTGTTGAGTAAAGAGGTCTTCATCATCATGGATAACTGTTTTAAACATACCTGGGATCTAAAAAACTTAAAAAATGGGAAAAACCCCACATAACAGGAAAATAGCAGGGTATGCCTGGATGTCTTTAGTCTATAAGCACATTTTTGTGTGTTAATAGTCTGTATGTCAAAAATAGCACACATGTCTGCACACAATCCTTGCTTCATTCTGTCTGTCATTGGATAGAATAAAAGATGCTTTTATGTGGTGGAAACATGAGCAGTTTGAAGGAAACTCTTTCCACTGAAGTGTTTTTGGGCCTGGGATTACCATCCAGGGTTTTACTCAGATCTCTAAATGGATTCTCCCTGGGAAACAGGAGGTTACAAAAGCAGATGTCTGCTAGACACAATTGCCCCTTTCCCCCCAAGTGGCAAAGTCACTCAATTAGCTGAGTGGGGAAACCACTACAGTACAATCTATAACAGCTCAAGGCATTTGTCTCAGAACACAACATTCTTTCATTACCCTCTCCCAACCTTCAACATTACTTCAGACACACATTATTAAACCACAGCTAAATATTAAATATTTAACAAAGACTGTACAGTACATTGCAACTACCAAGGTAGTCAGAGCTGTAGATTGATTTCTCTGTATCTGGACCTCAGTATGCATCAAACAGCATGGATGCTTTGAAATTTCAAATCACAAGGATTAGTTTTGATGGTTGATAGTGCTAAAAGTGAAGTTATTTCCTTAGCCCATGAATATTTTTATGATATTGAAGAAACATCCAGAAAAGAGAGAAAATCTTGGAATCCTAAAAAAAAAAATCTTCAAAGTGAAAAAATATATCTCTCTGGTTGAGTCAAAAATTCTCTTAGATAAATATGAAATATTTGGCCATCTTAATCTATCATTAAGATGTAATTCAAGTTTTAAAAGCTAAATTCTTTCAAATGGAAGTAGCTTCATTTTTTTAATTAAAAAGGAAAGTGCCTTCAAATGTTGAGGAAAGCAAGAACAATTTAGGCAAAGTCAGTCTCATTCAGTGGCAAGTTTTCCCTATGTGACCTTTCAAACTTTGGAGTTGGCAGCTTGATGTTTACGTTTCAGCTTTAAAGACCTTTGTTTAAATTCAATTTGCTTGTCATGTAGAATAAATGTTGCAACTTTCCTTTAATCCTTTCACAGATATTTCTGCACACAGATTAATGAATTTTAAAGCCATTATGATCATCTAGTCTGACCTTCTGCATAACACGAGTGATAAAATGTCACCCAGCAATTTTGCATCAAGTCCAATCATCTGTGGCTGAGCTAAAGCTGTCACACCACAGAGCATGACTTTCAACATATCCAAGGGAGATGAACAGTAGCAAAAACCACACTTTAGCAAAGACAGGTTTTTTTTTCCAGCAGAGAAGAGTATTAGCCAGTTGAAGTTGCTATGGTACCAGAAACTGCAATAAGTACAAAATTAGCTTTTTGATGTCTTCAGAAAAAGTTATGTAAGAAGATTCCTGTGTATATTTTTTGGGATGGTCCTTATTTATTTATATTGGGGGTAAGCAATCTCAGGCAGACTGTTATCATTATTGCAACCAGATTGCAACCTCAAATTTTAATCCAGATTCCAGGAATATGGGCTGGGAAGGACAATTGCTCTAAGTGTGGGGTGAGGCTTTGAGCAGCCTGTCAAGTGTGAAGGAGAGATAGAATGATTTTGGAAGGAAGGAATCTTAAAACTCATCTTGTTTTCAATCCCTGCAGGGACAACTTCCACTATCCCAGGTTGCTCCAAGCCCCATCCAACCTGCCTTGGACACTTCCAGGGGATCCAGAGGCAGTCACAGATGCTCTGGACATCCTGTGCCATCCATGCCTCCCTACTCTCACAGGCAATAATTCATATCCCATCTAACCCTGCCCTTTGTAAATTTGAAGCTATTCCCTGTTGACCTATCACCCTGTATTTTTTTCCAGAGTCCCTGTTTATGTTTTGAAGACATTTAGCAAATATTATAATAATTGACCTGGATAAATTTTATTATTTTCCTTCCTCTGTAGTGGAGAATTGCAGTGGTGGGATGGAAGGGAAGGAATATGATGCTTCCCAGTGTCCACAGCCAATCCAGGGTTTTTCATCCTTCACCAGCACCTTGCAGCTCTCATGCTTTTCCATCAAGGCACAAATGGGTTAACCATGACATAAGTTTTTTAATAGTCAGTCATAGGACTGGGGTTCAATACCTGTGATGTTGGCTCTTCTGTCTGATTTTTAGAAGTAGATGTGCTTGTAACTATTTGACAGAGCTGGTATTCAATGCAAAATTGGGATCAAAGCAATATTTTCTTGGCTGCAATGTGCTTGCCCTGGTTAAACTTCTGTCAAGAAAGCTTTATCAGGATCAAAATATTTTTTCAGTTAAAATTAGGATCAGATGATTTTGGTTCATATGAAACAGGGACTCAGATCCCATGTAGGTACAGTCAGAATACCTGGTACCCCAAAGAGCGGGTCTGTTGAGGGAGATTTTTGAAAATGCACCTGGTTTGCTCTAAAATGGCCTAAAAAAACCCAAAACAAAACAAAAAAGAGAAAGTGTCAACAAAAAAAGATTCCTTGAATTAATTTTTTAAGTGCTGCAGAACCACAGTCTTAACTCTCACCAAATTTTGGGTGGGGTCCATGTTCCTGTTCTTACAGTCAACCTTTCTCAGAACCACTGCAGATTATGGTCTTCAGACAGGAAATATCATTATTCCTTAAAGAAATTCCATCACTCTTTCCATTAAGACCAATTGAAAATATTCCTGTGAGTTAAAGGGGTTGCTTTAAACCCATTTTGAAAGACTATCTCTGGCCATGGTGGGGTTAGATCACACCCTATAGAAATAATAGAGATGTGCAATCTGCAGAATTTGTTTGCAATGAAGTGGGAGCCTTGCTCCAGAGCAGCCCAGTGTTGATTCACTGAGTGAAAAAATCATCAGATCAAATGTCTCTGCTCCCCATAAAGTCTCTAAAGCAGAGGAAAAAAGTGATCTCACTGGCAATTACGGGAAGTTTGTGACACATTTTCTTAAAATTGGGCTCCTTTGGGATAGACTTTGAGGAAAACTACATGTGAGTTGCCCTTGAATAGAAAGGAGATGGTTTTTTTCTGTGAAACTCAGCAACCAAATAAAAAAAAAAAAAAAAAAAAAAGGAAAACAGAATGAAAACCCCCAAAATCTTTTATGGTTAGTAAGTTTAAGAGGGCTTAGAAGACTGAAAAAACCCTTCTTACTTTATTTCCTTATTAACTTCATACAGAGTATTTCTTCTTTCCTTTTTCCTCATATATTCTGAAAATAATTAGGAAGATAAATTTGAAAACTAGATCATAGGTGGACTAATCAGAGAGAGAGGCTGAAAGACTGAATTTTATGGATGAACACCATAAGCCATCAAGCACGCCTTAATTGTCTCAATGAGGCATAGCCAAACCCAAACTGTGATGGACTAAGTTCTTGCATTAAGTGATGTTTTAGAAGTAGATTTCTTTTTTTACTTAAAAAAAAAGATTAATAATTCCCATTTTACATGTGCTGATCTGACTGCTTCTGCAGAGAGTTGGAATAATTTCTGCCCACACTCACTGCCAGGTTTGGTTTGGGCAAGTCACACCTATAACAAGTGTTCTGGGGCTTGTGTGTAACCTGCTGGCTCTTGTTAAAGTACATTTCAGCCTTTGATGTATGTGAAACAATATTGTCAGTCCTCCTTACCACACAAATCATAAGTCTGACTAATAAAAACACAAAGATTTTGTATGTAATAATGAGCTCCCGAAGGGTGGAAAGAAGGTTCTTTCACACTGAGCTGCACACAGGCACGTATTAATGTGGTTTGATTTGATCACTGGAAAATTTTGTCCTGTAATCATTAAGCAAACATGAGGTGGAATGACAGGGAAATGCAATGAAATGGGGCTTTGAGGTGGAAGATGGATTTTCAGAAAGTGCAGCTGGGAAGGAACACATACAAATCCTGCACTACCACCTTGAATTACAAGAGACTCATTTGTTAAATGATTAATTGTAGGCTCACTTAGTCCAGTAGGACCTGTATGGGGCAGTATAGACCAAGAATTTTCATGAAAGAAGTGGATTTGGGGCATATGGGTTGTCATACATTAGACTCCATTTTTGGAAAACATCAGTTTTTCTGAATGGCTCCTGTTTTCCCTTCAAAATTATTGATTCTTGTTAATAAAAAAATCAGTTTTAATTTTAATATTTTTCAACAGGATTGTAGCATTTCCCTTTATTGTATGTTATCATAACATACAAAATAAATTTACTCAAAGTCCTTCAATGTATTTACAAATATCACTCTCCTATATAATTATATCAATAACTATACCATAATTTTCATTTCTTTTAAAATCAGCATTAGAAGTGTTTTTACAATGTCAATGATTCTACAAATGTGCATCTTTCTCTTAGGAAGCTACCAAAATTTGGATTTTTCTGCAGAATTCCTTGGTGATGCTTACAAAAATCCAGCCTACCTTGTGGAAACTGTGTGTGCTGTGAGTAAGAAATGGAAGGATTGTTCAAGCACCCATAAATCTTTGTTTTTCTGCCTTTCCTGACATCTGTACTGCCAGACGGAAGGACATCACAACAAAGATGATATTTGCACTGTCCTTTCACTTCCTTCATTTGTGTGCTTTAAGGTGGAAATAGGCATAGCTGGGCAGAATTACTGAGTTTAACAAGAAGAGGGTGTTTTACCAGCACATGTCCCAGTGGTGACTGAGAGTGAGCAGCGAGCACTGAGCATCTCACCCATTCCAATCCTAATCTGAAGGCCAATTCTATCTGTTTGCAAGAGGGTTCTCAAATTTGCCATTAACTTGGAGAATGGTGTACTCCTACCAGTTTCTGTGGGCTTGGATTAATGTCCTGACCCAGCATGTTCACTGTCCTCTCAATTTTACAGGAATTGCCCATGCTCAGAGCATTTCAGTGGCGCTTAAAGCCTGGCACATGCTGTAAAGCCTCCAGAAGTGACAGAGTTGCAGTAAACTTTCTTGGGAAGATAAACAATTAATTTCAGCAAACAACAAAAGAAAAAGGAATATTAGAGATGTAAAGGTCCTAGTAACAATGATGTGGACTGGTGATGCATTTATTACTCTTTTTTGTGTTCTCACTTAAAACATTTAGCACCACTGAACTAGCTGGTTATCGTCTTTTAATTATTTCATATGGAATAATTAAATAAAATGAAGACAATAATCTTTTATAGATGGCTATGAGGAGGAACCATTTTTCGCAGGAAACTGAATATAATTTTTTATCCCTCCCCTTTACTTCCCAAGACTTTGAGGATCTAATGTATTCAGTGCTGCTGCTTAAAGAGAGATCCTGAATACTCTGAATAATTTATTTTTAATAGTTAACCATCATTTGAAGGTCCCACCTGGATGACCTATGATTGAAGATATAGCCTCATTGAGCACAGTGTTTTGTTCTGGTGACAGATTTCCAGACAATTTCCTGTGCGCTATATGAGAATCTGAAAATCCGGCATACTGCCTGTATTTAAAAGGGCCATACAGCCCTCCTGAGGTTTCCCAGGCACCCAGAACTGTGAATGGACAGGTGAATGGGGCTCTGATCAATCCAGTCTTCTTCAAGATGTCCCTGCTCATTGCAGGGTGGTTGGACATGGTGGCTTTAAAGGCTCCTCCCAGCCAAAACTGTTCTATGTCTCTGCGGTTCCATGGGCTAGAGAGACAAAGAGGCCAAGGCACTTTGATGAAAATGTTCAAGAGCTGAGTATGGAGAAACAAAAGCACAAAACTGGCTGCCAACTTGTCTTTGTTAAATGAAGATCACTTTTGATTCTATCTTCTTTCTGTGTCCCAGGTGAGTTCCCTTGCACAGGCAGGGACCTGTCAGGTTAGGAAAAAATAGATGGATGTGACCTCTGAGCAGATGAGGTATGGGTACATTCAGGTTTCACATCTCTGGAGAAAACTTCTATGGAGTAAGTTGCTATTAAGTTGAGACTAAAATAAGGGGAGGCGATCTAGTCCACAGTGCAAGCTGAAGCTTGTGGCAACATGCAGGGAGGAGAGAAGGAAGTGTCAGTGAGAGCAGTGAGGGTGGAACGCATTGCTCTGCCTCACAGATATTTCAGCGTTTTAGGTTTCTACCTTCTACAGTCAGTGAAGAAAGATGAGTATTCCAAAGCAAGGAAGGACACAGCTCACCACCTGACACAGGGCATGTGAATGATCCTCCTATGCTCTTGAGCTGCTACAGCTCAGCCCACGTCCTGCAAGAGTCCTTACAGGAGGTGATGTTGGTGTCAGCAGGCAGATGGGCCAAAAATGGCAACCTACATTTTATGGTGCACAGATCTCAAGAACTAAGTGTTTTCGCCTCTTTGATCCTGCTGAGTTGCCAAAGAGGAGCAGATTAGCTGGCTCTCCTGATGACTACAGTAGGCCAAATCCTTTTGCAGTGAATTCTCCAAGTGCCCTGCTGGAGGGGAGCATAACTGCTTCCATGGAGGATGTTTCTTCCAGCAGGCAGTGAAGAAAGCCTGCAGTAAACTGTGGCTTTTCTCAACAGTGTTTTCCTCTGTGTAATCACAATAGCAAATTCAATCTTGATATTAAATGAACATGGAAAAGGACATTATAAATGGAAGATTTCGAAATTTAGGGTGATCCTCTAGTTAAGATACTTTTGACTTAAGGGTATTCCTAAGAAGACCCTTAAGTTCTGAATCTGGAAAAGCAATCATTATTAACAGCACAATTCTTATAACATTTTCCTATTTAGATTTGTTTGCCTGTCACCATTGTTTGATCATAAATATACCTATTCTATAGCTTAATGAAAAGAACTCTTTCCACAGCTTCAGCTGAGCAGATCTGCGGAATGCTGTGGGTGGTGGTTTTATGTTTGTTTGGTTTATTTTTTTTGGTGGGGGGAGGTGTCTGTGCTATTGAATGTCTAATCTGGGCTGTGTCAACCTGCACATCTGAACACAGACACTCAGCATCAGAGTAAATGTTGTTGTTTCTTAAATTAGTTCATATCCACACAGAAACATTTAACCCATCAATGTTTCCCTCCAACCACCTGCCCTAATTCCAGGACAACACTGCTGTCCTGTGGTCTAAGTCTTGGCTCGTTCTCAGTCTAGTTGAACAGCAAACCCTCTTAGAAAATTTATTTCTCACAGGGCTTCCAGCATCATAGCTTACTACAGGAAAAGGCCATAATTTTGACTTGCTTTACAGATGTCAAATCCTTCATGGAACTCAGTTTAAACTTTAGGCTCAATGTCAAAAAAAATACAAAAAACTGGCTGTAATTACCTCCTGGAGTTAGCTTGTAATAAATTAAAACAAAATTAAAAAAAAAATCCATCCCACATTTTAAAAGAATTTTGACTTTCTGCCTAGATATATATTTTTTCACTCCTTGTTTGGAAACTTTAAGAAGGGAACAATTAATGAAAACCAATTGCTCAAAAAGACACGGTTTTCAGATCATGTTTGTTTTCATATCTTAAACTAGCTCACTGTGCCTTAACATAGTTTTAATTCATAAGGAAACCCCAAGACAGATTAGAAATGTAGATTAGAGGAGGAAAGATATAATTTTTTTATTTTACTTTGACCCTATGTTATTCATTCCTTCTTGGAAACCTAATTTTTTTTTTCTTTTTGGCTGCTCTAGTACTTTATTATTTTTATAGTATGCATTATTGTAATTAAAGGGGTGTATATTTTCATGGACAAACCCCTCTTTTTGCTTCCATTGCCAGAGACTGCTAGTAACATGCAAATTAAATGCAGGCCTTTAGAATGGCAAACAATTTTGGTTTGTGCCCCTTCTCCAGCACATCATTATTTTTACTAGTGCAACTTTTTACTTCTTGGGTATAATAGGAAGCAAAAGGTCTGTGCTGCTTTGAGGAGAGCAGATTGTGCAGGGTTTGGGACCTGAACAGGAGCTAGACATGCAAGTCCAGATATCTTGATTAATTTTTTGAACTGGAGGAAAAAACACTGCTTGTTTGGGAAAATATCACTATATTTAGGTGTTTATCCATCACAAAACCTGAACTTTCAGGTTATAAGCAGGTAGAGCCCTTGATACTGTACTGATCCAGAACCGGGCATTTGTCCACTGATAGGGTTGGACTGGGCAATACACCCAAGCAACAATACCAACAGCATTGTTCCTTCTTAAATTGCCTGTTTTGAAATTAAATATTACCTGTTTTGTCCCAAGTTCATGCTTTGCTATCCTGTTTTACCACCTGGGCACACCGTGGCTGAGAAGGCTCTGTTGCTGTAACATGCACACTGTTACACAATGAGGTATTCCAGCTCTGGAGTCTCTACTTGGAAGTGAACTTGGAACCCTGCCTTCTGCATATAGACCCTGTTATCCTCTGAAAATAATCATCTTTCCCTGTAGCATGGACTTTTCCCCTCCTCTCACTCCTGACTGTTCTACATGGGTTTGAATCCCTCTTGACTCTGTTTCCTGAAGTTTGGCTTCACCCTGGGCCATAAGTCTTGCCCAGATGTTAAGATTGATTCAATCCCTGGTTGTTCTGGCTTTTTCTGCCTGGTTTTGAGCACATTACATAATTTATCAGGTGTTTCAGTCTAAACTCAGTCTAAAGCCTGTGAAACTACTCTGCAGTTATGTGTGTATATTTATATACACACATCTCCCAACAAAACCCTAAACTATTTTGCATGACTTTCGATTTAAAAGAAAAAATAATCTAACTGTAAGTCAGAATATATGTATTGTCAAATCGGTCAGTTCCTGTTGGGGATTACCATTTGAAATTAAAGATAGCAGCTTTTCAGAGTAAATGGTGAATTAGCAACTCTATATTTAAATCCCAAAAAATAATGTGCTAATTTCTAAGTCAAAGACCTTGGATTCCTGACTAAAATTGCTTGTGTTTTTCAAGTTCTATATAAGAAACATGAAGCACAGTGTGTAAAGTACTGCAAGTTTTGCCAAATTTTTTGCATTCATCAGTGTGTAAAACTAAGTGTCTGAACTAATTGCTGCCAGAAACTCACTTTATAGAAGTGATAATAATGAGTAATTCTTTGAGTCTAATGGATTTGCTTCAAGGGGGAGGAAAAATGACCCAACAAAGAAGTATGCAGAGTTGCAGAGTTTTCCAAGGATTTAAGGTCAAATAAGACACCAGTTTGCAGAAGTGTAATGAATGACAAGTAGGAAATCAGGACTTTCAGACACAGGAAAAGGTCACCCTTCTACTCTAAGTGAGGATGCTTCCATAAATCAATATTTTTTTATTGCATATGACAGAGTAATTCCATTATCCCAACACACAGAAGAAAAAAAAAAAATCAGCATAATTACTGGTGAAATTAAGCTGACAATTTGGAGTGTTTTTCATATATTTTCTCAGTTTTATATTTTTAAAATAATCTTTAGCAACTTTATAATTGGTGAAACAAATGGTGTCATATTTTACAATGCTGATTATTGCAGGGTGATAGGAGACACAGGTATATTTAATCATCCATCCTATAGGTTCCTCTTCCCCATTCATTACACTGACAGCCCCAGCCCGGCCCAGTGGCTGATATCACACAAACCATTAGTGTGTTCATGAAAGGGGATGTAGAGTGTCTGCCATGTCCATCATCCTAAAACATGGCCTAAGATGAGAAGAAAGTTCCTTTTTGTGTGTCTGAAAACAGAGCCAAGGAAGAAGGAAAGGAAAAAGGATAAAATCTGTATTCTTCCATTATTGAGAGAAGAGAGATGGAGTTCAGCATGTTTGGGGCATAGAAATAATCTCTATGCACAACCCAGTTGACTTAGTCAGTGGAAGGGATACTGGGAAAATTGTTCCCATGTAGAATTTTTCCTGACTCCATCTTCCTCAAATTTCAAGTCTCCTAAATCCCCACTAAATTATAATAAACATGCATCTGAAGTAAATTCTACTCAGCTGAATAACTCTATCACTGAGCTTGGGAATGCCTAAATAATGGATTTCACTTTCTTGAATAATAGGGGTGTTTGTTTTAACTAACCTTAAACAGTCACAAAACTCCCACTTTCAGACATTTGGGCATTCCTACAATCTAGTACCAAATGTTGATGTCAAAAGAGAAGCAATTCAAACAAAAATGCCAGCAGCACTCAAGATACATGTTTAAAAAACATCTTGCCAAGATGAAGTAAAAGGTAAAGGAGAACCCCAATCACAGCTTTTATATCTCCTCTGATCACCTGTGCCTTTTATTCCTTTCCCCTGCAGATATCAGGATGTCTTTTCGATCTGCAACAAGATGTGACAAGAAATTCCATCCTACCAACATGGGGGAAGAGAGACAGATGCTGATTTACATTTCTGAAACACGTATAATGTTCAGAGGCTTTGCAAGGATGAATTTAGAGGAGACCAACTTCCTCCTCCAGCACTGCTTTGTGCATCCTGCACACTCTCACTTCATGTGGCTGTGCATCACTTTGCAGAATTTCCTATCCAGGCCCCCAGCCTGGATACAGGTATCTGCTTCTGTGTTGTCTTGAGTGTTTAGTGGCTATATGTCTAGCATTTTCTCACTTTCCTTTACTGGATCACCTTCAAGAGTCACTTGAATGATCTAACAAATGAATTGTTCATTTTGTGGCTGTGGATGTTAATGATGCTTTAGTCTTGAGATCTCTGATCCTCACTCACAGTGATTTTGCGTCTGGTTGGCTGAAATATGCCATGTCCAGACCAAGTTAATAGAATCAGCTAAGAAATATTGATGGGAAATAAAATGGCTTGAGGTCCACCGAAGGAAAGACGGACTGGATATCTTGTTTGGATTTCAGGGCTGCAAAACTAGCAGAACAAAACAGATAACTTAATTTCTATCAGGACAGTTCTGTCTATTCACCTGTGAAAATCTGTTCTTGCCTGACACAGCAATCCTACTTCTGCATGGCTGGAATTTTGTTGGCACTAATCAAGCTTTTCAAATATTTGAAAACAAATGAAATTTAAGGATACTGTAATGTCTCTTTTCAGGATGGGAATCACTTTATGATTAGAAGCATAAATTTTCCCAAGCATTCCCACATGCTGCAACTTTGTCATGGCTGTTTAAGATGTCTGAAGAGATTTCAAAATGCAAATATTTTGTAGTTTCTCTGTTCATCTCAAAAAAATAAATGATTACAATATGCTCATATTCCTGCCATCTCATTGCTTCTGATGGGGAGTTGATTGTTCATCAAGAATTTAGGATTTTAGTGGCAATGAGATTTCCTAAACTAAAACAAAATCTAAGCAGGAGGCTCATCAGGGACATTAAAGCTGAGTGTGAGATGGTAGATGAAATCACTGATTTGTTAAGATTTGCAACCAAAAGTGGAGGCCACTCCTAATAGAGAAGAAAAAATCAGGTCATCCTCTTCACTCCTCAGTCCTCAGGGAGGTGCTGTGCTGGCCTGTGTTCTCACCAGGAAGGAGGGGCTAGTGGGGAATGTCAAACTCAAGTGCAGGCTGGACAGCAGTGACCATGGAATGGTAGAGCTGCAATCCCTGGGGAAATGAGGATGGCATACATCACCCTTTCTGCCCCAGACTTCAGGAGAGAAGACCTTGGCCTCTTCAGGGAGCTGTTTGCTAGTGCTGTGGGATGGAGACCTGGAGGGAAGAGTGGCCCAGAAAATCAAGGATTGCCTCCTCCAAGCTAAGGAGCCATGAAATCCAATGAGTAGGAAGACAGATAAAATTACCAGGAGGCCTGTGTGATTGAACAAGAAGCTTCTGGGTTAACCACAAACACAAGAGAAAGGCCTACAGAGGATGAAGATAAGGACAGCTAGAACACAAGCGGGAGGAACACAAGAGATATTGTCCAGGGAAGGGAACATAATGGAAAAAATAAAGGAAAGATAATGGCCTGATAGAATTAAGTCTGGCCCGGGATGACAAAGGCAACAAGAAAAACAACCGTAGGTATGCTAGTGGTAAAAGGAAGAACAGGAAAGATGTGAACCCTCTCTGGAAGGAGATGAGAAACCTCTTTACCCAGGGTATGTGCAAGACTGAAATGCTCAACAAAATTTTTGCTCAGTCCTCACTAGCCAGTGGTGCAGCCACAATGCCTGGGTCACAGCAGGCAAATATAGAGACTGGCAGAATGAAGAACCTGGCTTTGACAGGGCTTCTAAAACCAGCATCATGTGTGCACCTGTGAGCACAGGATCTTGATCATGTCCTCTAAATGTTAAATTTTCTCACCTGGTTTGAGATCCATCCTCAAGTCTAATGCTGCAGAGCAACCACAGGCAGGCTGTGCTGTAGGGTATTTCCTTTATTTGTTTTAAATTTACCTGCCATTTATTTTAACATATGAGCCCCAGTTCTCATATTACTGTGGAGTGTAAAAAGAAGGAATGATCAGCTTTTCTTACGCTATTCATCATCTTAAATAGGCCAATTAAGCCCGTGTAATTATCCTTCTTTCCAAGTTAAATAATCCAAGTCTTTGCAGCTTCTCATATGGAAAGTCCATCATGCTTTTAAACCATTGAAAATTATATGGTGCTAATTTAAAACATGGCCACTGGTAACATGTGTATCTACGTCTATTTCTACTGACACTATGATTGTCAGCTAATTGGACATGTGTAACGCAGAAATTACAACTCCAGCTGCTTGTTCCCACACTGACTGATGGAGGGACATTGGGTCCTGGCATGAAGTAGTAATTTGTATGTGCTGAACATGGCCTGTCATGTTTCAGGGAGTCTAGGATCCATGGATACTTAAAATTGTTGAACATAGTTTTTTCCCTGATCTCTTGAGACAAGGGGCTCTTTGACTGTGGCCACACTACCTCTTTCCCCCACCGGAGTTTCCCATTGAACTGGTACAGTCCCAGAGAGGAAAATTCAGTTTTTGCTGGAGTCCAAATAATGTTGAGGGTCTCCAGCTGAGATCAAGGCTTCATTGTATTCTCAATGGCATAAACTCATACTTAGAGACAACCCCTGCTCTAAAGGGCTTGTAGTCTAAATAGGAGAGACAAATAAAGGGTGAGAGAGAAAATAAATGTGGAGTGACTTGTGCAGCTGCTGGAACAGCTGCTCTCAGAGGGAGATGGGAACAGGACACAGTTTGGAGGGTCTTGGGACAGGGTGTTAACTACTGGGCTGTCCTTCTTCACATTCTCCTATGGAAAATGACATTTTAACCACTGCATCTTGGAAACACCTGGTCAGGGAGAGCCCAGGGGACAGAGAAGTTGAACCCAAACAGCTACTTGGCAGCTCAGCACCCTTGGGCTGTGTCTGCTGCTGCTGAGGACAGAGCCAGCACAACAGAGAGGACCTGATGTGGGAAAGGGCACATTGAAAGAAATGCGGTGTCTCCTGTGGTTGCAGGTCACTGGTCGCTGTTAAGCACTCAGGATTCAGGCCACATGAAAGCTTTGGCAAAATTCTGAGCAAATGAAGACTAGTAACTCATTTACTAGTAAAAGAGGCCTTTGACCCAAAAATCTTAGGAACATTTAGGTTTGGAACCAGATTTTAGTGCATCTTTGCACTCCAGTGTGGGAAGCTGTCTGGCCCTGTGTGTGGAATCAGCTGCTGCAGCATCCTGCAGTTCACATGCAATGCTGACTTATGATAGGAAAGAGATGAAAGCCTATAACTGAAGGGTTTTTGCTGCCAGGGACATGCACAGCTGCACTCCCTGTAGTCTTTCCTTGGCAGAACAATGTCTCTGCCAAGAGCTGGTCAAAACTCTGGGAGCCTGTGCTCTTTTCCACACTGTATACTCAGGCAGTGAACCATTTTTGTCACTCTGAGCTGTGCCTTCCATGCAGTTTTATGAACAGTAGTAAAGTCATACTCTTTCAGGCTGCTAAATTTGACTAGGTTTCCTACTTGTGAATGGTTTTGCCATCCATGCAAGCAGCATTTCACTTTCTTTGTCTGCCACAGAATGCCAGCCCAGAATTTAAGACAGCCTAGCTCCCTGGTGTCTCAGGAGGACCTCCTAAAACAGAGATCCCTGCTGAGCAGACAAGACCTTCCAGGGTGTTTCCTAGGATTACCTGATACTCTTCAGTCACTCCTCATTTGAGGTATTTTTCCTGTCTGACTGAATTTCCAAGGGACAGAGCAGTGCAAAAGCCGTAGGGTTTGCTGTGATCTCTGCAGAAGGTTCCCTCTTCTGAGACTCTTTTTCCACCCTTTTGCTTGCAGCTACTTCAAGAGACAGACTTCTCCCTCCCATCCTCTTTGAGATGGAAATGACTGATCCAGCTCATACTTGTATTTTTTTTTTCCACAGGTAGTACACTCTTCTGCTTGTGTGCACTGCCTGTGTGTCTGCCTCATGCTCTGTACCCCAAACACCTGCCAGCAAACCTGGTAGCCTCACAGCTTTAGCACTAGCCAACTCACTGCTGTGTCACAGGAAGGACATCTTCCATGCACAGCAGCACTTACAAGCACGTACACAGCCAATCAAGACAGCATATTTACAATTACACACACATTTTACAACTCTTAATGCCTATAGGTAGCCACACAATGTATTAGGGACTTAATTTTCCTCAGGACTCTTGTTACAATATTCCAACTACAACCTTCAATTTTCTCACAGTATGTTTTCTTCCCCCTCTCTGAGTCACTGCTAAAAAGTCTCTTATAAATCCTAAATTTTAAATCTAGGCAAAACCTCTCTACCACTAGCTTCTGGCAAAAGGAATGAGCAGCTCATGGTGATATCCCTGACGTAATTGTGTGATTTTTGGGATGCTCTCAAATTATGTTAACTTGTGTGAGGCTCTGGCACAGGTCTCCCACAGAGGATGTGGCTGCCCCATCCCTGGCAATGTCCAAGGCCAGGCTGGACAGGGCTTAGAGTGACCTGATCCAGGGGTGTGGAATGAGGTGAAGTTTAAGGTTTGTTCCAACACAAAACACTTTGTGATTCTGTGATTCTTAGTAGCTGAAATTGAGTAAAATTACGCCAGCCTTGAGAAATATCCTCCTAGGGTGGCTTTGTTTCAATGCTGCCATAGTACAGTGTGCTCTCCTAGCAGGGACAATGTGACAGCCCTCAGAGGCCAGGATCCTGCCAACTTAGTTGTGAAAACCTCATCGAGCAGCATAGCTGTGTCTACAGCAAGATTTTATTGGCAAAGATACACGGCTGGGTACATTTGATTTTTTTTTCATGCTCTTAGACAAGGATCTGTGCCAGCAACATCTCACGGCAAGTAGCCCATTACAAATGCACTCACAGAGCCACACAGAATGGTCATTAAAATAGATGTTCCCCAGTTCTCTGCTAATTCTTGTTAGATGCAGGTATGTAGCAAAGTTAAAAAAAAAAATTAGGAGAATAAAAAAAGAGGAACCAATCTGCCAATCTGCCAGCCGCTTAATGTGAGTCAACAGCTGTCTCGTTGTGCTAGTAGGAACTCCAATCAGAGGTCATGTTCTAAATTAATTCTAGCAGCACCCAGTGTTTTCCCTGATGACTATGAGTCTTTTGGGTCAACTTTAGGTCACGTAAGACTGAAGAAAAACTGCTTTCATTAACTTCTTTCCCTGGGACCAAGTCACTCCAGAGATATTCCTTGCCAGAGTTATGTGACTACTTCACAGAAAAAGATATTTTTCCCGAGTTAATCACTTAAAGATTTAATTCTCAGCTTTTGAAAATAGTTCACACCATAACAGGGAGTATTTTCAGGGTTTATCCTCTTCCTCTTTTTAAACTGATTTTCAATTCACTGTTACTCAATGTCGCTTCTGCTATTCATGGAGCACAGCCAAGTGAAACCGGGACCCACTATGCTGCTGATTTAAACTATAGAACCATTATTAGCTGAGTTCTGCATTGGCATTCCAGACATTCCAGCGTGCAGCTAGTCTCCTCTGTATTTATTAATTCAAAATAATGACAGGGCTGGCAAAAGATGTCAGAATGATAGCCCTGTGGAGTAAGGAATCTGCCACTGGGCCAGGGTGTAGGACTGGCAGAGCCAATGTGTGCCACCCCCTCCTCATACCTCCCACACCCTCCTTCGCCCTGTTCTGAAGACTGTCTGCACCTTGCAGAGTTAAAATCCAGGGCAGAGAATTCACAAGGCCTAGTTAGGCTTTGGTGCAATTTTTGCTCTTGCTGCTGGTGGTTTTCCATCAGTCCTAGTCTTTTAAAGGGTTTTACAGCACAGCTACACTCACCAAGTGACCCCATTTCTTGAATCACACAGGCAAACACACAAACACACACAAACACACACAACCCCAAACTGTTTAGGACCCTGAAAGTAGTTTTGAGGAGTGACTTGGCTGTGTAAATCACAGTTCTAGGGTAGATCTGAGGTCTCTAAATGGTGCAGTGTCCTGGTTTCAGTTATTTGGCCCAGCACCAGAGCACACTGCTCATTCCTTTCCCTCCCATTCTTTTGTGAGAAGGAAGCTTCATGATAGTTCATTAACGTTATGAAAAATCCACTCTTGGAGACAAGTGGGTGTATGGGGAGGCAATTAAAATGTTCCATTGTGCTGAGCGCTGGCTGTGCAAACACTGAAACAATGGTCCCCGGAGTGGGGATCTCACCACTGAGACAGACAATAGCAGCCATTCACACCACCTATTATAGACTATTTGGGGTATCTATTTTAGGTGTGAATCACTGCCTAAATTTTTTGTACAGGCCAAGAAATAGTTGCTTCCAGGGAGTGACTCAGAACATGTAAGTTAGATGGCAAAAAGTCATATGGTAGTAATATCCCCAAGCAGTATGTGGAGCAAATTAGGGAGAATAACCACCTTTTGACTAATGGACAGCTCTCCCTAGGCTCCCTCCATTGCCAGCAAGAGGAAAAAGACTTCACAAGACGGTTCACAGCATCCAAATCAAGTTCTCCTTCCTCCTGATGGAAACCATTTCTCTTTACTGACAACAGAGGGGGAGTCTGGGGATAGTAAGTTCATTAGGCTAAAATAACCTCTTGTAACACCCTTGTAGCTATCAGGAAAAACAGCATGCAGCTGCCTAATTTTGTCAGGCTGCCCACTAAATCTATTAATGGATATAAATTGGCAAAAAAGATTGGGAAAAGGCAGAGAATCCATTTGCAGGAAAACAGACATCTTTCCACATCTCAGTAAACACACTCAGCAGCCATAATGAAAAACATGCAGCATTTCCATAAATTTGACATCTCCTCCCAGACACCTCTGCGATTTACATTTAAAGCAGGGCACTGCGACACCCAGACACTACAGTGCTGGGCTGTTTAAGCACTGACATTTAAGTCTGTGCCTTTACTCTGCCTGTGGGATATGTGTCCATGTAGAAGGCTCCCCAAGCTGTGTGCTGAGTCCCTGTTATCCCAGGTCACACACCTCGGAGGAAGGCAGTGCCTCTTGCCTGCCAGGGGGAGAAGCAGTTACCAAGACGGGGCTTGGGGCTGCAGAAACCATCTCTCAACACTCAAGGGCAGCTTGCACCTCACAGCGGGGATTTCTGCTGTGCTGTCCCTAACAGTACCTTACATATTTCCCACCAGCTTTAGCCAAGTGATGCCTGTGAAGCACTTGAGGCCCTCAGATTAGATGAGCTAATGGCAGAGCAGAGGGTTCAAAAGCACAGCCGCCGCATGCCTCCCCTCCCTCTCCGTGCCGAGCCACCATGCCTGGGTGCTGCTCCACCGTGACCTTCTACAGTGATGCTGTGGCATGGGGGGCATTTGGGCTGACAATGCGAAGCTCCTTTTCCCACGTAATTGAAAGGAATTTCTGATTATGCACAGGGATGTCAGCAGTGCGAGGAGCTTGGACATCTTCCAGCTGCAGCCGGATCCAATGATAGCGCTGTTATTTCTCCTTTTTTGGCACCCTACTTGTGAACTTTCTGCTCCCTTCTGGGAGTGATTTCTCAAGATAATATGCTGCTGCTCCAGCTTCTCTCTGATGGCCTAGATTTATAGCTTCTGCAAGGCAAGAGAGGGGAAGGGGTGTGGGAGGGACAGGGAGCATGAAAGCAGAAAGGGAAATTATTTTTTGGTTGGGGTTTTTATTATTTTGGTCCCACTGTGCTTCAGTGACTGTCTCCAGGCTTTGCACAAAAATAGTCTGTCATTTCCATCTCTGTAATGCTCTTTACTGCCTGCAGTGAAAGGTTGAAAATACACATGCGTTTTTCTGGCCTCTCTTTAGTCCAGCCCCTGTGAATATGTGGCATGAGGTGAGCACTACATTTATCTCTGACCTTTTCACCATCTCCTGCATTTGTCAACAGAAAATAGAGGAAGATGTCCCCAGCAGACATCTGGGCAGATGTTACTGGTGACTTGATTTACTTTATCTCTATCTGTCCCAACTTGCCTCAAATCTCTTTGAATGTCTAATTTATCTAAAGCCTTCATTGCTCTAACTACACTGCGGAAAAACAAAACAACAGCCCCAAAAACACCAGCCCTTGATTTTCAGGGAAAAATAGTTCAAAATTCCAGATGCTGTGCTCAGAAATTTAGTAACACCATAATTAACTAGGACAAAAATTTCTCTCTTTGGATGTGCTAATCAGCTGAACATCCTCTTTCCCCAGTGACTTCAGACTGTTGGAGATGTTTCCATAACATCAGAACTGTATTATTCAAGTGTTTTAACCCTCTCTCTCAGCATTTCCAGGAAGGTGGGGTGCTGCCATCCCTGTTTTACAGGTGGGAAATGAGGAGCTGAGGCACAGAACTTATCTAAGATAGACCAGGTGAGTTATACTTTGAATGTACCTGCTCCTCTCTACTGTTTATAAAGGTAGATGGCTGATGTTTTATAGGGTTATATCCATAATACTGTGTGTCTGCAGATGACTGAGATGAATGCCACTTTTTGAGACTCAGCAAGGTCACCTAGGAAGAGTGGAGAAAAGCTGTGAAATGAGCCTTTGCATTTTACAAATGACCTGGTGAATAATACATGCACCTCCTTATAAGGTGCTAGCTCTTGAAATCACAGGCTGACACGTGTTTGTGTTGGGAGGGACATTAAACATGTTGAAATGGCATTGCCAGGAGAGGCAGGGGGTTGCTGAGCACCTCCTGGGATTTGTCTTGGACTGTGTTTCACCTTTGAGGTCTTCCTGACTGCCCTGGGGATACCAGGGCAGTCCTGTGGTGTTTATTGTGGCTTTAGCTACTGAAGCTTTTCAGTTCTTCAGGTTGTATATAAAAATGGGAAATACTGCTGACAGAGCTGCCTGTGCTCAGCTCCACATTTCCCATCATCTTGGATAGCCAAATTGCCTGTATTGAGTACTCTGTTCCAGAGGTTGTGGCTCAAATCCTCCCTCTTTGAAGAGAATACAACAGGAGAATGGCAATTGCAACTTAAGTTGTTCCTGTTCATCTCTTGCTGGCTGGATCTGGGGGTCTCAAACTACCCCTCACTATAAGGTTTCTAAATCTCAGGAAACCTGACCGCACATGCTGAGACCTAAGGGAAAACTCTTTCATATGGAAGATTTTTAAATCAAGTGGTGATAGGGGGCTAGACAGAAGGCTTTCTTATGAGGACCACAGGAAAGCATCCTGAAGGTCAGGGCCAGAGAATGCTTGCACAACTCTTTCTTGATGCCTAGAGTATTTCAGCATAAAACCACATATCCTGGCAATGATACACCCTAATTAAGCACCACTGAGAATCAAATTAGACTTGTATTCAGAGCAGAAGTAAAATTGAGGCCACTTGGTGCTCCGTGAGCCTATGTCCTTGGGCAGAGGCTGTGATTGAAATGACCTTACATACAATCAGGCACAGGAGTCAAACTCCTCCTCGGCGAGGATTGGTCTGGCTTGATGGGAAGCCTTTTGCTTCCTCTCAGAAATCAGTCACAAAGACATACTGAGTGGCTGCGGAAATTATATTTTATTCAACTTATCAGCATGTGAAAGATAACGGGAATGAGCTGCAGCCACAATCTCTTCTGTGATGGCAGCTGCATGGGGGGAGTAGAATAATGCAGCAGGGAGGGAACTCGGGGGGTGCTGGCAGGTCGCGAGCTGGCACAGACTCCTGTATGGCCTGGAAAGGATCTCAGATCTGTGTGCAGGGTGCACAGCAGCTCCCATGGCAAACACAGACAGCAAAGAGCCATTCAGACTCACCATTGCCATGCAGCCCAATGAATGTAGCAGCCACTATGCTGGGGTCAGACGAATCACAGAGTGTGCACAACTCATATTGAGTGTTGTGATGGCTTGGCTCTGCTGTGGAGCAGGAGTCAGGCAGGTTGCAGAGCTGTCACTCCTCATTTTGTATTATTTTCTTTAGCTGGGAAGCCATAGTAGTCACAAAATCATCACAGAGTGGTTAGGTTAGAAGCGACTTTAAAAACCATCTAATTTCACCTCCATTGCCATGGGCAGGCACGCCTTCCTCTATCCCAGGTTGCTCCAAGCTCCATCCAACCTGCCTTGGATACTTCATGGATTGGGTAGTCATAGCTTCTCTGGGCACCCTGTGCCAGGGCCTTCCCACCCTCACAAGGAAGAATTCCTTCCCAATATCTGATTTAACCCTGCCTTCTCTCAATGTTAAACTATTTCCTCTTTTCCTTGACACATCCTTGTCAAAAGTCCCTCTCCAAGGGAACTTGTCCTTAAGTCTGATTTGTTTTGTGCTCAAGGTGCTTTTGTGCATGAATGCAGGGAAAAGACAGGAAAGCTGACTTGGCCATGGACGATATACAACATTTCCAGCTGCAACAATGCCTTTGCCATCCATGGATGTTCCCACTTCTCCCCGTGAATAAGAAAGAGAGACCACCCACCTAAAGTGGTAAAACCAAGAATTAGGCTCGAACTTAGTGTGGTCTGAGACAAAATATTTACTAGCTTGGTAGTAACTTCGTACTGGCAAGTAATACTAATAAAAAGTGTGTTTGATGTATTCAAAACTTATTGGTGTACACATTAAAACATGTGGTGGAATCTGGGGGTATAATAAAACAGCTGCTTTAGTTAAAGCCGGAAGAAGAGTGTCTGGTGGTCATGCTAGAGAAAAGGATGGGAACAGAGCAAGTACCCACTTTAACTCCTTCGCTGCTGAGGTACAGCCCCAAAAAGCGTGTTTTTATGTAAAGCTGCAAGGCCCCTGAGCTAAATGGGCTTCCCAACAACACAATTTTCCTCCATGCCCTGAAACCATGGAATCTCCCCCTCCCCTCACCCCCCACTCCCCTCACAACATTTTCACTGCTATTTTATCATCAGGCCTAATTTGATTTTACAAGCCTGGCCAAGATAAATCAAGTGGTTACAGATTAGTAAGTCCTTGTGCTTACAAGGCCAGTGCTCATAAACTTGGATGCATCATGCAACTTATAAACAGGAAAAGATAAGCACAGTTTTATGTACTCCACTCTGCTGCAGGTTTCATGCCAGTCCATCTCCCTGGGAAAAGGAAGATGAAGGCTGTATCCTCTTTGCAGTCTGTGCAGGGCATTGTTGATGTTTGTGCTCCTTCTGTTCTACTTTTAACACCTTTTTCCCTTCTGGGCACTTTGATACACCTCTGGGACACCACTGAAAGATGTCTTCAAATATATTTTTTTTCCCTATTTTAGGGACCCCTCCAGTTATTTGTATGTTTGAAAGAAAAAAAAAAACTCTTCTCAATGTACAGATTACAAGAAAAAGACTAAAGATTTTCCTTATTTGTATATTTTTTATGGATTTGGAGTAAATAATATTCATAACCAGGAAGTTGTTTTGAGTTGTCCTAAAGGAAGGTGATGGAAGACAGAGCAAATAAACATTTTCTTGCTGTCAAAATGAGCAAGGCCCTCATTAAAATAATACAAGATAGAATCAGAAAAATTAAGATTCAAAAGACCGCCTAAGACCACTAAGTCCAACCATTAGCACAGCACTGCCAGATCCAGCATTAAACCATGTTGCCTAAGTACCACACCTACATGTTTTTTGAACACTTTCAGGGATGGTGGTTTCCCCAAATAGGAACTGTGCTTCTCCATTTAATCTGCTTTTGAAGAAATGAAATGCACTAATTTTCCCACATACAAAGTTGATTAATGTCCTTAGGTATTCTGGGGTTGGACTTAGTACATGAGCCCATGGATGGTGCTTTCCTTCATTTAGGAGCTTGTTCAGATGTCTGATAAACATCACCTTTCCCGATCAGGCTAAATACAGCACCCTGCCTTCCCCTAGCACAAGTCTTCTCTAACAGGCCAGTGTTAGACGGAGTAGCCACGGGGTTCTTTATATTTAACATCAAAGCAGGGAAAAACAAATGCAATTATAGCCAAATGAAGAAATTTTTATCTGTTGTAAATGTCCTTAATAACATAGCAGAAAATCCAGATACAGGTGAGCTAAAGACAGATCCAAGGCAAGTGGTGGGGGAGAGTTGAAATTTCTTTTCAAAGACATAGCAAACAGTATATAAACCTCACAAAATGTTTACTTTTCTTTGTTTAAACTGCGGAGTAAAAATAACTTTCCATTTATCCAGGGAGTGACTGTGCAGGATGAAACCAATGGGGAAGCTGCTCTAAGCCTCCAGCAATGTGATGTTTTTGAGGTCAGAGCAGGGAAAGGAAATCTTCAGTGCTGTGCCATGGATTTATGGCCAGTGAACACTCCTTGTAGACACTTGCTGAATGCAAGACTACTCTTCATTTTACCAAGATAAGGTTTATCCAACCTCTGAAGAGCAGAAGGTGGTGAAGTGACTTTACTCCTTCTTAGAAACCAGCATGCATTAGGTGGCATTTCCCTGTCCCACCTTTGGAAACCAGCTCTCAGCCTTTTGCTAGGATCTCAGAGCAAAAGTCCAAGGATCTGGGAAGAGGTTATCCTGTTTCCTAATTGTTAATGTGAAGTGGGCAAACAGAAAATTTACAATAAATTCAGTCAGGACTGCAAGAAAATTAATTCCCTTTTAATGTTTTCTGAATCTCCTTTTGCAGGGACAAGAACAGCTGATGTTTCCTTCAGGGATTTCATGCACCATCCACATTTTTGTATGTTAGTGACACTAACTTTAATGTACTCTCTCTGCTATGCAGTGGAAAATATTTTTATTTAATGACTAGGCTTCTTTTCCTTTGCTTTTACTGAGTAATACTGCAGTTTCAGGCTCCTTGCAGCAGGACGTGTGAATATAAGTGAAGAGATTAATATGAATAACCAGTACCAGACTGCCAGTCTCAATATACATCTTTTGCTAGCTAAAATATATAAAAGGCTCTTGAACAAAACTCATCTGAGATGCAATCCTATTCAAGACTGAAGTTTTCCCCAGATGAGGCACAACATGAAGGAAGACTGCTGAGTCCCCTGGTGAGAAAATGTCAAGGGTCTTTATTCTGGTCCTGTGGTTCTGCAGACTGCCTGAATCACAAGGTCATGGCATGGCAAGATAGTTTGTTATATCTTCTTTAAACTGGCTAAACACATTTTAAATAATGTACTCCACAAATGAGAAAGTATTTTCCACTGATGTGGGTAGCATCATCTCACTCTCTGAAGATTAAAGTTTACTGCTTCCTAATGCCTCTTGCCAAGGACACATTTTATTGCCTTTGTGTTACTGTATGTCAGTCAGGAATAAATCTCTGCAGAGCTTCTATCTCGCTCTTCAGCCACACGTAACCTCATTTATATTCAACAAACTTTTCTTCCCTTCTCTCTCCCGTGCCTCCCGCCCCCTCTTCCTTCAGAGAAGGCATTTCAATGAGTCTATGCAGGCACAATTTAAGACTGAAATGAAGATCTCTATTCAGAGGCTGAACAAATTCTCACCAGCTTCCTTAGACCTAGGGCTAAGCTCTTCAGTTCCCTTCACCCCTTTTGTCTGCAGGTTTTTTGGGGCCAGACTGCCAAGTTCAAGCAAGGCTCCAATCTCTCCTCTTTCACAGGCCTCCTGATTAGTGGCTTTCTTTTTCCAAGACTATAGATACAATTATTAGAAATTCCTTTTTTTGTGAACACATTGAATGAAGGTATGAATGGAGATGGGAAGACGAAGAAAGTGAGAAGCTTAATATAACTTTGGCTTCTGTAGTTAATTAGATTTGGATGGCTTCAGAGGAGCAGCTGTAATTTTTTTTTTTAATTGAAGTTGCATAAAGGACTATTCAGTGTATTTTGGGTGGGGAGGGGAGACTGTATAAAAATAAAAAAGATGAGAGATGGGTTTTGGAAATACACCCTCTCCCCCTCTTCCTTTTCTGGGAAACAGTTATGGGAAGACGAAAAAAAAGAAAAAGAAAAAAATGTCCCACCACCAAAGGGGATAACAGAATCACTGGCACTGCTGCTAATACCCTGTGTCTGAGGCACAGTATGCAGAATGCATATTCAAACAGGAATTTTTTTTTTTTTTGTTCAGAGAGAATCTGAAATGCAGAACTCTGAAATGTATTCCTTTGCATATCCAGAACACTAGATCTCAAGCTTGCAAAAGGACATTGCCAAGTTAGAGACCACATTCAAAATTTAAAGCATTTCACAAAGATATATCGCTTCCTATCAGCTTGAAATCTTCCTGCTGCTAACAGAAGGCATGGATTTTGAAACCCCAGTGACATGGCAGCAGTTACCCTCTGTGTTCATTCTTCACCCTGCCTGGTGAAGGAAATGAGACCAGTCAGTTCTGTCTGCTATTCCATTTCATCTTCGTTTTCTCTTTTGTGACACACTCTGCAATCTCAGAACTTCAGACTTAATTGAATTTTTAAATACATAAAGAGATGGACAGTAGAATTATGGGACCCTAATTTAGTGGGTGGCACCCCCTGTCCATGGTGGGGGAGTTTGGAATTAGATGATCTTTTAGGTGCCTTTCAAACCAAACCATTCTGACTCTATGATTATGTTTTGCAACCCCTTTTATTCTTTCACCCTAATCTGCATGTTAATCTCAAGACTCTCTAGTAAAGTGTTTCTCTTTCACCAAGGGTGTTTTGGCAGCTAAACCTTCAGCTCAGTCAGCTATCCACTGACTGCAGCCGTGCTGATTTCTCCTCATCTAAGCATGGAAGCCTGGGCTGCAGGAGAGGATGTCTATCCCTTCAGTCACACCCACACACTGCACTGACTTTTAGTCACCTTTTTCAGGGGGGTGACTATTGTTTCATTAATTACATGGCTATATCACAGAATCCCAGAATGGTTTGGTTAGAAGGGACTTTAAATCTCTTCTCCTTTCATCCACCTGCCATGGCCAGGACACCTTCCACTATCCCAGGTTGCTCCAAGCCCTGTCCAGACCTTGGAAACTCCAGGGATCCAGGGGCAGTCACAGCCTCTCTCGGCAATATGTGCCAGGGCCTCCCCACCCTCACAGGGAAGAATTTTTTCCCAATATCCCATCTAAATCTGTCAGTGTAAAGCCATTCCTTGTAGTCCTGTAACCTCAGGCCATTGTAAATAGTCTCTTGCCATCCTTCTTGTAGGCTCCCCTCAAAGCTGCCAGTGAGCTGTCACTGCCATCAGTCTTCTCACCTAGGTTATCAATAGGGTGTATCAGAAAGAAAAATTCTGGTGTTGGTATAGCACTATATTATTTATATATCAATCAAACATAAAAAAAAATAAACAAATTGTCATCATTACACTTTTTCCAATTCAGAAAGTAATGCCCCTTAAAAAATCCCTGAGTTCTAAATTTTCTTTCTCTGATAAAGAAAAGTGTAGATATTCTCTGAATGCTATTTTTCTCTTAAAAAGACCATAAGCCAAGTGCATGTCCTAAAAAACTGTAGATTGCATCTCTGAGACCTTCCCTTCTTTATCAGTGTTCCCTATATTTTAACAAATGTGTTGGGAAAGAGGTAATTTGTCAGTATAGCCTGTCATTATCAATATTTTCTCTTCTCTTTGGAATAGAAACAGAAATTTTTATAACATTTTAAAAAATTGAAAGTCAAAAAAAAGATCCCTGAGATAAAGAAGTTTCCTAAAATGTCTGCCATTAATTGCTTAGAAAAAAAATATTTTAGACTGATATGAAATTTGAATTTCTTTTAACTGCAAAAATATTATGATATTGTTGAAATAGAAATGCTTTAAATTGAAAAAAGAAAACATTTAATAAAGTATTTCAGACTCCTGAGTGATTTTTTCATATTTGTTAACACACCCTTAAAATGTTGCAAAAACAGGAAAAAAAGTGTGAACGTTTTTCCAGCTACTTCATATTGGATTCAATTATACTAACCTTTCCTCATCTCAGAGCATTATAAATGTCATCTTTCCTTATGACACTTAAGAAAAGAAAAAAAAACGGAAAAAAAAAAGGAGAAAAACCTTGATTTGCTCTGTAGATTTAATGTTTGGAAAAAAGCTGTCAATGGTGACTAACAATGAACAGTGTTGTTGGGCTTGCAAAAATTCTGGCATGAACTCCTGGGCTCAAGGCTGAGTGGATGGCATAAGAGAAAGAGACAGAAATGATGTGTGATATTCCTCTTGGGAGACAGGGTAGCAGTACCAGGGCATGGAAATTGTGCCATTTGGTTTCTGGTTTAGAAAGCATCTTGTAGTTGCTAAAGCAAGCAAACCACTCCCAGCACAGACATGATGCAGTTCTGCTTTATTTCACTGTAAACCTCCCAGCCTGGTTACTAGAGGCCCCAAGCTCTATAAGGTCTGAAATACAAAATTAATTATCCTGCCTGGAGTTCATCACTGAAATAACTCAGCTGCTTCTACCACCTGAGACTAATGTGTTTTGACTAGCTCAGTTACCTCTAACCAGCTGTGCAATTCTGACAAAAGAACCCCCAACACTCCTCATTTTGCTGTTAGCTTTTACCTTTCTAGTAATTGTTCTCTTGGAATAAAGACATGTGTCCATGTTAGGGGAGTGTCTGCTGCTGGGAAGGGGAGAAAGGAGAGACAAAGGATGAGGTGATGGTATCAGAACCAGGCTGGAAAGGACTTGGAGCAACCTGGTCTAGTGGTAGGTGTCCTTGCCCATGGCTGGGAGTTGGATGGAAATGGGCTTTAGGGTTCCTTCCAACCCAGACTGCGCTGGCTCTGGGAACTACCTGGTTGCATGCAATGGCTAAGATAAGGAGTGGAACTTAAAGTATTGGTGTGTGGAACAAATACAATCATTTGAGGGACATAGAAACACACCATAAAACTGTCATTAGCATGCTCAAGAAGATGAAAAAATATGCAAAAGTCATCACTGACCACAAAAAGGAAGCTTTAATTCTGGGAGAAGAATTAAAGTTTATCAATGACCTTTTGAAATGATTGTGAGCAACTTTTTGCTATCCCTTCTACAGATAATCTCAGGAGCAATTCTACCCCAAATATCTGTGCCTTGAATTTAAATTGACTCTTTCAATATTTGTATAGCAACTCAAAAATTCCCTTTCTGTAAATATTCCCAACAGGAGGAGGTGGATATTGAAATGTTTGCCCACAAAAGGTGTAGTCACTGTGAAAGCAAATCCATTTAAAAAGTGTTGAGCAAATATTCAGATGAAATGAGAATAAAATGAATGAAAAAGGCATTAAGGGAGTTTAAAAAAGAGGCAGGTGAAGTCATTGTGATAGTGCCATGTCAGATTAGTGCTCTGAAAGAGCTGTAGGGTGCAAAGTAGTTAAGATATTATTTACCCCTTCAATAAAGCAAGTATTATTTTACTCACATTAATCAGTATACTTGTAAACCCATTAGAGAACACAGTCCATGTATAATAGGAAGGAGAAAAATCAATGTAGAATGGCAAACTTGTAACAATGAGTGAAACTAAATGAGTTTGCTATGATTTTCTACCTTTAAAAATTGCATTACTTTTTAGAAATAAACCCTTCAGGAAGCTTGCTGTAGACCTGACTGAAATACTGTAGAACAAATTGGTAACTAACAGGGCATCAAAATAAAAGAGTAACCTAATAACGTAATCCTTTATCTAGAAGTCCTCACTGCTATTCTGACTTTATCACTGGGCTGTCTGATTTCATATGTATTTTCTGTGTGTATTCAAATTCAGTTTCTTGAACTGGGAGGTTACATAGCACTAATCTGGAAGTAGCTCTGCTGCATTCAGGCAGTCTTGGGAAGGGCCAGCTTCTCACCCAGCTACTGAGTTGCCAAGAGCCTCTCATGGCAAGACAGCTAAGAAAGAGACTGCTGGGATTCAAAATTGCCTAGGAAGAGCTCAAGCTGACCTCCAAGAAATGTTCTCCAGACCTACGGCAGAGTTTAAAATGCAAGGAAGGTCTTGAAATGAGACAGCTGTGGTAGCTGGGGGCTACAGCAACTGCTGCATTGGCTGGATGCAGAAAGGAATGAGTTTTGTTGATGTTCACATCCTGGATGTACAGAGGAGAGATGAGGAAAAAGGCTTCATTATCCTGATTAGGGTCTCTGCTTTGAAGTATTCATGGCCAAACCTTGGTCCCTAGTATGGATCAATTGTGTTCAGCAGAAAGTACAGTTGAATCCAGAAAGGATCTTAGGTCACTCCAGTGCCTAACATCTAGGTAGGGAAAAATTTAGAGTTAGGAGACAGGAAAGAGGCCCTAGAAGTGCAAAATCACAGTGCAGCTAAGAAATGTAAATAAAATACATTTTTTTTAGAGCTGCAAACCTGTATATTGCAATAATTCAAGAGTGAGTAGACCCCTACCAATGTACAAAGCCTGCTGTCTTAAAAGGAAACATATTGCAGAATCAGAAAATGCTGAGGCATAAACATAATCTCAACTGTCACATTGTTATCTTGGATTTTAAATGGTTGTGTGTCTTATTTCTATACAATCAGAACACTTAGCACTGCAATCATCTTAAGATAATCTCCTTTACAAAGCAAAATGCAATTTGAGCATGTTAAGTAATAATTAAATCCAGTTATTGTGATTGCAAACATTCATCTCCAGTTAAATGGACGGCTCCCTTCAAACCTGTGTTGGTTGGCTGTTCTCAGCACAGAGCTGCCTAAAGCCCTCTGTCGTTCCCTAATACTTTTCAGATTATTTTATTTCTCCCTTACTTCAAAAAGCAGTCAGATGGGAATAACTTGTGCTCTTGACACTGCAAACATGATCCATAACTCTGCAAGTGAATCACTGTAACTCTGTATGGGCAAGAGGTTTGAGGAAGTGGATCTTTTATTCACTGACTGCTCACCACATTTGTCTGGTTGGTAAAAACATACACAGGTTCTGCACAACAGGAAAGACAGAGCATGGATAAATAGAACCAGAACATGGGATAGATAAAACCTTGCTCACATAGCTCTCTCCATATTGTGGCCCATAGCTGCACAGAGGCAGAAAAAATAAAATAGAGTTTTTAATTCCAGAACAGTCCATTATTGACCAGCCTGAAACCCAGTCAAGGGTGTAACCTGATCTTCAGGGAGTTATGAGGGGAGAGAAAATTGTGGTTTCCTAATGGAGGGATAATTTCAGTAATGCTTGGCTATTTCATCCAGATTCTTATGTTCAGGATAAATAAAAAGTTATCCAAAATATACAGAAGACAAGTAGTCCATGCCCAAGCCTGCAATACAATCCAGATATACAATGCATAATATATAGTGGAATGACATGGATATCAGAAATGTGGACCACCTTACAAGAACTGACATGCACAGTGGTGGCTCAAGCCTGTGAATACAAACAGTGAAAATCATTCCTTTACTGTCTTATTCCAGAGAATCAGGGGTAGAAAGTGAATTCTTGCTATTCTTGCTACTATCACCACCAAAAAGTGATAACAGGAAAAGGAAAGAGGCCTTGATATCTCCTAGGGACAAAACCACAGAAACATTGTTCTGGAGAAACCCTTATATTGCTTTTAATTATGGATTTTTAATTGTGCCATATAGAATTATTGAATTATAGAATTAGAGAACCTAGATTTGAAAATGAAGGTTCTGAACCAAGAGAGGTACTTAAAATTGTCTTCAAAGAATTTCCTTCCATTTTACTAGTATACTAAGGCAATATACATGGCATTAGATTAAATTAAGACTGAAACTCCCTTGAAGATCTTCCTGTCACCTTTCCAGTACAGAATCAGTGCATTTTCATAATTCCTATTTCCACTTACTTTTACCAGGGAGTCAGGGCTTTTTCCAACAAGCTTTCCTTGCAGTCTATGCCAGGTTTTGGATGAAGTTTTCATTAGGATATTCCTCCCTAATATTTTCCATTGTCTAATTTAATCCGATTATATCTAATTACACTCCCCTGAACAACTAGAAACTATTCTTATCCCTCTCTTCAGATGCTTCCAGACAATTCTCTGGCTCTGTATCCTTATTTACCAAGTTACAGCTCTTTTGTTCTTTTAACCTTTTGTTCTTTTAACTTTACCAAAGGCTATACAGTACCCCTCCTGAGAGGAAGGAAGATCTGGAATGACTTGCGTTATTTTAAGCAGATGGTCTAGGCTTGAAAAATATTTGTCTCCTTGTAATCATAGTCACGAGTACGCCATTTGGAACTCCTACTTCCTGGAATCCTGTGAATGGTTATCAAATAGATTTTTTGGTTAATTTAATAATAATTTCATAAATTATGTATTAGTGTGCTGCTGCTGCTGCTGCTCAGTATTACTGACTTAAAGAATTTATTGGCTATGTTATTCCCTTAGATGAGAGGAAAAACCCAACAAAATAGCTGTCTTGTTATTCCACGCTGGTGATGTCATCTAAGAATTTTTGACCAAGACTTTGGAATATCAATCAAGGAAGAGACTATCTGAGGTTAACTGTAACACCAGACTTACTGGATACTTTCTGTAACTAAATATTTGTGGCACAGCTTGTAGACTGCTGGTTTTTGAGAACTTCTGAAGTCCTCCCAAAGAGAAAATCTTAGAGACTAAAGGGAATAATAGTTTGGTAGCATTAATGTAAACTTAATCACTGTGTTATGGGTCAATACAAATGTTCTGCTCTGTTCAGATTCATGTTTTCAGCAATAACAAAACCCTGGCCAATTAAACCTCAATTTAGCTAACCTGAAAGCAGCCATGTAGAAGATAGGCATTCAGAGTAACCTAGGCCCTCCTGGGCACCTCCAAAAAGTGATGCATTTCACCTGTCTTTGATATTGATCCTGGTGCACAAGATGCTGCTAGAGCATATTTTCATTTTCATGAAAACAGTAATATGAAAACAGAAAATACTCAGGAAACCTGCAGCTTTGAAAAAGACTCACTAGGCTGTAATGCCCTCAAAAACACAAGGTATTTAATGAGCAGTGAGTGACATTAACAAAGTCTTTTGCCTAATTAGTTTGGGTGGTTTACTCCTCTAGATTCCTCTCATTTCCCCTACCCCTTGTCCTTCATGATGAAAAGCTGTGATGCCTTCCAGCCCCACTCTATCCATGTCTGTCCCCTGGGAAAAAGCTGCTTGTGTGCTGCTGGGGATGTGGGAATGTCCCCGCCAGCATCTGGCTACCCAGACTGGGTAAAGATCTGCTCACACAGCAGAATAATTCTTAGTGTGATTACTGGATCATAGAATCCTAGAATCATAGAATGGCTTGGGTTGGAAATGTCCCAAGATGCAAACCTCCTGCCTTGGGTAGGAACACCTTCCACTAGATCAAGTTGCTTGGCACCCCATCCAGCCTGGGCTTGAACACTTCCAGATTCACCTCCTCTAGCCAGTTTCCAATCTTCTGTAGCTCTTAGAAATGTAACATCACCAGGATATTACAGGAGATTTACAAATCCATCTTCAAATCTGACTGAAACAGGCCAAAAGTCTCAGAGTTAAGTGGAGAAACAGGTGGAAAAATGATAGTATGATTGCAGAAGCCTATTTTTGCTTCAGAAATTCAGCTAAAGAAAGAACAAAACATTCAACAGAATTAAATAATAACTTTTTTTTTTTTTTAATCAGGCACTTGCTATCATTCTCCCCCTTGCTGACATGAAAATTGAGAAACTGGGAATCCAATTACAAATGCAAGATAAAAGGGAATGATATCATGGAATTTTAATTGGATGGAAAAGATGTTGAAGGCCTACATACATGCTTCAAAAGCAGCAGAACTACAAGTGTACAGGCAGAGGTCACTGTATAAAAGGATAACAGGTGACTTAGAAACAGTGAACCACAGCTTGGGTTTTCAATCAATAGGGCCGGTGAGAACTGCTGGACCTTTGATACAATTCATTACTTCAAGAGGTAGTAAACAGCAATATTGACATTTAGAATTCAACCAAACCCAAAATTGCTTATGTCTCTGGCAGCTTTATTTTAAAGTGTGAAAACTCTCAGCAGGAGTCACCTAGGGTTTTGCAATCTTTTATTTCCAAGGCTTACTGCAAGGAAAAAACATGCTGTTTGGGCATCTGTTCTGAACAGCTCTTATTGTGGTCCTTCTCCTCTTCCTCTTCCTCTTCCTCTTCCTCTTCCTCTTCCTCTTCCTCTTCCTCTTCCTCTTCCTCTTCCTCTTCCTCTTTCATAATTTAGAATAATAATAATAACAATATTAATTAATAATTATTATTAATTTTATTATTATTGTTATTATTATTATTACTGCTTCTTCAAGATGTAACAGTAGAAAAAAAATGGAATGGTCTGCTCTTGCCTGTATAGCATGGTGACCCAAAGTCCTCTTGTTATCTTAAATTAGAAAAACATAAGTTTTTTGGCTTGAAATATGATTTGAACTTTGCATAACTCTCCTGCTAATCATGGCACTGAGCAGTCATTTAACCCTGCTAAGTAAGCACTAACAGTTTCCATGTAGGAAGACTCAATAACCAAATCCAGATGAGTCTGAGCTCATTTTGGTTTAACTTCCTCTTATGCTAGCCCCAGACCCATGGGATGCTGACACTTCGATTGCAGTGCAAACCCAATGGCAAAACTCCCACTGTTTTCTAAGATGTCAGGATTTCACTCATCAGAATGAGATTATCTATCAGTCCTCCTTATTCAGTCCGAGTGAAAACAGAAATGCGCCAAGAGATGAATCTGGCTACAATACAGGCTGAGGTATGCAGTTTTAATCTCTTCCTTTGAGAGAACAGTCCAGCATTTGACAAGCCTTTGGAGCTAGGATATATACCATGAATTAAATTCCTTTGCTGCTGGGCTCTGTTTGTGGAGAAACTATTTACCTTTTAAATGGTACACTTTCTCAGGCCTGTCACTGGAAAGCGGACCCACACCTGACTCCATAGCTTCTGTTAATGGACCTGGACAAGTTTTATTGGAAGGACCGCAGGGAAACAGAAACAGCCACACCAGATTTGATGGCCCATCCAGGGAAGTTGTCGATGTTAGATCTTCCAAGAAACAGATATAAATATGCCCATAATTGTTACTATAAGGGTTCTGCCTGCAGAAGAAATGTTCCCCCAATCCATCCAATGAAGGCAATGATCTCTCTCTTCTTGTCTGGCACTGGAAACATAGAGCTTCCCCCTGTCCTTCCCTGTGTAACATCCTTCAGGAAAAACAGACAGCTCTGACTGCACAAAGTGAGAAAGGATCACGTCCCTAAACAATGAAAGAGGTTGGGGTTTGCCTAATGAACCTCTAATTACAGTCCCTGATTTGGGGAAAAGAAAGGAAAAGAAGGGAAGGGAAGGTAAAAGGGAAGAGAAAGGGGAATGTAAAAGAGAAAAGGAAAGAGAAAAGGGAAAAGGAAAAAGAAAAGAGAGGGAAAAGGAAAGGGAAAAGAAAAGAGAGGGAAAATGAAAGGGAAAAGGTAGGGGGAAAAGGGAAGGGGAAAGGAAGGGGGAAAGGGAAAGTAAGGGAAGGAAGACTGCATGACTTGATGTGCAGAAAACCTAAGACAGTGATGATGCAAGACTCTTTGAGCTTGAAGAGGATTTTACAGTGTTCTGGCCCAACAGTGGCAGGTTGCTGCTGCCTCTCATGTCCTGCTGCTCTGAAGCCAAGAGGAGAATGCCCCTCTTCCTCTGATCAGGAAATGCAGAGTGCACCGTGCTGGATGTGAGCTGGCACACACTCTCTCTGCACGCAGCATAACCAGCTCATAACCTGCTGCCCTGTTCCAGCATACGGAAGAGCTGTGTGATGCTTTTGGGGAATGGTTTTATTCTCCTCCACTATCTGAAAGTTCAAACATCCCTGACCCCCCATGAATAATTGGTGAGATTCAGACATGCTGGGAAACTGAGAACTCTGTTGAAAACGGCATTAGGGAGAGGAGATACAAAGTAACTGAAATGGTCACTTTGTAACCCCTTTTTATCACTGGTTCTAATGAAAAAAATTGCAACCTAAATGTGCCAAACTCCAGATAGTGTTCTGAAACTAGTTGTTATGCAGGGACCTCAATGTATACTGGGGGACTGAGGATGAAAAAGTATTTATATCTTTATTTCTATCTCTATCTCTGATTTATATCTTGTGTTTGTATTTACATCTTCTCCATATTAGAATCTTCAAATCCTTTGCCACTCAAGGATATTTATAACACCTGCAACACAAAGTTTTATAGAGACCTATAATTTTCAATTAAAATTTTATCTTTTCAGAATTATTTTAAACTACTTTGACTCTCCATTAGCAGAATTACAGGGAGATATATTGACGTGTATCTTTCAACAACACCTCTCCTTCTTCACCCCAAAGGTTGCCCCAGCTTGCAAGTTCTTTCCATTCCCAAAGTGTAATTGCAGATACTATTGCCACCACCTCTGGAACTTAATCCCTTTTCCTGGAAATCACTTTTAAATGTTACATAAATACACAGAACTCTATTCAATTACTTTCTTGCCCTTCCCATGCCACAGATCTATCTACTGGTAATTTCTGTTTGAATACACACCCTCATTATCTTGAAAGAATCAGGCACAGTCTGTCTGAAAACAAACTTGATTATAAGGCAGTGAGAAGAGATGGCAGCAAGTCAAAGAACATTAAGGTTGTCATTTGCAAAGGAATTTTCTTACAGCTTGTGGACACTGAATTATTGACATAAAGTTTGTGGTTTTGGGGGTTTTTCTTGGGTGGGTGGATATTTTTGCAGTTCTGTTTTTATAATAGCACTATGACGGTAAAGTTTTTTTAGATTATATCATTATAATTTGGTCTGCAGCTCTTCCTAGAGATTGCTTTTGGGACATAAATGGGACAGACATATAAGTGAGAGAATTATTTTTTAAAAAAATCTTCAGATATTGGGTATGAACTGATCTGAGCTAGACATCAAGAAATCTCTTTGGCTGTAACTGAAAGGAAATCATCACCAAATGTTGACTCAGCTGGCCTAAATTAGGTAGCCAACTCAGTCTAGAAGGTTTTTATCATTAAAGTGCCCATTTCCCTCCAATGGTTATAAAGTAATTCTAGGCAGCTTGTTCAGATAAAGAACCATTAAAATTCTAACATTTTTTTGAAAATAGATCTATCCAATGGTCCTCAAGAAATCATTCAGGAAGGACTAAAATCAGCAGTGCATAAGAGATTATATAGACTTTGGGTGAGACCGTTCTCAGGTGTAAGATTACCCACGCAGTAAAAATCACTCTTTAGTAAGCACAGGCATTATTGTCATCTTTATCTAAATCTTTGTAAAGGTGCACAAAAGGAAGCAAAATTTTGCTTCAAACAATGGGCAGGCAAGATGGCCTCTGATGGAGCTGAGGAAATTTAAATGTTTATTTTTCTTCTTTTGCATTTTAAGAGGCTTGAGAGTCCTTAGCCTCCCTCCTTTCCTAGCCAATAGCATTTGCATATGGTTTTTGTGCAGCTCTCAACTTATGCTAATAGCTGGTGGTGGACACTTTAGGTGTATTAAAAGGTTGAAGATTGTTCAGCAAAGGCAACAGAGCCCTTCCCTAGGGCATCGTGCTGATCCCTCTCCCTTTCAGAAGGGCTGGTGGTTTGAAGACTAACAGGATCTTTGCAATGCAGTCAGTTATTCATCTCTTACTGATACCATCTGACACCAACAGCTAAAGGACTTGATGAACCTAGTGTCTAGCTGATTTTTTTTTCAGTTTTCCTCTATAGACCATGTTTTCAAGACCTCTAATCATTCTTCCTGATCTTTGACCTGCCTTCAACCAGGCTACATACCTCATGATGTTTGTTGAATAAAAGCATCTAAACAGGCTGAATTTGAATTAAACTCAAGCAAATAGTGGTGCAAAGCTGTGCTGGAGCACAAGAGACAAAAATTGTGGTTGGGAACAAGACAATTATGTTAATAACTTCTTATCCTCTGACTATGTGTGCTCTTGGGAATTGTCAGCTGAGCTCTAAGGAATGCTGAGCCATTGGTATTCACCATCTTTATTCAGATTAAGTGACATAAATAAAAAAGTGCCAACAGAGAACAGCCTTTGAAGATGCTGAATCTCTAATGTGTATTGATTTTCATTTCTGTGCTTTATTTTCACTTTAAATAATAATGAAATTTTGGGAAGGAGGTAAGGCTGGGAGGCACAGCTGAACCTGTATCTGGGAAGGGCTACTGGTTCTGTGCATTAGGGGCTGTGGGCTTTGGTTATGCACCAGATCTTGCTTTGATCAGACTGACATCTACAATAACTGGGGACCAGTATGTACCAAGCTAAAAAAATCTCACAGCAAGCAGTCACACATTGGGAAGAACATACATGTTTTCTAAACAAACATCACTTTTTGGATTTCCCGGCTTTCCAGCATTTTCCCAGTTTTTTTAGAATGCTTTATTTTCCTTGGTTTTCATCTCTGAAGACTCAGAGCCTCACTTCCACTCCTCTCCACCACAAATTAGCTTCTCAGCATTTTGAGGCAATACAATGTGGGAGAGAGAGAAAAAAGGTGGAATTTCCCAGGATTTCCTTTGTTCCCTCAGGATATACTCTAAGCCCTTCTTTCTAGGCTATGTCTATCAGCCTGAGAACTGGTCTCCTAGCTGTGTGGTTTCCATATACAATGTAAATAAAGCAGTGCAAAAACCTTGGACATCATGGGGAAAACGGATTTCAACTACTAAAGTAAAATCCTGAACAACAGCTAAGACAGGAAATCTTGCAGCACAAGGATTAGTTACCATAGAACGTGATATTAAAGGTAAAGTATTGTTTTTATTATTATCTTAATAGCCTGGTGGTTTTGGTAAATATTTACAGCAGCCCAGGAAGGTGAGAAATTCTGTATTATTAGAAAACAAAAATGAGGAAAGCTAACTAACTTCTGTTTTCCAACTGAAAAATTGCCTTCATTTGGGCCTTCTGTGGATGCATTGATGCATTGATGCATCTTTTGGTATCTCTCCTCTCTGGCCCTGGCTGGATGTAGAACTAACAGCAACTCTGCAAATTGAGGCCAACTCATTAAGCTGGCCCAAACCCTAAATTAAAGCAGTGACCTGATGGAACTCCAGGCCAACTCCATTCACTCCTGGCCCATTCACAGCCTTTCTATCCACTCTCACAGGACCAAGCAGAGAGCCACAATGTCACAACAGAAATCCTGGTGGCAGAGTCCTACAGCAGGGACTGCTGTGTTCTGTGCGGCAGTGGAGGAAGCACAGGCTGGTGAGATTACACTAATCAGCTCACAGCCCTGAATAGAACAGGGAATTAACATGGCAGCTGTCACTTATGATAGCATACAGTGTCCAGTTTCAGTCAACTGGGCTTCTTTAATGTTCATCTCCTTTCCTATTTAAGCATAGGTGATTCTTAATTAACTTTTCCTAACATGTCACTCTCAATTGTTCTCATTGTAGGCATTATCCAGTCTAGATATATTTGGGAAAGGACATATAAGAACAAAAATCTTTCAAGTTATGCAGAAATGGGGCAACTAGGGACTCATGCACCTTAAAAAATTCAGTCATTGGGTAAATGCCCCTGGCATGCCTGGTTTTATTTTAGAATTTTCTTGCGTGGGAGAAGAAAGATAACTGAGACCTCAAACTGTACAGACAAATGAAGAACTGAGTTAATGAATTTTATTTTTCCTCCCAGTTCATTCTAAAATGGGCCTTAAGGAAGACACTGCATTTTTTTTGCTGGTCACATTATTGATACACATTCCTCTTCAAAGAAAGAAACCTGAGTGTCACACAATTGTTCCATTTTAGTCACAGTTTTCTCAATTGCTACAATTTCCATTAATTTGAGGTTTTTTAAAGTGGTAATTGAGCAGCTGCACTCCACACACAACAAGGAAAAGAGCATATCAAATCTTGATGTTTTCTCAGTAATATCACAGATACGGCACCAGGTTCTGTCTTGTCCAAGAACATCACCTCACCCTTTCTAATTTGGTTCAATTTCTTACCATGCCTATCCCTTCCAGCAACATTCTTTAGGTTTTCAGGTTTTTTTGGGGTTTTTAGTTTTTAAAAATTTTATTATAATGCTGCTTCAATTCTGTCTTCACACAGGATACAAGATAAAATGATCTGCACAAAGTAGAGGTCAGCATGAAGCTTGGGTCCAAGAATGCTCTTGTGTGTCAGAACCAAATCTGGGAATAAAGGCTTTTCCAGGTATTAAATCCTGCAGTAAACAGCGCAAGTTCCCTGCTACACACCCTCCTTTGACTGTACTGACTCTAACTAAAGTGACACTACAAAAGCTCTTATTTTGCTAAAATCTGCTAAAATAAATTTTAAAAGAAAATAGTAAAAAAAAAAAATTAAAAGGACTTCCCACTGAGAGCATAGTACAACTTGGATAAGAGCTGACCTACATAAGAATCACAAAGCAAGTAAGGAAAATAATTTATAGGGGGGAAATAATTTTAAGAAACAGATAACCAGGTCAATCTAGCAAGAAGAAGAGGAACAAGAAAAGGAAGATTTGAAAGTTTTGAGTAGGGTTTCCTATTTCAGCTGTGATGAGGAAAGTATCATAATGATGGAGGCAGTTCCTGCTCCATATTGCCCAGCTCCAACCCCTTCCTCTTCCTTCATGGAGGAAGGGTTTAAAATAGGCAGCTGGCACTCAGCTGGTTTGTTCCTCTTTCCTTTTTCATTGCAATCTCATTTCCACAGTGGTGTCCTGCCTGACCCATGCCCTGAAAAGGACACTGTGTCCAAAAATAAATTATTTTTATGTGTTTTGTTATATAAATAAATACATTATCTATGCAAGGAGATTGAGTTACCATTACCAAATTCATGGACAGCATCAGGTTAATGGGAGTTTTGATCTGCTGGGAAGCCTGAAGGCTCTGCAGAGGGATCTGGACAGGCTGGGTCAATGGGCTGAGACCCAAGTTGGGTTCAAAAGGATGAAATGATGGATTCTACACTTTGACCAAAATAACTGCATTCCAGGCTGGAGCAGAGGGGCTGGAAAGGGAAAGGACCCTTTGGGAAAGGCCCTGGGGGTGCCGGTGCCAGCAGCTGGACACGAGCCCAGGGTGCCCGGGGGGCAAGAGGCCAATGGCCGCTGGGCTGCCCCAGCCAGGGTGTGACACAGCCCCAGGGCAGTGCCCGTCCCTGTGCTGGCACTGCTGGGGCACCTCCAGTGCTGGGGACAGCTCTGGGCCTCAGGCCAAGGGAGACACGGAGGGGCTGGAGCGTGTCCAGGGCAGGGAACGGAGCTGGGGAAGGGGCTGGAGCCCCAGGAGGGGCTGAGGGAGCTGGAAAGGGGCTCAGCCTGGAGAAAAGGAGGCTCAGGGGGACCTTGTGGCTCTGCACATCCCCCTGCCAGGAGGGGACAGCTGGGGGAGTCGGGCTCTGCTCCCAGGGAACAGGGACAGGAGGAGGACAGAGTCTTAAGCTGCAGCAGGGGAGGTTCAGGTTGGACACTAGGAGGGATTTCTTCACAGAAAGGGTGGTCAGGCAGTGGAAGAGGCTGCCCAGGGCAGTGATGAACTCACCATCCCTGGAGCTGTTCAAGGATGTTGCACTCAGTGACAAGGTGGAGATTGGTCACATCATGGACCCAATGACCTCAGAGGCCTTTTCCAACCTAAGTGATTCTGAGATTCTGTGATTGTTTCTGTGAGCCAGTGCCAGAAGAACCTCGGTGCTACAGAAACAAAGAAAAGCCCTGGAATCCCATTTCTGCCAAAAAAGCCAACAAATTCTCCTGGAGGGTTTTAGTTGACTACAGCTATATTAAAAAAAAAAAAAAAAAAAAAGTGTAAAAGCATATTCTAGTTCTCTTAATTGCAGGGTTTTTTTTGTAGTGAGAATGTGCTACCCTAGCTTGCTACTGCATTATCATGCTCTGCAAATATAAGGTCTCATAATTAATGTCTGAAAAAATAGCAGGTGTCCAAGCCTGGATTTCCCCCCCTTTCCCCTTTATAGCATAAAGGTAAGTTAACAGCCTTATGTGTTCTGCTGAACTCGAGCTGGATCCAGCTGAACTTCAATACATCCCAGCAGCAAACTGTTTATTAAAGACCTGTCAAATGCCCATATTCTGTGGATCATCACAGGAGCTGACAGTGCGACAAAGGCTTGAAATCCAGTGCACATCACTAGAGGATGCCATTAAAATGAAAGTGAGACCAAAACCTTGCAGCTGTCAGTCATTATCTAGGACATTCTCACACAGTAGATCTCACGTACTTCCCTTCATCTGGCATGGGTCTCCTCTTCACATTTCTCCATTTTTTTTTGCTGTAATGAAACAGCTTTCAAACAAAAAAGGATTTTTGAAACAAAACAAAAAAAAAATCCATAAATTTCTATAGACTATGTGCATTTCTACTCCATCTGGAGTTCTCCTACATGTCCAGTTAACTATTATATCTCTCTTTTTGTCACCTGCTGCTTATTTTATAGTCTTATTTTATAATTTAGAACCTGAAAAGAAGAATAAATAGGCATGACTGAATTTTAGCCATTAAAATAGACCTTTCACAAGAAAAATTGTTCTCAGCCACTTGCCCTTATCTCAGACCAAGCCTCAATATAACTTTGTTCCAGTTCAAGTCAGACTAGCTCATAATGTTTCTGTCCTCATTATTTTTTGGGGTTTTCTTTTATTTTTCCATTTCTGGGTCTGCCTGGGGATTTACTGGCTGTGATAGCCAGATCAAGGCTGTTCCAATGCTATCAGTGACCAGCTCTTAGCCAGGAGAAATATCTGGTCTGAGCTCTGTGGACCAAAAGTAGGAAATACCTGAATTCTCATAAACTTGTTCTGAAAGAGTTTGATATCCAGCCTGTCACACTGATTTTACAGCCATTTATCTCTATCAGCATCAGAGACATTATGCCAGAGCAAAAAATAATGGAGTGTTGACTCAGCCTTTTACAATTTTAAGTCATACTTGATTTACTTTAGGATACAGCATATTTTATTGCTTCTTGTCTTCACTCTTGAACTCATGTCTCCTCATCACTAGACCAGTGGCTAAAGACATATCCAAATACAAGACAAAACCACAGTATAATTACTCAACTGCACTCTCATCACATGTCCTACATAATTGTGAAATCATTCCTCTTTTTATGTCTATAATTATTACAAACTCATATCAAAAGGAAGGTCATCCATATTAGCACAGCCTTCAGATTTATTACACTACTCTGGCACTGCTTTGATGTAAAAGAGTTTGACAAATATATTTGGTATAAAAATATTAAGGGTAATTATGTCATTTGTGCATGGATTTTTCTGATTAAAGAATTTTTAGAGGCTTAGTGCACAACTTACCTTACACTGCAATTATTAAAAAAAAATTATTTTCCTTTAATATGTATAAAACAGCTACAAAAATTGTCAGAATAATTCTACTACATCTCCAGGTTAAATTCTGTTTCATTAAGAACAGAGAGTTAATAATGCCAGTCATACCTTTCAACTTAGGGGTAATTATATGCGTTTAAAAATATATTCTAAGTGTAATTACAGTAAAAGAGCCATGCAATGAAAAGCACTCCATTACCCAGAATACCTGAGGTGGGTGGAAACTTAACTAAATCAGATGACTTAGTATTTAAGCCTGTTACTTTTGAGATTTTTGAGGCATGTCAGTGAATAAGGAACAGCAAAATATAGTGAATATTAAAAAATACTGCAGTTAAATCTAATAGCACACAGATGTAACAAAATTTCCATGGCATGGACAGTACAAAAAAGTGTAAGAGAACTAGGATATTCAGACCACAGGTTTTGGTTTTTGGCCTAGATTTATAAATGCAAATAAAAAACATTTTTGGGGAGGGGTTAGACAGCAGTTTTTTAGACTGGAGAAAAAAGAGCAGGATGGTGTAAGGAAAACCTAGGTAATGCTTCCCAGAAGAAGAAGCTTCCACTAGAAGGATGTCTGGAAACATGGAAGCCATTCTGGGCGCCTCCTGCTTTGCTTAGGAAAATGAGTCATTCTTTTACATACTCTTTATGACTAAAAAGGATGGCACTCCTGCATTTCTTGGCTATGGCAGCTATGCTGCCTCCTGACAGAGCAGCCCTGGAGGCCCCAGATCCTGATTAATTACTCATGACATAAGGAGTCATGTTAATATCAGCAGCGGGATCCAGCTCCCAGGGAGAAAAGTGGCAGACTGGTAATTCCTCTTGATCCAAAATGGAACAAATAATAGAAATGATCATACAGATCAGATGAATCAAAACAAAAACCAAAACAAGGGTGGAAGATGAAGCAAGAAAGTTTTAAAATAATATCTGTAAGTATCTCTGAAAGAGCTTAGTGTTGATCTGTATCTGGATAATATAAACTAATTCCAACAACAAAAGCTACAAAAAAATCTGAAGAGACCCAGAATCTCTCTATGAAACGTCCCACTACTCTAGCCTGGCAAGGCAGGTCAGGATGGTGCAAGCTGTCCCCAAGAAGAGCAGGGGACATGGAGAAAGTTATGGCCTGATCTGTCCCTGCCCAAAATGTTCTGTGGCCTGGGTTCAGGGAGCTGGAAACATCAGCCTCTGTGAGTAATGGGAAGCATGCAGACTAGCATGTCTGGATGAGTCAGTGGAGGGGGAACTGGGCCAGCTGGAAGATTTGGTAAAACTGGGCACATGTATCTTCCACACTGTCTGTAACCAACATCACCCTGGAGCAGAAAGGCTGGATTATCCCAGCCTGAGTAACACAGAAGCCAATTATCTTTGCAGAAAAAACCTCCTTGAGTTCTTGCTTCTGTTTAATTCCGTGGTCCAAGTGAAAACTTGGAGACTACATAAAAAGTGCATGAAGTAGAAAGGGAAAGGACAGGGGCATTTCCAGGCAGCCAACTGGATTAGCTCATCTTAAGTGGTAGTGGAGCACCGTATCCCCAGGAAAGAAGATGTATTACCCAAATCTGGTGGAAGCCCTTTGGCATGGGATGGAAGTGCTCACCTCATCTTACCAGAGCACATCCAAGAAGACCCCAGATGAAAGCTGAAAAGAGCTTGTGGAAACTAGTCTTCCTGTCCAAACTCCACATCCCCACACCAGCTGAGGCCTGAGAAAGGACAGAGATCTTCTGGAGGTGGCAATTTAGGATCAGTGAAAAAGAGGCCTCAGGACTGCAGCAGAAGTTCCTGGTCTTACCAAAGATCCTGAGGAGTTCCTCTGTGCAGGTGAATGAAAGAAGGAATGGGTCACCATCATGAATGGCAACAGGTGGGCACACGGTGTGAGGATCTTGGGTAAGGGGATTTAACATGGCTCATGAAAACTCTGGCACTGACAGGAAGAGCTGTGGGACTTTGGTCTATAATTGAGGGAAACAGGCAACTGGACAAAATAAAGATTGCAGGAACAAATTAATTAAATACTGGCACAACCAAAAGACACTTCAATCAGTTCACGGCTGGATAGGACAGAGCCTCATACTGCCCAGTGAGCTGCTTGAAGGAAATTGCAGGTCCCCAGCTAGAGATGTCTTTTCGAGGAAAAAACTGTGTTCCAATGCGGGAAGTGCAAAGCCTATCAAGGAATTCTGCTAATAAATACAAAAATCTCTGAAGGACACAGGGATAACTGGACAAATTTTAAAAATTTCATATGATTCTGGAGAAAATTGAGCCCAAACTCATCACGAATGGAGAAGATTGACAGGAAGGCTGGAAAAGAGTCAGGAAGACTCGAATCCTATGGTTCTTTCAAAAGGCTGTCCACAAGAAAAAACAGTTTGATTGTAATTTTGGTATGAACTGTGATAAAATAATAAGTGGCCAACAAATTCAATCTTTAGAAAACTATTTTGGAGAGGATAGTTAACTGAAGTATGATTTCTAAGTATTTAGGAATAATAATTGTCATAACCATGACAACAAAACCAATAACAATAACAACAGTACTAATAATACAACAATATGTCCTAAAATCATTCTGAAGTCAATTCCAGAGTTGTACTTCTGTTATTAGAGAAAATATAGATGATGCTGTTGAAGATGGAGGTTGGCACAACAGCATACATTGAGGAGCTACTCTATCATCTCACAGTGTGAAAAAGGATTGAACAACATAGTATGAATTAGCCTGGGGAAATTTATCAACATAGTATGAAAGCCTTCAATCTGTCCTAAAATCTCACCTCCTTTTAGGCTAAAATGCATAGTGGAAACAGGTCTTCTCTGGAAGACAAATAATGAAATGCTAGAATCTGTTTTATTTTCAGATAGATGTTCACCAGGATGCTCTAAGAGGCCCAATGACCTTGTGGAAATGTGGGTAAGGATATGCAGCAGGAACATTGAACAAGTGAGGAGTACTTCAGAACAGGATTACACCTTAGGTCATTCTACTTAAAAGTTTAAAATGAGATTAAAGTGAAGCACACTGCAACTTCCCAAGGGCCTGCCATAAGGTCTCTTGGTTTATCAGGACAATGATACAGCTGGAGTGACTGGCTAAGGAGAGGGAAATGCAGAAATGCAGAAATCCATATTAATGCCCTCACAAGCTTTACACCTGGGCAGGTGGAAAGAGGGAAAAATTAATTTGCTCAGGCAAAACACCCTTGTGCATTTTGCCTCTAGAAGACGTAAATATATATATATATATAAAAGAGGTTCCCATCTGCAATGGTGGAAGAAAAGCTTACTGCTGAATCTCAGTTAAAGATATATTTTATTTTCTTTCTTTTCCCCCAGGTCTTAAATCTAGTGCTTAATCACTTTTCAAATTCTTACCAAGTTGGAGGCATCTCAGAGAGGAGCAAGAGACTTTCATTTTGGTAGCCATTTTGTTCTTGCTCCCAGTTCCCAATTCCTTCCCAAGAAAAGTGCTTTACAACTTGAAGCATCAAATCTCAAGTATTCCTTCTGCAACATGTTTAAATTACTTCCTTTTATTGAACATATTTGCTCGTCTTTAATCTAGCTACTTTTTTCTGACAAATTAACTACATTTTTAAAATTGTTTTTCCTTACTTTTTTCTTTATTTTTTTTAACCAAATATCATGCTTCCAGTTGGCACTGAAAATTAAGTAATTACTTATGTTTTTTCTATCCTCTTTGAATGAAATCCTCTTTATTTTTAGCTCACTAGCTTTATTTCATAATTTAAAACTTTTCTAAGTTAATGCACAGTTTTGGTGTAGGTACTAAAAATAAGTCTCACAAACTCTTGCCTCATTCACATGCACTAGTTTCCCAGGTCTACCTACAATTTAAAGGCAGACTATAGCCTTTCTCAGGCCCCTTTAGTATCCTTCAAAACACATTTATTTAAGCTGCACAAGGATGTCTTAGTGGCTGGTGCAACAGCCAGAAGACAAACCAGCACTATTTTGGGCACAGAGAAGAAAGTATGCAGGCATTAAAACAATTTAGCATGACTAGCATTAATTTACTATACTGTTTATGATTAAAACTGTCCAAACAGTCAAAGGGAGCTGAGCTTGCAGAGCTTTGTCTGGATGCCTTGTCATGTTTAGGATTTGGACCTCTGAGGAGCAGGAATGCAGAGGTGGAGATGCATCATGGTACAAAAACACATCAGATGAATTTGTTGGTGTTGGGTGGACAGTGACAAAATACTGGTAAAAATTCTTCAAGACCCGCTGCTTTTAGCAAAGGCCATTGTATTAAACTCAAGTTTTACACTAGCCACCTCCTGCAGTTGTTCAAAGCTCGGGCCTACAGTGGGAAGAGAAACGTTCCAGTCGGCTGCAGGGGTACAGGTGGTTGAATTTCTTTTTTATTTATTTTTAATTTCTTTTTCCTTCCTGAGATAGTTAAATGCACATTCTTTAGCTGTGTAAAAACAAATGGCCTACTCTCCCAATTCGGGTGGCACGTTTCAAATGAAAGCCAGGTTTAATTAGAGCTTTTGAAGGCTTAAGAGTTAATGTGTGCCCATTAAACACTAATCACCAATTCTTTACTCTCTGGCCATCAGTGCTCACAGCCATGCCAGTGTGGGCTGTGGGGCTGTGCTAGTGGGGACAATCTCAGGATCGTGGCACCATGCCCAGCCTGGGACAGGCCAGGAGCAGATGTTTGACCATTGTGAAGCTTGGAGAGATGTCTCCGGGTTGGAAACACTCAGATGGTGATATTGTTTTCCAGTTGGACTTACTGTGGGATTTGAGCTTGCAGAAAAGTGGAAAAAAGTGTGTGGGGAGGTAGCTCTGGTGGGCAGCATCACTTGGCACTCTGCTGGCCAGCTGCTGAGCTCTGTAGATCAGTGCACCTGTCCAGGATCATGCAAAGGATGGATCCCCACACTTGTCCCTGCGTGGGAAACACTGCAAGAATTATTGTTCCTATTTTATAGGTTCAGAAAGCTGGGGATTAAATGAGTTGTCAAAGGCCACACAGAGAGCCAGGGGCAGAGCAGGCAGCACACCACGAGCCTTCAACTGCACTCCGAAGCAGCTCAAGACCACACTGCATCTTGAAGGCAGACATTCAACAACCCTGTGGCTTGTATAGCTGCTTAAATGGAAGATAAATTGGAGCATTTTTGCCTTTATTTTCATGGGTAACATCTGTCCAGACTTCTAAACCTGCACAGTGACTGGTGAGTAATTCAGCAAAGATTTCTACCAGACAAAATAGACACAAAGCACACAGGGATTTATGTGCTGAGCTTCCCTGCAAAAATCACACTGACAGACTTGCAATAAATATATAATTTTATGGCATATTTCTCAATCATATTCTGATACATAATAGCATGCTATGAACTGTGAGCTACCTTGCCAATGGAAATATGCAGCTGACAAGAAGTAAAGTCTCTCCAGAGCTGTTAAAGGAATCATAACTGTAACAATATAAGCAAATGGATCATCAGCACACTCCTTTATGCAATTTTTCTCTTTTTTTTCCCCCTCTCCTCCTTCTTTCTCTTAATTTTTCCCTCTCACTTTCTTCCATCTGCACCATCCCTCCCTCTCAGCCACTCCTCTATTAGTGTTTAGAAGAATTCACAGTTTTCTCCCAACCCTGGAAAGAATGTAAGTCGATGCTGCTGATTGCCTTTGAAAACATTTGGAACAAATTATGTCTACTTTTGGAATCTGAATAAAAGAATGTGAGCCTCATTGGAGAAATATGAAATACAGGGTGGGATTCACAGAAGATCTGTAGCACTTTTTTCCCTCCTTTCTAAAAAACAAAAATCAACAACACTTTTAATTTATTTTTCCTTACTTTTGTTGCTTCAGGTTGGAAAATATTTCATGTGGGAAAGGTGAAGGGTCAAGAAAAGTGTTTTTTGTGAAGTGACATTTTCATGAGTTCTTTTAAAGGTGACGATGATTGGCATGAGTCAATTGTCAACATGAACTCTGTGAACCCAGTAGGCTTGCTGAAGAAATGAAGCAAACTGTATTCTCTGTACCTCCTATACTGAGGGACGTTTTGGGTAACTAAAGTCTCTATTTTCTGCCTTATTCTGCTTTTAGATAGTTTGCCTCAGTTTCCCTGCCTTCTGACTGCTGACACCCTGTGGTGCTGTGCAACTGCCATCAGCAAAAGAACACAGATCTCCTGGGGAAAGGTCCTGTAGTGATATTTAGGGCAAATCACACATTTTCACATTCAGGCTTTCCTACATGTAGAAGTATTTACATCCAGGAGGTTGTTTTGTCTTATTGCAGAAAATGGTGCCAACCACAAAGTTTGGCTCCAAATCATCCTGCAAATGGCTCAAATTTAGTGGAAGGAACAGTGAAGAGGGACTCTTTGTTTCTCCTTTTTTTTTTTTTTTTTTTTAAATTAATGTTGATTTGTTTTGGGTTCGGACTTGTGCCTAGTGTAAGTGGAAAAACCTCATAATGAAAAGATGGGCAGCTTTGTGCTTCTACACCAGCCTCTGTGAAATCAGCAACTAGCTGATCCACAGCCACATATCTGGGTTTAGGAACATCTCATCCTTTGCTCTTGAGGCTTAATTAAGAGAAATGAAGACAGAAATTTGCCCTGTAGAGGATCACCCATCAGAACCAGGGCTGCTGAATCTCCTGGGCAACCATGGTCTGACAGTTCTGGGCTTAGCCCTTCCCTGGGGAAATTCAAAAACTGGGGAAATTTACAAACCAGGGATAAGTGTCTCCCAAGGGTTTTCAGCAGTTATCTACTGAGATTTGGCAAAGTGTGCAAAATGAATGGAAAGTAGCAATGACCAAGACCTTTTGCCATTTCTCTTCTGCTTTTCTGGAGCTCTCTGGAGGAGTTGAAGCCTAGCCACACTTAAAACCTGTTACAGCTACTGAGTTCAACGATATTATTTTTTTTTTTTTAGCAGATGAAAACTATTTTCTAAGCTTTGGACTTTTGGTTTTGTTTCTTTGACTCATAAAGCTTTGAATCCTGCTCATAAGTGCCAGAGATGACAATAGATGCCAAAGCCCTGGCAAGTTTGAATATGTTCACATAAACCTTGTGGGTGTGAATTTGATTCTTTCAGATGATTGTTTTGGAATGATTTAGTCACATTGTTTTGACCTACTTTCTCTCCTTGCAAACTTCTAGGCTGGCTATTGTTTTCTTGTTTATACAAAGGGACCAAAGGCTATTTTATATGCTGGTATGTTATTTCTGATAAATAAGCTGAGGGAAAAAACCAAAAAGAAAATAAGTGAAATACACCATAGGGGAAAAAACAGAGATTTTGTCCAACCAAAAAAATTACATTGCAAAGAAGAAGTTTGAGAGAGTGACTCCAGAAGTTTTGTCCCTCAGCACTTTAAAAGATGAACATAAGAATATGAGAAAGCAAGTGGGAGAGAATCCCTTGTGGGCTGGAGAAAAGAAGATGGCTCAGAGGGCAAAATCAAGCCTTGTCACAAACTGAAGGGTTGAGAGGTGACCAGAAGAGGAAGGAAAGTCATCTAGAGGGGTTTGGAGACCATTACTGGTATTCCCTGATGGAACACAGTCAGTCAGCCACCAGCAGCTGGGCCATGGGGGAATTTTTGGGAGACCCTCTCCTGGTTGCACTGACAGGCTGTTTGGTCTTGTCAGCACTATTGTAACAGCAATAACAGGGATGATTTGATTCCTGCTTCCTGGAGCGAGAATGTGCCCTACAGTGCTGGGGACAGATAGGAATCAGGAAGATCATAAAAGATGGGAAGGCAACAGTTGAGGCAGGGAGTCATTAAAAGGAAGTTAATGCTCTTAGTGGAAGGTAGTCTAAGAAAATATATTAGAAGCTGAGATGTAAACTTGAAGGGCAAATATAACCGTTTACATCTCTGATTTTCAAGAAATTCCTTCAGAGTGGCATGCCACAAATTTTTACTGGAAGCTTGACATCTGATAGCTTTTTATACCTCTGGTAATCAGCCTCCTCATATGTTATGGCTGGGCTGGGAGCAAGTACTTTTCTCCCAGTGTTTGCTGACACTTTGGAACACCACCATCACGGAGAATAATACAAACCCTCCTCATGCCTCCACCAGGGAACTCAGAAATTATCATTATGTAGATGAAATGTAGAACATTGCAAGGAGAGCATCCCTCTGCTAAATGAGTCTTGAACTGCAGCAGTGGTTTTTTTTTTTTTTTTTAAGAGTGTAAATATGTCTTCAGCTCCAGATCTGCTGGACCTTAGGAAATCCACATGAGTGTGCGGTTCCACTCAGCTTAAAAGCACACAGTGATGAAATATTACCAATAAAATATCGTGAATAGACTTTCACATACAGTAATTGGAATGCAAAAGGTATTTAATTGTCAAGCAGGCCATGTATCATGTCTGAAGCCTGGAAAACCCTGAGAATAGCAGTATTTATAGCCCTTTGCATTTTCTGCATTTCAGTTCTGTGCAAGACAAAGATATCGTCTGCAGGGAAATTGTCAATCCTGTGGCAAAGTTTACAGACTAAACTGCTGCTCTGTAAATATGTATATACATCCACAATGCATGCATTATTGTGAAAGGAAGCCAGTCATCCAGACATTGATTTTCCTGCAAGAAATATAATTCACAGAAACACAGTGGCTGCTGCAGTTTAACAAGCACTATTTCCTTCCCTCATACATGGATTTTTGCATTCAAAGGATATGGTTTGCTTATAAGTTTGTGCATGTATGCTGCAGAAGAGGGAAATCTTTACCTAGAAATCTTTATCTTCACTGAATGCTACTTTCCAGCTAATGAGATTTCTGTCACCTAAATTTTCATTGTTTTAAGAGCAAGTGGCTGCTGACAGTTTCCTTTCAAGCTTGAATGATGAAAGGAAAACACCACCCTGCCTCATCTGGCTAGCTTGCTGTGAGCTAATGAGCCTGAGGCTGCACCCATCTTTGCTATACTAGTGTGACCTTATGTCTGCTAATGCACAAGGAAGGAGTGAAAAATGTACTGCTAGTTCGCTCCAACAGTTCCCTGGGGACATGCTGAATGTGCCAAACAATTTAGTAAATATATATCAGGTTACTGTGTTGAAACATACTCCAAATTATTGCAACCTCAGGTATCTCAATCAAAAGATCATGTTTTATTTTTGCTTATCTTCCCCCACTGTGTTCAACATTTTGTAACTTCTTTCTGAAAGGAATATATTTTCCTGGTAATTTTTATACTGTTCAGAATAACTTCCAATTAGTGATTAGCTTTGTAATAGGCTATATGAATTTTTTACCTGTATTTTTGGTTGGGTGTTTCTTGGGGCTTTGTTTATTCCTCTCCTCTCCTCTCCTCTCCTCTCCTCTCCTCTCCTCTCCTCTCCTCTCCTCTCCTCTCCTCTCCTCTCCTCTCCTCTCCTCTCCTCTCCTCTCCTCTCCTCTCCTCTCCTCTCCTCTCCTCTCCTCTCCTCTCCTCTCCTCTCCTCTCCTCTCCTCTCCTCTCCTCTCCTCTCCTCTCCTCTCCTCTCCTCTCCTCTCCTCTCCTCTCCTCTCCTCTCCTCTCCTCTCCTCTCCTCTCCTCTCCTCTCCTCTCCTCTCCTCTCCTCTCCTCTCCTCTCCTCTCCTCTCCTCTCCTCTCCTCTCCTCTCCTCTCCTCTCCTCTCCTCTCCTCTCCTCTCCTCTCCTCTCCTCTCCTCTCCTCTCCTCTCCTCTCCTCTCCTCTCCTCTCCTCTCCTCTCCTCTCCAAGAAGCCACAGCTTCTCTGGGTACCCTGTGCCAGGGCTTTACCACTCTCACAACCCAGATGTTACTCCAGTAGAAGTGATTTATCAGGTGTTGGCAGCAGTACCCTCTGTAGTTTGTTGATTTATGAAGTTTACAGACTTCTATGTAAAAAGGAAGAAAAGATGTTTTTAGCTATTTCACCCACCCCACAGCTCACATCCAACTGTTCTTCAGTCAAATCTCTGTGTCCTCAAAAAATAAATTTCCACCATTTCCCTCTAGAATGGACTTGGCAATGGAAGAAGTTCTTATATTTTGGGAAGTCACTCTCTATAGTGAAAAAAAGGGACTTTTACAAAGGCAATCCTGACCCCAGGCAAACAAAAAATGGGGAGAAGACTGCTTTCCCCATTTTAATGGCAGGGGATGCCAAGAGGGATGATAAGGTTCTTGGCCCTGTGTGGCATGGGACTGACTGTGTTTGCCTCCAGCACTGCTGTGCCTGCCGGGGTTGTCTCTACCTGCTGCAAAGAAGCAGATCTGAGCACAGACCTCCTGCCCTGTGCCTTTTTAATGGGCTGTTTTGTTTTATTTTGTCTACAGCTGCCAACCAGCATTTTCTCCTCTGCTGTTGGAACAGCAGAAGTGCTGGCTTGCTGGCACGGAAGACGCTTTTCTCTCTCACTAAGCCTGTCTGAGTTATTATTGCACTGCAGTCACCTCATCCTTTTTTGCTTTCTGTGGCATCAGCATTTCCCTGCAATAGCAGTTGCAGCGTGCTGTAACCCTGTGGATGTGCTCCATAAGCCCTGAGTCTCAAACACAGAAGCAACGTTTTCCCCTCTGTGGTCCCTGACTTCATTTTAAATAAGTATTAGGTCTGAAACACAGAATACTATGTTTGATTTTCTTTATTTGCCTCCATCCACACCTTCCTGAACTGCTGTGGTAAATCCTTCATGCTAATTATTATCCTTTAAGACTCACAAGAATAACAAATGCTTATACACTGCTTAAAATACAGAGATAGAGTGTGGCCCTTGTCCAAACGCTACAATCCAACCAGGACAGGATTAAGTACATTCAAGGCAAACACACCCACAATCTAATCAAGACAAAAGAAGAAATCTTGGCTAAGTTTGAGTCAATGGGAGTTTTGCCACTGACTTCAGTGAGGTTAGGATTGCACCCAAGATAAACAAGTATGAGACAAGACAAAATAAAATAATTTAGAAGTGGGAAGGTTTGTGAATGAGTCATGGGAGAATAAGGCAAGGGATACTTACTTTCTGAGGGGAATGAAAATGAGGCAAAAATGAAATATGTTTATTTATATGTGCCTGAGTGCAGTGAAGGAGGAGTGAGGGGTCCCTATGTGCAGAGCCCACACCTTTCTGACAGCTGCAGGATGGTCACAAGTGGAGTTCCTCAGGAATCAGTATCGGACCCAGCTCTGTTTAATATCTTTAGGGATGATCTGAGTGAGAGGATTGAGAGCACCCTCTGCAAATTTACAGATAAGACAAATTTGGTTTGGGAGTGTTGGCATGCTGGAGGGTAAGAAGGCTCTGCAGAGGGTAGGCTCTGAGATGTTACTGTGTGTCTCATCCTGCTGGCATTCTGCTGATGAGAAGCTGACCCCACAGGACAGGCTGCAAGACAAATGTTTTCACCAAAACCTCACCAATTATATTTTTTCCTCATTGCAGCTTTTCCTGACTGCAAGAATCCTGGAGGGTTTTTTACCAGGCTTTATTTTTCATTTTTTTCTTGTATGAGAGAGCAATAATAAATGTCCTAAATCTACAACAACCAAAGAACCACCTTTAATTAAAAACCAATAGAAATATAATATTTTTGAATACTTTTTTACTTTTCCTTGTGTATATAGCTTAGCATGTAAAGCTTACCTAAACTTAATTTTATTTTAAATAAATTGCTGTTTTGGAGGGAGGTGCTTCTTCATGACAAAGTGATTATATAACTGGGAGAGAACAGGATGTTTCACTCTTGATCTTGCTCTCAATGGAACATAAAGAGATGATGGGTCTTGTGTTAGAAAATTCTGCCTACCCTCAGCCACAGGGTCCCTGCTGCTCTCAAGACCTTCTGGTGTGGACAGGAGCTACCACTGCTTCATACCACTACATTCACTCTTTGGGCTTTCCCTTTGTTGAGGTGAAATGGTGCCTAAAGTGGGCAAAATGCCATGGAATCTCAGCGGGAGCCTTGCTGAGACTGCCACTGCAAAGCAAACTTCCTCTGCAAGGAAAGTTGTGCTGCTCCAGATAATGCTCCTCAGAGATGAAGCTCTGAATCACCTTCTGTGAGAATCTGCTGCTACCTGCTGTTGCCATCAGCAGCATAAAGCCCAGCTCAAGACCAGGGCACCCCTGGGATAACAGGGTGACGATACTGGAGCCAACATTATTTAATACCTACACTGATGCCATGGGCAATAGCACTCAGTCTGGAGAAGCCATACTGGGAGGGAGAGAGACTTGGTGTGGGTGTGGCACTACTGGGAGGACACAGATTTGGAGGGATGGGTCTACAGCAATCCAGTAAAGCACAGAAAAAAGAAATGACAATTCCCTCCCTAGGGAGGAACAACCCCAGGCACTGCACTCCTGAAGATGCTCAAAACCTGACCAGACACAGCCCTGGACATCCTGCTCAGACCATGGATTAACAGGAGTTGTACCAGAAAATCTCCAGACATCCCTTCCAGCCTCAGGTGTTCTGCATGTTCCTTACAGGACAGACAGAAGGTTTTTACCAAAATTGGCTGAAATTAGTCTGTGGATGTGCCTGACATGAACATGATATCCATGTGTTTGGATGAATAACAAATTCCTTTTCCTAAGCCTTTCCCTTCCTATGGAGGGAAGTGGATGCCTGCAGGTTGCTCAGGGATGTCTCTTCTCTGGTTTCCCATGCACGCACACAGATAAGAGCACATCCGACCAGCCTGGGCCAGCCAGGTACAACTGGTACAACTCTACCTTTGCTGCATTTAACAGATGTTTCTTCACACACTTGACTGGGAATGAGACTGAGCATTAGTAAATTGGTATGAATGAATCCCCTTATGAAGCTAAAGATACTGTCAGGATAAGACACCTATAATGATCGTGGCTTCCATTAAAATGTCATTCATTAAACAGTTCTTACTACCTCAGCTTATCATTCCAAATGCATGGGAACTGTCTGGCATCCCAAATACTGAAGAGTAGTGACTTCTTAAGTTCTCTCAATTACAATTTCTTGCAAGACCTGGATGCAGCAAAGAGGAAGGTAGGATATTTTGACTCAGTCACAAAGCCAGTGACTTGTCCTCAGGGCTGCTCCACTGCTGCTCTGCTGTGTTGAGTCCCTGCTAAAGGGGGAACAGATATAAAATCTACTTTGCAAAAAGGAGAAAGTCAAGGAACTGCATAAGAACAGAGCATGGGAAGTGCAATTTTTTTTTCTACTAATAGTTCTCTTCAGAGACAAATAAGCAGTAGGGACACTTTCTTGAATTTTGGCCAAATTTTTTCAACATTTATAGTGTCTTGTGACTACTAGCTCTCCTGGAACCTGCAGGTGAGCAGGGGAGGAGCCAAGGAAGCCTTGAAGTGCCTTTCTGTCTCTTACCTGGCTTTGCAACAACCCCCTGGGGTATAAACAAGATGAGCTTCAAAGCTGCAAGAGGATGAAGAGGGATCTACACGAGATCCAGTGGAGAATGTGTGATTTGCAATGAGTGCTTGAAAATAGCACAGCTAAATCTGGCCTTGCAACAGAGCTACAGAAGAAACCAAAACCAACAGTCCAGGAAAAGGCCCAGAGACAGCAGAAAGCTCAAAAATGTGGAAAATATTTTCTGTGCTTTCCTGTTCTTTCAAGCTGCCTTTCTTTAAAATGCCCCTCTGTGGTCACAGCCATTGCCTTGTAGTGAGGGGGAAAAGGATTTGTGGTCAGACCTTACTTCAGAAAGTTCTTGAAAAATTCTTGTTTTCATGTAAAATTCATCCTGCTTCCCCCTGCCCCTCCCGCCCCCCCCCAAAAAAAAAATCCACATTCCAGCTGTATCTGGTTATCTATTACTAAAACCATAACATGGTCATGAAATCCAAACTCACCCTCATTCTGGAGACATGCCAGCATCTCCAAAACTTTTACAGCCAGAGTTTCAACCAATTTATTCATCCACCTAATCAAAAAAGCTAATAATATATACAATTTCATGACTTCAAATATTTTGTCTTCCATGGTGGAATACAAATGAAACCACAGTTTTCTTAACACTGGTAATAACTGACAGGAACTATTTGATAAAATAACCTCTGCCTGACTCAAACAGAACATGCCTTCTGGAAGGAAGAACCGTAAGAAAAAAATTAGGTTAAATGGTGTGAATGAAGCAACATTCAAAGCCCAAATAGTAAGGGTAGGCATAGCTGTTGCTGTCATAAAAAAAAACAAACCAAAAAACACCCAAGGAGTTAACCCAGAAAGATATTTGTATTCTGGACTGAAAACATAGTGCTTGGGGCAAAAACTCAAAAAAAGATAAGAAAACTGATGAAAAGGTCCCTCAACACCCTAATTAAGCCATATTCCATATTCAGTTCCAAGACTACCTTGGCTGGTTTTTTAAGCAAATGATTCATTCAAATAAAATGAAATCAAGCAAGAGTTGGCGTTCCTAAACTAATTTGGAAATGTTACACTAATTAATTAGTATTTCACATCGGGATGGAAATTGAGGGAGGATTATACAAAGCTAGCAATGTTTTCCCCTGTTATGTGAAAGAGCAAGTAGCAAAACCTCAATACAAATTCCAGCCTTTAGTTATTGTAGTTTTGGGTTTTAAGATATGGCAAATATTTTCAGCAGTGACAGTTTGCAGTGTCCTGAATGACAAAACAAGATAGTCTGCTTAATGTGGTGAGAGATTCAATAAAACAGTGAGATGTACGATCCATTTCTGGATGAGATTCATGAGGAATGGAATTAAAAAACTTCCTAAAAAATACTGGAGGTCATTTTGGAAAATGCAAATTGACAAAACAATCTTGTTGCATCACTGCTGCTGAGTCTGAAAGCAGGAGAAATAAGAACAATCAAGAATGATAACAAGAAAGGGGTGAAAATAAAAAGCTGTAAACAGCACAGAAGAATGAGACCTCTCCCACTCCTATTCAGATGGACTTGAAGAAGTTACTGAAATGGACCAGCTGCTTTGGAAACAGAAGGAAAACATCTTTCAAATAGGGGGCCATATTACTACCTGAATTACAGATGCAAATAGCTGATATTAGAGAACATTCATAGTTCACCCTTCTACTACCAACTTTTCTACTAACATTCTTTTTCCATCAGTTTACTTAGGCTGAGCAGGATTATATACACATTTCATTAAAGATCCAAATTGAGCAACACATTTCTGCTTTTCTCCCCACACTGAAGCTTGACATCAGTTTGTCAAGAAACCTTTCAGGGAGGTGTTTGGAGGAAAATGTCTCCTTCTGGCAGAGCTTATAATTTGAAGAGAAAGTATTCCCTCCAATGGGGGGAACCCTCCTTTGGGAGGTTAGGACAATCACAAGCTTACAAATTTTGTACGCACATGGCAATGATCAAGAGATCTTTATTCAGTATAATCCCTAATTGATCAGCTCTGAGATAATCTCTACTGAATGCTCATGGGTTGAAGTGAACAGTTATATTTTTCTTATACTAGATGTTACAAACAGCTGGCATAGCAGATGAAAATATTTCAGATGGGAAAGGCATTAAGAGTTCTGTGTCCTCATGTGTCAGGCATTAGAAAAGATGAGCTAGGTTAGCATAACAAGGAATTGCAAAATTATACATGATTATCCCCCTGGAATTATTTAGGCAGCATTGCTCTACCTGTAAAAAGGTAAAAAAGATTTTCCATGTGGTTAATCACATTTATTGTTGCTGTTATTAATACCTCTTCCTTTTAAACTTCCAAAGTCCCACTGGGATGAAATCTAGTCAGGGGAGACAAGCACAGGAATCATGATGTGAGATTCATAATTAACCTCCTGGACTGCCACCAGATCAAGCAGTATCTGCTAAGATGCCATGTCATGTGGGATCCCCAGAAAGGGAAAACATCAACCCATGGGAGTGACTCCAGAGGAGGAACACCAAGTTGGTCAGAGGGATGGAGCAATTCAGCTGTGAGGAAAGGCTGAGAGAATTGGGATTGTTCAGCCTGCAGAAGAGAAGGCTTTGGTGTGACCTAATTGCGGCCTTCAAGTACCTGAAAGGAACCAACAAGATGGAAAGAAACTATTTAAAAGTACCTGGGGTGATGGGATGGGAGGAATGCCTTCAGACTGGAAAATAAGAAATTTAGGTTATATTTTAGGAAGAAAAATAATTTTTCTTTGAGGGTGGTGGGGCCCTGTCATAGATTGCCAGAGAAAGTTGGCTGCCCCATGCCAGGAAATTTTCAAGGCTGGTTTAGGAATGTTGTCCCTACCCATGGAAGGGGGTTGGAACTAGAAAAGCTTTAAAGTTCCATTCAACCCAAACCATTCTGTGGGTCTATGGATCTCTGATGAGTTTTCTTGGCCCATTCATCTTGTCATGCATAATGAAAGCAAAGCCACTGAAACTGTAGCTGCTTGTAGAATGGAATGGAATGGAATGGAATGGAATGGAATAGAATAGAATAGAATAGAATAGAATAGAATAGAATAGAATAGAATAGAATATTTCAACTGAAAGTGACAAACAATAATAATCTTGTTCAACTGTTTATGGTGTGCTAACCTGGCTACTTGCAGATTGGGGAATTTCACGTGGCAGTTTTGTGGTCATTTGTACAGATACAGAAGCGTGTGTACTCAAAACAGACCTTTAAAAAGCACAGCAGAGCTTAGAGTCTAACAAACAAAAACATCCTGTTTCATGGTGACCTGGCATTTTTCTTTAGGTGGCCACTCAAACACACACCAGCCTCTATCCTGCTTGCTGTCCAAAGACGGGCCAATGGACCAGTCCCTGGTACCTTGTATAACCATTCACACTTGTGAAAGGTCACTGTAAAAGCACAGCACATCAGAGCTGTGCTGCTTAACACCCACTGTGTACAGATGTAAATGGCTCACCACTGTGGAAAGCAGCTGAGAGCAGATCCAATATTCTATACTAATTAAATGTCTGACTGGGCATAACTAGAGGAAAACCAGATGAGAAAGAGAGCTTCTTTTTTTATTTCTTAGCACAAACATTTGGACAACTTTTGTGGCCCAAAGCATATTTGCACATTCTATAAAACTTGAAATAAATGCAACAACAACAAAAAGTTACTGGAATTCCAAAGACTTCAGCAGCTATATCAGAATTACAATGTCTTTAGAATCACAGTTTGGTTTGGAAGGGACTTTAAAAATTATCATGTTCCCTGCCACAGGCAGTGACACCTTCTAGTAGACCAGGTTGCTCCTAGCTCCACCCAACAAGCCTTTTTCCTGATGTTCGGTAAAAAGCGAGCACTTCCGGCATTGTCTCCATCAGCATCTTAAATAAATTAGGTTTCCCCTTTAGTGCCAAACTCACAGTTTTCAGATGGTTTAGGAATGTACTTGGTAATGATGTGTTCACAAAATAGATTGTGCTAGACTGTTCCAATAAATGCCTGGTTTTCTAGAAAAACATAAGTGGTTTTCTAGGTATAAGAGATGTGAAAATCCTTATTTGTCTGGATATTTTTATAACTTTTGATAAAGTGCTACCCAAGACATGATGAACAAACAGCAAGGGGTAGCACTGGAAGTTGAAACAGTGGTATGGGAAACAGTGCTGTTTGACTACATTTTATTTTTCTGCTCCTGTTGTCATAGGGAAACATCTTTGAGTGACAGTACAGAGTAACATCAAAAAGGGTTACAGATATGATAGAATTCTGAGCCCCTTGGTCAGGTGTGAGGTGTCCCTGCCCATGGCAGGATTTGGAATGAGATGATTTATAAGGTCCCTTCCAGTGCAAACCATTCCATGATTCCATGATTCTATACCATTCAACAGCATGGTGCAAAATCACGAACCCTGATGGCAAGTATCTCAAAGTCTTGATGTAATGATAATTTGAGAGTTTATCCCTTGGAATGACAAAGGAAGAGATGTCCCAGAGGTGGTAGCTGATCACAAATGGAAGTTGTACAATGACAAGTGTGATCTAATAGTTTGTGAAATAGACTGCAGTTTCTGGTGGAGAAAATAATGTGTTACTGGCGAGAAGACCTCCTGAAGATATGCTTAAGTGCTCAAGAACTTGTAGTATAATAATGTGGTAGCACCACATAATAAGATAAAAGGAATTCTTGCAAATAAAAGGTAAAACCCAATAGCTTTTAACATATTTCTTCTTTTGAAGTTTATTAAGTTTATGGAGTAAACACATAACAATCTGTTTCCAAGTTACCTGTAGCTCCTCATGAGTGTTATTGACATAAATGCCATTTTTTACTTAGATGCTCCACTCTTTTTTCCCCTAATGCATGTCCCTGGTCCTTTTTGCCTCAGTAGATGAAAAAATTATACACTATTTGATAGCATTCACCTGATAAGATAGGCAAAAAGTGAAGTGACTTCTTGCACAGGCAGATATTGCACAAATCCATCTAAAAGTCTCTTCATGGAAGAGCTGTGCCAGCACCACACAATTGAGTCCTATAGCACCATCTGTTAAAACAAGATGATGTCTTCTAACTGAGTTGGTTCATCCTGGGATGCTTGAAACACCTTCCCATTGAGTTAGACCTTCTCCAAAATCTGTGCCTTTCATTTAGAGGCCAAAATGTGGGTTAATTGAAGATACCACAGAAGTAGGGGCTCTGCAACCTGTCCAAACCAAATGTGATGAAAATCAATGAACCTTAAATGTTTGCATCTGGGAAAAGTCATCTTTTCTTGGGAGCTTGCTCATCAAGTCTAGGGAACTAGTGACATGCACAATCCTTATATCATTTATAAGTTGCTGACTCTTTGTGTAATGTGCTGGGCATGTGTCTGAATTTCTTGTTCTAAAATATCAAACCAGAAAGTACCAGCAGTACAGGCAGAGGGAAATTACTCAGAGAAAAAATTACTAGAGAGGTTGGCAAGAAAGGAATTCTACAGTTCAGCAATTCAGCCCATTAGGCAGTCTATGATTTTGCAGATTCTACCTGACCCAGTTCTGCTCTAATTTTTCTTTGATTATCTTGCACACAATATATCTGTATTCCTATTAGTCTAGCAAATGGTGTAAGCTGAAAATTTTCACTTGATATTTTGAAATATCAAAGCATATATCTTAATTGCAGACATTTTTTCCATCTTAGAATTTCATTTGATTTCAAAAATTGTCTGCCTACAATCAATTTCTCAACTGGTCTTCAAACCAACCTGGTTATACACATAGAGACAGAGCTAAAGGGGAAAAAAAAAGGAACACTGGGTGCTAAATATTCCAATAATTTCAGACTCTTCAGATAAAGTAGTTTTGAATTCATTCCTTATTTTCCAGCTCATCAGCTTTAATTGTAAACTCTTCATCATGACAGAATATGGCCAGCATGAAATCTTAACCAGTGCGGAAGCTTTTTAAGTTCAGCACACAAACCTTCTATAGGGGTTCTGAAGGGAAGATTTTTAACTGCTTGTGTCCATGTTGGTAACCAGCTCTTGGAACAGGGCTGTGCAAAGGTCTTTGAGATCTCTGAATGGAAAGAAAATCAGCTTGCAAATGTACAAAAAACATAGTTTTTTTAAACATGCTTCATCTGCTGTTTTCTGTAAAGAAAAGCTCTGCACCTTGAGAAGCAAAGAAGACATTTTTCTGGTCAGCTAATTGCTGTCACTGCTAATGAACATGTCAAAACCTGATTACATAAATACAGAAAAGGTGAGAAATTTTCTTGTTTCATTTGAATCCATCAGCCTTGAAACTGAGATGTTGGTTCATCACGTCAAAATGGACAACTCCTCCAGGTTATTAAAGTGCCTATGACCACTCAGCCTACTTCCAAGAAAACATCTCTAGATGAAACCTGGCAGCTTTAGGAACCTATCAACTACGTTCTGTTTGACTGTACTTCAAGAATAACCTTCATGAGAAATCTACTGGAAACAAGTCCGCTAATTTCTGTAGGCTTGTTTGCTGCAGTCATATCCAGGAGTGCAATCAGCTGAAGCAATTATTTTATTATTGCTAAGAAATACCAGCTTCAGGGCAAACATTGTGTAGAAATCCCGACTACAATAAAAGTTTTGGATCAGGGCTCAAGAAATTTATAGCGAGGCAATGCTTTTTTTTACAGCCTTTCAGAATTAAGACTTTTTGTCCTAATCTGTGAGTTTTTTGAACAGGGCAAAGATAAGGTTAACTTCACCAAGCACAGCTGTAAGCAGCAGGAGTGGCCTTCCATCAGTTTGTGGCCAAGGGCTGGGATATTTATTTACCTATGCTGTGAAAAGTCTGGTGCAATTTCCTGTTCTGCTGTTGACTATTGGAGCTGGCATATCCCAGGCCAGTGGATTAATGATGATGCTCTGTCCAGCATTTGTTTGGTTTGCCCAGTGGCATACTCTGTCCCGCCTCCTCACTGCCCAGCTCTCAGCTGTGGGTGCTGTTTATTTTGTATAAACAGTTAATCATGGGTGCTGGGATGGGCTTGCACACAGCATTGAACCGCCAGGTCACGGAGTCATTCAGCTTCTCCCTGGCTCGACTCCTCTATTGAAACACAGCACAGAGGTTCCAGCAGATGAGATGATGAAAGGGCAGCCATCCCCATGGCCTACAACCTCTTATTTGGACATTCACTGCAAAGACAAGAGTAATTCATCCAAATCCTTGCTTTGAACTTCTTCCCCGTCTTTTCATAAGTCTCTCACAACCACCTTCTCTAGTTTTTCCCTTATCAGAAAACAACGAGGTGGCACTAACCCAAAATTCTGTAGGTTTTACAGGCGTTTAGATTGTGTAGGAATAACACAGATAGCAAAATGAGTTCATGGTGTAGTTTTAGTTCACCGCAAGGTGAACTCCCCTGGGGTTGCCCAGGCAATCATTGCATGGCCTTGCCGACCAGTGGTACAAAATGTGGTGTCACAGGATCCCATTATCATTTGTATCATTTGTAAAGTTCCACATGGCCAGTGCTCTGCAAATCAATTCCAAAAAGAGGGGTAATAATAAAAAATCATCCACTAAACTATCTAGTTTTTCCTACCAAAAATATCTTAATCAGCTATTAGAGATATTTAACGTGTATCAAACAGTGGCTGAAACCAAATGCAGAGGAAGACCCTACCCTCATGGTCCTGGTGATGCCTTAAGTTTTAGCTTTTATATTTTTCAGATCCTTCACTGCATTAGGATATAACTCTGAAGTCATAATAGAGTGTTAGTATGTTCTCTTCACAGTTTGGTTGGACAAAACAATCCTTTTCCAGATGGGAAAGGTCATAATCTAAAGGTTATCATCTCAGCCTCAGGACTGAAGAGTATAAACAAAAGTGAACTGGGAGGAGCAAACTGGGGGAATGTGACTTCATTACCTAAAGTCGTAATTGGACAATTATGCAAATAGACTAGACTTACATCTGCCCAAAATAACCTGTGACTGTCATTCAGTCTCGGTGTAGCCTCTGCAAGACTCCTGCACTGCCCAAGGTGTACCCTTTTTATATGTATTTGAAGCCCTTTCAAATAAATATAAAATCTACTTTATTGTATAACTACCTAACCTCTGTTCTAGGTAGCCTCTCCAAGGCATCACTGGCTGCTGTGGGGTGCTGTGGCAGAGTGACTCAGGCTGTACTGACTTGTGCTGCTTGAGATTACAGCCCATCATATTTAGAAACACGGTATTAAGAGTGGTTATGCTCTTAAACTTAATGAAATTACAAATTGGAATATCTCTAGCGAAATTAATGATCCAGAATATTACACTCAAGGAGAAGTCAGCCTTGTCTTGAATTTTGAAGGTCATTTCAAAACATTAAAATTTAGTTTTATGCTTTAGAGCTTTAAAACAATAATAAGGTAAAGGGGACATTTGACAGTGAGGGGGGAAGAAGTATTTATTTCCCTTCTATTACAACCAATTGCTGAAAAAATTATGGACAACTGCAACCCTGAAAAAACCCCACCATATCCACAAAACCACAGTGACATTCAAAATAAGCTGGTGGTCACTATTGCTTTCAACTCGTGCTTGTGACAGGGCAGAAGAAGGTTCCAAAAGAATGACCACATGGAGATGGTGCCTCAGCAAAGACATTTGCCCTGTTGCCAGCCTGGTATACTTTTTCTTCCTACTACAAACTCACATTAAGAACCAGACAAATTATGCATTTAGAAAAAACTGGGATGACAAATAAAATAGCTTGAGTCAAGCCAAGCAAAATAATTAGGTTTACTAAGTGGAATGAATAAAAACTACCCAAAGCCTAGCTCAAACTCAAAAATCCTCCCAGGAAAGAAAAAGGTTTTTTAGGGGAAAAAAAATATTTATTCAGGTCCGAGGCAGTTTTTCTGGTTTTAGTGGAAAAATTGGTTTAGATTATTTTCCCTTTCCCCAGATTTGTCAACACCTCAATTTTTCTTCTTTTTGATTAAAAAAAAAAAAAATAAGAAAGAAGGTTGCTTTTGAATTAATTCATTTTAAGAAAAATAATATTTCCATTTTTTAAAATTTAAATTCTCATTTTGCAGCTTAAGGATTTTTTTTTTTTTTTTACATAAAGAAGACCCCTGCGAAGTCATATGTTAAATTTGAGCAAATTTCCAGATAATTACTTATCTCACACCAATGTTTTCTTTAGCTCTACCCAAGACCAACAGAGGGTGGACATTATTAATTAGTCCTAAGAGAGAAAAAAGGCAAATGAGAAAAGGACTACTGAAAAAATGATATTACCTCATGAGAGAAAATTTGTTGCAAACAGGGGGAAGACAGTAGTGCATTAAAAAAAAAAAAAATAGCTGATCTTACTGCTCTTGGCCAATATTATTTGAACCATTTTGGCAAGTAAGTCATAGAATACAAGTGTCTGCAGTAGGAATGCCTCATTCCTTGATCCAAGTCATACATGGTAGGGACTGAATATGTTCCTCAAATGCCTCATTTCTCATGTGTAATGTGGGAGTAATAAATGTGCTACCTTGATGTCTTGAGAGTTCAGAGATGTGTATGGAAGTACAGGATCAATCTCTAAGCAAACTGAAATCCTAGCTAGCAGAATTTCTTTTAGCCTTGGTTCCTCTTTTCTATTTCTGCTATTGTTCCTCTAGTTTCTTTTTCAGCCAAAACAACCACAATTTTGAAAAACTCAGAGGATGTCTTTGTGCCCATCTCTGCTGTATCAGACCTTGGGCACACACAGGGAGAAATCTTTGCCCCAGATTCCTCATAGCTCTCACCAATGCAGTGACAAGAGAAAAAGATATATTTCCTCTTTAGCTTTCAAACACTGTGAGTGACCTGCTCCCTTCTGGAAGTGAGTTCAGGCTTAGGAATTTGCCAGACAAGCTTTTTCCCTGGCCCACACAAGTCTGAGTTCCATCTAGAGAGAACAATATATTTTCAGGCTTTTTTTTTTTTTCTCACTCTCATAGAAAGAACATTAGTATAGTTAAATATTTAGAAAGGGCAATATTAACAAAAATGGAAAAGATAAAACTAAATTAATACAAGGTAATGTTCAAGATGACCTGTGCTGAAATATAATTTTGAAATTTTCAGCCCATGAAAATATCCCTAGATTGACATTTTGTCTTCATTTTTGCATGAAAAAGTGCTTTTATATTCACATTTTCATGGGAGGGGAAAATTGTTTTCCATGCAGCTGTATGCTTGAAGTTAACAGCTGCATTTTTCAGGGATATGAACACTCAAGCTGAGGTTGTCACTCAAGCAGCTTGAGCTGATCCCACGCAGGGCTTTGAAAATGACCAGAACTACCCTGAAATTGTCCTGAAGAGAGAAGAGTTCCAGGGCAATAAATGCTTCAGGGTCATGTTGCCATGCAGACCATTTGCTCTATTCTGACCCCAAAAGAGCTTTGCATCACTAATTGCAGATTTCCCTCATGTGCGTCTTAGGTTGGAAATGGGGCTGTGCATTCTATTCCTGTCTGTCAGAGCAGGGGCAGTTTTTTTCTGTTCATTGGGCAGTTTTACTTTATCTCTCCCACAGCTAATCCTCCCTCCAGGAGATATCTTCTGTTCATGGGCCAGTGAGTGTCCCTGCATGGGTGAGAAAATGCCATCATCCCACGGGGAGATGCACCGCCCAGGGGGAGGAGCCAAACATTCCTACCTGGATGTGCTCTGACTTTTGGAAACCACAGCCAGCCTTTTCCCACTGGATTCCCAGAAGAAGACCAGGCCCATCTACACCACCTCTGGACCTTCAGAGGAAAACTCTACTCTTCTGTAGGATCCCTGCTCCACCAGAACCACATCTATCACTGCAGGAGGGCTGCAGCCACCATTTAATGGGACTGCTGCCACCACCCTGACCCACAGGGTCTCAGGGTATGCTCTGACTCTGTCAGTGGTTTGCTTCCTTTTTTTGTACTATTGCATTTGTATTTTTAATTTTCCAATTAAAGAACTGTTCATCCTATTCCCATATCTTTGAGCAAGAGCTCTCAGTTTCAAAATTATAACAATTAGAAGGGAGGGAATTTACATTTTCCAGTTCTAGGAAGGCTCCTGACTTCCTTAGCAGACACCTGCCTTTTCAAACCAAGACAATGTGACAAGACAAAATTAATGAATCCAAATAATTAACAGAAACCCGATTGTTGGTACATGACAGGAGACAGGACTGGGTCCTGTTTCTCCTGTGGGGTGTGGTTGCACACTGCTCCAAATCTTAAAAATGGCAAAGTTAGAATGAGAATGCCTTAGAGCTCTGAAAAGACAAGCTGAAATCTCATGCCAACCCAAGTGTGAAGGCAGGTCTGGCACAAGAACTTCCATCCTTATGGGTTGTGGGTTTATTCCCCAATGTCCAGTTTTGAGAGCTCAGTTTTCACAGAATCTCAGAACAGATAAGTTTGGAAGGAACCACAATGGGTTATTTGTCCAATCCACAGCTCTGGGTCATCCAGAGCACATGGCACAGGATTGTGCCTACATGGTTTTTAAGTATCTCCAGTGAGAAAGACTCCACACCTCTCTGGGCAACATGTTTCTGTGCAGAGTCACTGAGCGCTAAAGAAGTTCTTCCTTTGTCCAGCTGAAACTTTCTGTGCATCAGTTTGTGCCTAGTGCCTCTTTAATCTGTTCAGACTATTTTAATCTGAAGGAACTCATGGATTTCTGGTTATTTTCCTAACTTTAAAATACAAATTAATTTAATTAAAAAAAAAACCAAAATAAACAAACCAAACAACCTTAATTGAATCAATGACACCTAGAAGCCAGTCAATAAAATTTGTATTGACAGCAAATTGAGGCAGGGATTATCTGGGGGAAAAGAGGAACTTGCATTCTCTCTTGATATGTTCTTATGGAGGTTAAGCTTATATCCCCTGCATCACCACATGTGTATAATGAGGCTTTCAGTTTGGGGGTTTCCAAAATGAAAAAGCAACCTTCCAGATCTTGTGCACCCTGCTAAGCTGAAGGCATGAAATGTGAGTTGGCCACAGGGTTGCAAGGCATTATAAGTAACCTACATGTGTAACCTGCTCTCTTTCAAATACCTCATCAATCTGGAAGGCACACTCCCCATATGTCTCTTCTGCCAATTCATTTTAACTGTCAAAGAGGTTGTTTTCAAAGGACTCGAGTGACAGCTCAGAAATCCATCTTGGTGGATTGGCAGGGCCTGGAAACTGTGTATCTGAACTGTATAGAGGTCAGATGTTTAATTTCATGCGAGTTCCCATGATTTATAAATACTCCAGCTCTCTATAGAGAGCAGTCTGTGCTTCCTCTGTTTGTCAGGATGTAATGCCTGCCTAGGGACTGCTCCCTTCTGCACAGCCTGTACAGTTGCAAAGCACAATGCCAGTTCTAAAAGAGATAAATACACTATTAGTATTTAGTATTAGTGTATTAATATTCAATCAAAAGAGGAAGCAGGCAGGTGTCCTGTGAACAAAAAATCTGATGAAAAGACACATCTTGTCAGATTTTCTCTGGACACCCCTCTGGATGGTGGTTTGAGCAGTGTTAATGGGCAGAGGTGAAATCAGTCCTTAATACAGGCAAAGGAACTTTTCTGGTAAGATGCACAAGGGAGAAGGAAGGAATTCACAAAGCAGTTATTGTGAGACAGAGCAGAGCTTTGCAATCCTGTAATTCTAGTATGTTTATTTTCTGCACAAACCAGGGCAATTTTAGAAAGACACAGAGAGGTGGTTTGTCCAGTTTATGCAGCAAAGGATGAAGTTTCCAAAGGAGGGTTCCTGTAAAGGAAGGAACCACGCCCATGACAGATGGGTTAGAGTTAGGTGACCTTAAATTCCCTTGTAACACACACCATTCTATGGAGTGGAGTCATTCCTATGTTCCTTCCCCCATCCAATATACTCAGTCCTAGGAAGGGTCAGGAGAACTCAACTTGGTCAACTTGGCCTGGAAACACCAAAAGACCAAAAAAAGACAGGACATGGTTTGGAATACTTTTGATATTATTCCATCCCAGAAATGCTTAGACACTTGGGAAATTTTAGGAAAAGAAGGGGAAAGGTTGTTCTTTTTTTTTTTTTTCTTCCTGTTTAGTTTTTGCTTAGTCTTACTCTCTGTGATCTTGTACATCGGGCTATAATATAATTCTCAAATGGGGGGTGGCCTGAACTGAATCTTGCAGAATTAAAAAGCACCAGGAAAGGCCTCACCAGCACCATCTCTGTAAGGCTCATAAGTCTCCTGTCTGTGCCTCACAGAACTGCAGTTCTGGTGTCATCAGCAATTGCCTCCTGGCATGGGTCCATGTGTTGAGTGATTATTCTCTCCAACCCAGACTGATGGAAGGTTTCTTGCCTTGGCAAAATGACTAAGCAATCCATATATTTCTGCTCTTTTTATGACTTAGAAAGTTAAATTGCTTTCTGCCTTGATTATTTGTCTTTGAGTAACTTGTAAAAGAAAAGACAAAAACATAAATGGAACCAATGTGTTGATTTTTAACTCTGCTTGGTTTCACAACTATTACTTCCCTATTATTAGCAGGCTTTTTCTTTTTTTTTTTTCTTTTTTTTTTCTCTTTTCTCACTTGCCTAGCTTGCCCCATTGCTTGGGTGTGATGGAAGAGGAGGATCCACAAATACAAAATACATTATTTTCTTGAAGACTTGCTGGTCCTTGTAGCAGATCAAGGAGAAATAAGCCAGCCCAGACAATATTTGCTTTGTGAGGCAGGTAAGCCATGTATGCACTCTAAAGACAAATCTTCCCTTGGCTTTCCCTTAAGGTCTCAGTGATTCGGAGGCTCCCAATGAATTTTCTGCTAGCCAAAGTAACCCAGCCAATGAAAATGCAAACATCTCACAGCAGCTGTTTGCACAGGCTGGTTGATGGATCACAAATACAGTCTCATCAATCTCAGGTGTCCTTCTACACTGTTTCTTCACCCAAGGCTGTCTTTGTGCCAACTTCCCAGGACATTGACAGCTCTTCAGGAGCGTTCTCTCTTCACACCCATCAGCAACTTGACACCAGCACAGGATGATGAGACTATTTTTAATTTCTCTTCTGGTGTCTAAACATCACTATCTGGTAAGGACTAACCAGCAGTGATCCAGATCCCCAGAAATATGGGGGCACTCATCTTTGTTATCTGTTCTGCATAGCTGAGTACTGTGACACTGCAGAAAGAAGGAGGAATTCAGCCTCTCTCTCCTGCTTCATCTCCCTCGCGGGGATTGCCGTGTGGATTGCAAACAGCACCTGCACCAAAAGGTGGTGCTCTGGGTAAATGGTTGTTCCTGTTATGGTTCTGGCTGGGATGTTGTGGAGTGAGCCCTGACTTCGTGGATTTGTCCTGTCCTTGTGCATCTTCTACCCCTCAAGCCATTAACTTACAGCAGTGTCAGCAGTCAGCAAATGCCACCAAATGTGTATGTTTGTGAAGAACCATGGCCATTTTCATCCCCTTCAGCTCCAAGAATTTCTTTTTCTCCTTTGTAGGTGGTCCAAGTACAGCTTTATACGTGTTTTAACAACCCAAGAACACCTGTAAAATGTTTATGCCATACATGGAAACAGAGGAAGGGAGAAGCTTTAAAAAGAATGAGTTCTCAATACCATGTCAGGATACACTGTAAAGAGTAGTCAATATCCTTTCAGGATAGCCTATATTTCATCAGAGGTTCCTGAGCTTTCTTTGGAAAGGTTTAGCAGATCAACCACCCCACACCAGAATATGTCCCATCACAGAGGAATATTCCTGAAAACTAGACTTACTCCTGAGCACAGTGTCAGATTCAAAGTGATAGACAGGAAACTTCCTTCACCTGTGCTCTTGGTGCAGATACAGGTCACAGCTCTTCAAAGAAATTAAGTCCAAGGCAAAGAACAAAGTTGATCTAGGCAGTGTCCCATTTTACTCTGAGAGCTCATCCTGTGCAAGGCAGATTGATTCCTTGCTATTTTGGGAGATGTGATTGTAAACCAAAAGAATAAATGAGGGAGTTATGCCTAATATGCTTTTTAATATAGTACTTCACCAGAGTGATCAATAAAATAAAGAATAAACTACCCTTCTCTTAGCTCACGTATTCTCAGTGTAGGGGTGCACTACATAAATGTAATGGCTACATGGTTTTACATAAAGATTCCATACAGTTTGCTATTTCAAAATAGTGTATGATGCATTTCTCCCACACTGAACACTGTATTTCCATTTCACCTGGACACAGCTCTCAGACTCCATGCTACACCTGTGTAATTTTCCTGCATTCCCCAAGTAGCATGCCACACTGCAGAGTCACAAGCAGTATGCAATCCTTTCCCCAGAGTGCCACGGGCTGTAAAATCCTTCTCTTAAGAGAAATTAAAGAGGCCTCCACTGGCTTTTGTAAATGCAGACTCCCATCAAAAGCAAAGACTGAGGACAGGCCAGACGATGTTTCCCACTTTGTTCTTCTAAACACAGATAAAATGAAGTCAATGGAGCCAGTTTGTTTCTTTTGACCATTCTCAACATAAAGCAGCAAGAGGCAAATGCAACACTGTGTTCAATACAAATTTACAGCTTCACTCACACTGAGAGGCATTTAATGCTCAAAATTTGAGAAAGTAACTTACAGCAAAGAGCCACAAAGCAGAATGAAATATATAGACCAGAATTACTCAGCAGCTGGAAATTTGACTTCTGTTTATGGAAAAATCATCTTATAGGAATTACCCAAATCCACAGAATTCACAATTATTATTAATGGCATTAAGCAATACATTCTGTTACATTGTAGATTGTAAAACTGGCCCTTTGCCAACCAGTTACCTACTGGAACACTCATTATAACACAGAATTAATTCAGTTCTTTGGGAAACTGCTCAGGCAAGTGACTTTTCAGACAGCAGGATAAAAAAATAAATGGATTGCATTAAGCAAAATGTTTCTGTTTGTACAAAACAAGCAAATTTTTTATTCCTTTGGATTCCTGCAAGTGAAAAGTAAGGGAAAATGAGATTTAGAGTTCAGCCTAATTTGGGAGGAAGTCCACAAACTGTCAAGAAGAAACACTACATCACAGCAAAACTCCAAAGTCTTCTTTCCTTCTTTCTCTCTTTAAATTATAGTATAGATTTTGTATTTACGAAAGGAGATTAAGGATAAAGACAAGAGGCTGTCCTAAAACCCACAATCCCACAGAAGAAAAGAAAATAAAAACCCTTGTTTTTTTCTCTCAAAAATTACGGAGATGGGCTCACAACTTTTAAGTGTTTGGCCTTGGTGGAACTGTGGAAGGGCAGAAACTGAGTCCACACAGAACATACCCAGGAGCCCAAAAACAAGGGACAGACTTGTCAGTGCCTCAGGGTGCTTCTGTCTCTTAGGCTATCCCCTCCCCTGCTCAGCAGTGCCAGCTTCCCGTTGTTTTCCAGTAAGATCAGACAATCCATTACACGAAATAATAATGGCATGATGTGGTCTTTCAGCCCTTTTTGGCTGGGATCTCATTGTGATACCATTGCAGACAAATGCTGAATCTCTCCAATAAGAGTTTTAGTAAAGCAAAAAGGCAGAGTGGCTTAAATTCCCATCTCTGTGAGTGAATGTCTCAACTAGGGGGCACAAACTCATGAAGCACTGATGGCTTTCACAGGGGCCCTCAGTTTCATTGGTTTTGTCTGGCCCACATCCCTTTGCCTTTGATGGCTGCCCTGTCTACCTTGCCCTGTGGGAAACATATTTTCCTATGTGTCCCTTCAAAATGCCTCACTCTCTGCTGGTGACTCAATTTGTAATTCACAGTGACCTTTAGACCACCAGAATCATCAGCATAATCCTATTTACATTAATGTTAGATAATGTGTACAAAAGCAAAAGGAACATTGCATATAGCATCTCTCTTTTTTTTTTTTCTTCTTCTCCTTTTTCACAAAAGGTTAAATTAGTACACATGCTATGAAATCTCCACAGTTTTCACTTTATCTGCTACAGAGCATGAACTTTAGTCTTTGGGTCCAAAGGGTGAAAAATCAGTAGCATCATACTGATATACAGGAAATGTTATTAAAGCAGCCACGGGCATCTCCACAACCTTACCCTATCAAGCTGGCTTGCTAACTGGTTTGCAATAGTCTGGCAGCATGAAAATTATCCAGGTCTGTCTTCTGAAAATCTGGCTCTATCAGAATCAAGAACAAAAACAGCCAGGAAATGGGCAAAGGTCACTTCCTTGTTGTAGGGAATAGAAAATGAAGCTTGTTAACATTCTGCTGCTGCTTCTTCTAGGGAGAAAAAAAACCAACAAACCCACATCAGTGCTGCAGGGAGCTTTCCTCTGGAGGATTGAACAAAGATGATCAAGCTTCTCTCTGCTCACTTCCACTCACTCATCAGGTTTTCACTGACGGGGAAGCCTGAAAAAACCTGCCAGACATGTCATTTCATACCTGCCTAAAGTCTTTAGTTTGGAGTGCTTCTCTTATTTGTCCATCACAACACAGTCTCTCTCCCTTTTTACGCATTGTCTCTTCTCTTTGCTGAGCCCTGGCTTGTTGCTGTGCTAAACCAAAGTCAAACTCAAAATGGCCTGAGAGGCAGCAGAGTATCAGCAAGAAAGAATTAAAATGTTGTAAAGTTTTCGCAAAAAAATGCCAATTATAAATGGAAGAGGAGAGATGCAGTTTCAAAATCACCCCTGCCACCAAGCTCCAATCCAGAAAAAACTTCGGCTGGCTTCAGAAGTTTACAGTTGTTTCTGTAAGACAAAACTGTGACTTTAGAAATGGTGTTGCCTCACTGAGTCTATGCCAGCAAGAACCTGTAGGAGATCCCAATTCACCTATATAAGGAGCAACCACTACTGATTAACCTCAGTTCACATCATGTATGTTAGCCACGCAAAATCAACTCTGTTTTGCACCAGGGTTTCTCCACAGGATTCTGTGATAGAAAAAGTCCTCTGACATCTTTCTCAATCCATCTAAGAAGCCAGATGAACAGCAGAAGATGTTCAAACCAGGTTTTTTGTTGTTTGTTTGTTTGTTTGTTTGTTTGTTTGTTTGTTTGTTTTTCTGTTGCAGAAACTTTAATTCGGAATGTGGCCCCCAAAATAAATGAATTAATGATGATGAGGAACTTCAATTTATGGCTGAAGCAGTGAATATGGGGTCTCCTTGTCTCCAAGAAATTGAGACTTAAGTAGGTTTTTTACATGTGCAAACCTCCTTAAACACAACTTTTTTGGGGCCTGTCACAGCTCAGAAATAAATTAAATTAATCAATGTTAAAGCTTATCTATTGCAATTTCAGATACATGGAAGTTAAATATGGTTTAAAGTTAAATATGGTTTACAGCCAGTTTTGGTCCCTGTTCAATCTCCTGATCATCTTATCCGAGTGATGGGTTCTTGACACTTGGAGGCATTCCCTGTTGGTGTAATTTTGAAAGAGCTGATAGGATCTCTCTCCCAGCAAAGTGGTTTAGGAATCTGGATGTTCACAGCAGTTCCCTGTAAATCACATATCCCCACACACAAGGTCTCGGGGTTAAACTGCCTTTAGGACTCATGTGTGGCCATCCTGTATGTAAAGATCTAGTTCATGATCTTAAAAACATTCTCACTGCTTATGCTTGATAAGACCTTGAAAGCTAACTCAAAAATTTTTGTGTTGTTGTGGTTGGTGTTAAAAAAATAATGTAGAGAACCTTTTGAACAAAACATATAGAGGAATCATAGAATAACAAATGCCAAAATGGAATGGTTTTTTTGATAACAGTTTACTATGAGGGTATTTTAAATTTCTCCAGTCAGCTCTCTGGGGATGATTTCAGAATTCCCATATTGCAATGGAAGGAAATTAATTTAGATATCTGCTATGCAAAATCTTCTGTCCCACCTGGTCCAAAATATTAAAATCCTAAGGGGTCAGTGAATAAGGAATTAAAAACATCTAAAAATGTGTGAAAAATGGCTTCAGGAACTACGTTTGAAAGAAATGGAGGTTTTCACTATGAAGTTCAATGTATAATTTTTTTTCTTAATATGGAGTGGTTGTGTCAAAGTACAATAGTCTCATCTTCTTGTCCTATTCACTTTTCTATTAGCCTACTGACACCAATAGATCATCTCAAATTTTCAGAAAAAAAAAAAGATTAATTTTCTGTCATAATTTAAAAAAAAATAATACCTCTTTTGAAAGGGAAAGGCAGATTATTATTTTTTTTTTTCAGGTGGAGCAGGAGGTACTGGACAGGCAAACAAATTGATTCAGAAGGCCATTGAACTCTATATCTTCAAACTACTATCTCTTAAAACTACACCTCAAATCTCTTCAAATTAGTAAGGATTTTAAATAGTTTGTTATTATGCTACCAGGGTCAGCTGAAATATCTCCTCCAGTACCTCATATACAGAAGAACCCACTTTAAATACAATATTAAAGATACCCTTTACTAGTAAAGATCCTGTCATAGTATGCTAATCAAATCCAGCTTTGATTTCATGCTTACTTTTCTGCTCATCCCAATTGTAAAGTTAAGCTGTAATTAATACATAGGAGACTGGTGATTATTCAGTATTAAGCTGAACATATATAGTGAACATACAGCATTAGATTGCATTTCAATAGATCAGGCACTGTAAAGAAATAAGATTAACTCAAGAGGTCTGGTGTTAGCAGGCTGCTAATTTGTCTGGGTGAAAATCTTAAGCTCTTGGGTTGATGTCCTGCTATTGGTGACATCTTCTGCATCTCTCTCTCTCTGTGTGTGTGTGTGTGTGTGTGTGTGTGTGTGTGTGTGTGTGTGCTTATATGTGCACATGCAAACTAAATAAATGCTTGTTTCCCCCCCACCCCTTTATTTTATTTTATTTTATTTTATTTTTAATTTGTGGATTTATGGAGCTGTAGAATAGTCTGAGTTGAAAGGCACCCACAAACATTATCGAGTCCAACTTCTGGCCCTGCACAGAGCTAAAGAATCCCACCATAAGGCTGAGAACATTGTCCAAAATATTTCTATTTCTTAAACTCTGAAAGGCTTGGAGCTGTGACCACTTCCCTGGGCAGCCTGTTCCAGTGCCTGACCATCCTCTGGGGCTCTGTCACTCAGGAAACCATTAGTATTTATTTGGAAATGGGCCTGATAGGTGACTGCCGTGGCAGAAGTCGTGTCCCTCCAGCAAGAAGTCCCTGCCTGCCTGCTCAGAAGAAGGGGCAGAATATGAAAAGGGATAAACCCAGCATTAGCCAGTACCCTGCTGCCAAAGTGTGCATGAAAACTAGAGGAGTCCTTCAGACATCTTGTCAAAGACCTGCTAAGATCTTCTTTTCATTCTCTTGCCAGCAGGAAACAAAAAGAAAGCTTTCTTTAGTCTGAAACACTTAAAACTAGAAGAAAGGACATACGACTCCAAGAAAGGCCCTGGTATTCATCATTCAGCTTTATAGCATAGGAAATCACACTAACTATAATAAATAGTGAATAGCAGAGATGAGGAAAAAGTAGCCCCCTATGATCCTGAACCCACTTGTGCTTTCTCTGGAGTACATCCGGAGCAATTGCAGTAAAAAGAAACAAGAGAGGTCCAGACGCTCAAAGTCAACTTGGCACCATAAAAGTTTAAGGAGTTCATCCTTTGAAGAGCTCTGTAGCTCAAAATATTTTTATTAAAAAACAAAATAAGAAAAAAGAAAAAGAAGGCAAGGGATAGAAGGTTCTGTTACAGAGAGAGGTTTATTGTGCATGCAGAGATTGACTGCCTTTGGCTGCAGAACCACATGAGAGCCCTGCTGCCACTGCTTTGGCATCCCATCTCCCCGCATCATAACGAGATCGCATGTGAAAGCCTAAATTATGCAAATGAAAAGGCTCCACTAATACTGTTGAAATATTCCTGGAGTGTACACTTGACAACTTCAAAGTACGTTTCACACCACTAATGACTTCATCACTAACACAATTGTCATGAGTCAAGCAGTTTCCATAGCAACGCCCTAGTACAGCTGTTTACCCATATAAAGTACTGCACCTACTTAGTTCCATATACAGACAGATCACTAGATTCCTAGGTACTGAAATTGAAATAATTCAATTTTTAGTGTCTTTCTTTATGAAGTGATTCTGTCAGCTATAGGTATTAGCATATCAATGTGACTTTGACAGGGTCTGCTGCAAAAGACATATTTTGCAGGCACTTCATGTCAATTAGAGCCCTAACTGTTTCATGGAATAATCATTCCTGCCAGATTAAGGTCAGGCTGCAAGGTAATTTAATTGGTGCCATTATATCTAGGAGGAAAAATGCTCTAATAAAGTGCACACACTGTAGCTGCTAGTGAGGATGTGCTATGCAACATGAAAGGGATTGCCTTCCTAAAATGTGTGGGCAAACCGTTTAGAGAGAAGGAAATAAGATGGAAACAACTTTATGTGCTTTGTTTCCAACAAAATTCCAGTGTATTTGACCAAAGGGGAGATTTTATTTTACTTGAAGGGGTACTATTCATATGGGAGGAAGCACTGAAGAAAAATAAATAAGAAAATTAAAAGGGTTCCCTCACTCTGTGCACGTCTTATCTTCTGTGGAATGATAAACACTGTAATTAAAAATCTGAAAAAATCAAAACAAAGTCTCTTTTTCCCTGGGCTGTGATGTCTGGTATTCAGCAAGCAAGGCAGGAACCTCCCTGGCCTCCCAATGGGGAGCAGAATGGTGGGATTACTCTTTCCTGCTGCAGAAACTTTGAGCCAGCAACTTATTTTACGAACAGCTTGAGTCCAGTTTCCTATGAGTCAGGTAGACTATCCCCTAGATTTCCCCTATCTACCTATAATTCCACTTCTGACACTTTTTCCAGAGGTTCCCTCATCCCTGCAAGAGCCAGGTCCAGGGACACCTGGTGAAGGAGTTAGGACATTACTTTATGTTAATATGGGTTGGGAAAGTCAACTGCGTAGTCATTGTGGTCTGCTTTCTTGCACTCTGAAAGGGACGATAATTCAGATTTTTTTTAGTTCCCAGGTCTTGATTTTCACAGCATTCTATTTATTTTCCCTAGAAATTTGATTTTCCTTGAAGCTCATGTTTTGATTTTCCCTATGGTCTAAAGCCGACCAAAGCTTTCAGTGGACTGAAAGGTGGGTGGTGCAGAGGGTTCTCCAATATCAAAAGCTTATAACATAGGAAGGTGATGAGAGAATGAGATTTTTAGTTCTGTATCCACATCCCATGATGATTTATCTAATGTTGACAAACCAGGGCTGTCCTGGGCAGGGTCAGGAGTTGAAGTTTGATGATCCTAGTGGGTCCCTTCCTACTCAGGATTTTCTGGTCATAGCCGCAATTTAAAGACCAATATATCAAAGATAAAGCCAGCTGAAGGATGTATAGTATTCATCAAAGGCTCAAGACCTGTTTTTCAGCTATCGCAACTGTCCCATTTTCACAGACTTCATCTAGGCTGCAATGACTTAAAGTTGAGGATATTCATGGAATATTGTGACTGAATCAAGAACAGAGAAAAATTTAGTTTGATTCTTTATAAAACAAAGAGTTTACAAATCTTTGTCAGGATACAGCAATCTGAAGCTTTTATGTAGCACTATATTTTTTTTCCAAAGAAAAAGGCATATTTCTAAACTGTGATTTCAGACTGGTGAATTTTACATCCCTAAAATATTTTTTTAATGACTTAAGAGTTGTGCCTAGGAAGTTGTGCTGTGAAAACTGATTGTGATGAGATTAAGCTCAAAAAACAGAGATGAGAATGTGAGAGTGAAAGTTTTCTTATTTTCCAAATGACAAAAAGATATTTTATTTATATATACACATACATGCATACATATATATATATCACAAGAAATTCTGCCAAAACAATAATTTTGCAAAATTGCAGCAATGGAGAAATTATCAGATTTTGAATGCATTGGATTTCCGTATTAATATTTCTAAACACGCTATTCATTATTACTATTTCCTTTTTTGCATCCATTCAGGCTTACTGTGGAACTATTTAAGAAAGATACAGGAAGGATTTTTTTCTTCTCTGAATATTGTATAAACTAACTGATAAAGGTTAAACAAAGGTAGATTATAAATGGAAATGAACGTTTTTATCATTATTATTTTCCTTTAAACGTCTGCTAGAACATTTTGGTTTGGTATCCAATCTGAATGCATTTGATCAGCCATAAATTGCCCATTAAAATCTCCATTAATCCCATTACAGACGTAGTCTATCTTTCTTCATTTGGTTCACCCTTGGTCCTGAATGCAGGAACATGGACAGTGGGGTGAAAGATGACTCTGGATTTGAGTGCTCAGCAGCTCAAACAACTTCAAAGCTCTTAGATAATTTTTTTTAATCGAAGTAAAGGACTTCATGTTTTTGGGGTGATATTGTAGCCACATTCTAACAAATTATAGAATCATTTCATTTGGAAAATACCTTCAAGATCATCAACTCCCACCATAAATTTAACACTGTCAAGCCCACCACTAACCCATGGCTCCTTGTGCCACCTCCACATGGCTTTTAAATCCCTCCAGGGATGGAAACTCCACCACTGCTCTGGAAGAAATTTTCCCCAGTTTCTAATCTAAATCTCCCCTGGCCCAGCCTGAGGTCGTTCCCTCTCCTCCAGTCCCTGTTCCCTGGGAGGCGAGCCTCTCCCCCACCACCCCAGCTGTCCCATTCTGTCAGGGAGTTGTGCAGAGCCACAAGGTCCCCCCTGAGCCTCCTTTTCTTAAAAGAGTAAGGTTTAGTGACAGCAAGCAGAGATTTAGAAACTTGAACCTACTTTAACTTTATAAGGGAATGCTCTTACTGTCTTTCACTCTCTACTTATCAAAAAGAATAGAAGAGAGTATAAGTAAGTACATAAGTAAAATCATGGTGTCTTCCATGTTTTCCACATTCCTCTTAACACAGAAATGGTGGACTATGCTTAATACCATTCTGCACACAAAGTCTAGATGCAAAATCCACACTAGATAACCAGTCACACTGTCAAAAATCTGAAACTGTAAGATGCTTTCTGGTAGAAACTTAAGTTTTGCATGTAAAAAAATGGAAGAACAGTCAAAACTCTGTATGGTTGTCACTGTTCCAGTGTTGTTATCAATCTTTCTGTTGCAACTCAGGAGGGAAGCAAAGACTCAGCCTATTCAAGAAAAATCTTTGATTTGAGCTCATGAGACTGACCTGTAGCTTTTCTTTCACCTGAAAGAAAGAGGGATTGATTCACTGTTGAAGCATCAGACATTGCTTCAAAGGTATTGCAACAGTCAGATGAGCTGTCTGCTGTGCTCTGGTTATTGAGCTTCTGCTCTTTTCATGGACAATTTGTCCGCATTTATAATGTAGCCATTTTCACCACTGGACCACGTTCATATGAACATGGCTTGTGGAAAACATCCTGCTCTTCACCAGACAATCTTCACAAGGGACTCTGTATGACTGTGCAGGTCAGCCACAGCTCTGCTGTGCCTTTGTCTCCATTTGCAATATTACATTGTCATGCTGCTTAAAGCTTAGGTACAGGTACACCCATGCACCTGTCTGGGCTGGAGAAGATGAGCACAGTTCACCAGTGAATTTTTAGACTTGCACATATTTCTGCTTGTAAGGCCAGTTGCAATGTGCAGAAGCCCTTGTGCTCTGGGCAGTGGCTGACCAATGATGTGGGAGGTAACAGTATACAAACAGATTGATTTTCTGCTTGCTTTATGAAGTGTTACTGTTCCTCTTCCCCCTTTTTCAGTCTTTTTCTTTAATTATACCTCCTTCTTCAGCTCCTGTCGTGGTAATGGACTTGTTTCCTGAGTCCAAGAAAGCTGTGTTCATTGTAAGGATTTAAGGACTACGAAAACCTCTAGATCACATAATGCTTTCTTTCTTTTGTTTTCTGTTTTAATAATTTTTAAATGACATGGAAAACAGGCAATAGAAAGTTTTCACATTTGTGCAAAATATTGTACTTCAAAGGTTGTCAGACAACAAATAAACTAAACAGATGACAAAATCTGATGAAAACTGGGAAAATATTGTCATAAACAGAATTCATTCAAAAACACATTTCCATTTGGATGAAATCCCCTTTCATTCTTTTCTTCTAATTTTATTTTGAATAAAATAATTTTTAAACAAAACTCTTGTCAGATCTGGAGATATTTCTCTGATGTTAAGACCTGACTTGTTAACTGCCATTGGCCTTCTCTTCATCAGGTGAAGCAAACCAGATGAGTTTGGGCAGGGATACCTTATTTGCCATGAGAAGACACTTTCAGAAGCAGGCTACATTATTTTGTCTGCACTGTGTTTACAGCCTGCAACACCCTTATTTAACTAGCAAAGAAACCCATTATCAGAAAAAGATAATTCAGATTTTGACTGCTTGCTTATAGCTGCTATGATGCTTATGGAGAGAAAGCTCAGAACACATGCAAAGGAAGAATATATTAAGTTATAAATTAAGGGAATAAACCTGAAAAAGGCTTTTGTGCCTGATTTCTTTCTTTTTTTTTTTTTTTTTAATAAAGGGAAGACAACTTGCAAATGTATATCTGTGGAAAGAGGAGGTGGCAGTGAACAAGGACAGTGCATTTCCCAGTAGGAGATGAGGAAGCTGAGGGATAGCTGCAGGATGTCAAGATGTACTCTGCTGTCACAAAGATTTTACACATAAGCTGGACAACCCGTTAAATAAATCAACATGTATTTCTCTCTCTCTCTCTTTCTTCCCACCCCCCTCCCCCAATAGATATCTACATGGAAACTCACAGCTGAATTTTAATGTGTGCAGAGTGTTTGTTAACTTGGCATAGCCTTTTCATCATTTCCAACCCAATGCTACCTCTGGGGGGTGAATCATCATTATGTAACACAGCACACACAGTACCATGGGATGATCCTTGTCCTTGCTGGGTAATGAAAAAAGAAACTGAAAAACCACAGAGCAATATTAATACAGAGGTACACACACATCCTAGTTATCATAAACAGGATAGACTGGCTGCTGGGTATGTTTTTCTCACCTCTCAAAAACACTTATTGATTTGAGTGGGAAATGTTCTTTCCTAGCTAGTACAGACTCTGGTCTCTGGAGTAATTAAAGGTGAAATTTATTTTTTTAATCAGCTTTTGCATTGAAAGGAAGAATTTCAGCTAACTCCAATAATCAGAGAAGGGTTACAATAACCTCTAGATCATCCTTGTCTTAACCTCTTCTGCACTGCACTGATTCATCTAAGAACACAAAATAAAGTGAATTTTTGAGATCAGAAGTCTGTGGTAAAGCTGAATAAGATCAGCTTGGTGGTCACAATATAAAAGGAAAGAGTGAGATTGTTGCATAGGAAGCTATAAACAAAACAGAACAAGACTGAACAGAACAAGTTATAAACAAGAACTGAACATGAAACTAGCTAAAACAGAGAAGAAGCAACTTAGGCTATTCTGCTGCACTGGTAATGGGAAACATCAAGGGAATGTCTATTAATGAGCAGAAGTTTCCACTGTAACTAAAAAAAATCCGAGAGTGGGCACCTCTGTTCTCCCTGTGAAGTGCAGCCAACAGCGAAAATGTGTTGGAAACCATCCTGGCTGTGAGAGAAGGATCAGGGAATGTGCCCATCTATAACGAGTGGTTTGTTCTCTTGTAAAGACAGACTCAGGCACCATGAACTGGGAATTTAATTCTTGTGGGAATTAGTAAAGGTGAGAAGATTTTAAGGAAGTTGGGAAAATAGGCTTTAGAAACAGAAAGAACAGAAAATTTAGAGTTAGCTGCAGCTGTAAAGCCTGAAAGTAGAAAAAGTTCTAATAGTATAGTAAGCAAGGACATTAAACAATAGCTTTAGTCTGGCTGCTGCTGGCTATACATTAGCTTTGCCATCTTCCTATTGTCTCAACCATGTAATAAGGCTGATGCTGCTACATAAAGGTCAAAGAATGTGCTCCAGCAGTCCCTCTCATTTGTAAAAAAGAAAAACACCAACACAAATTCATATTTTGAGAAATAGTTCTGTTTACAGTGGAAACCACCAGGACCACCACTGCCACAAACAGCTGTGACAGCATAAAAGTCCTGCCTCAGAAAGGAGCAGTTGGTTCTAAGATGGAATCAGTGGAAGATAACCAATTTTGCACTACAGGTGTGAAATAGGTTCATATATCATAAAACTGTCTCTCCCAGTTTTGGGAAGAAAAAGAACAAAAACATCCTATCAAGTCCTGTTTGTAATATTCAAACTTCCTCAAGAACTTTCAGAAGGTTTAATATTTTCTCTAGATGTTTTAGGGACCTTTTGTATTCAGCAGCTTACCTCTGTTGTACTGTTCCCCGTTTTGTTTTGCAGGTGGACTAACCAAGCTGGTAACAACCAAACAACAACATAAATTCCCTTGAGAAAGGAAGAACTGGAAATGGAATCACAGAATGGTTTGGGTTGGAAGGAGCCTTAAGATCTTCCAGTTGCCATGGGATGATGCCACATTTGACTAGACCAGGTTTCTTCAAGCCTCATCCAACCTGGCCTTGGACACTTCAAGGGATGGGGCATTCACTGCCTCCCTAGACAACCTAATAAAAATATAATTTTGGAAAAATTGTATTGATTTTCACCAGAACACTGTATTATATCTGACAATATGAAAACAGGGATAAGTCAGAAAAGTACCTTGCTTCTCTGGTTTACCAAGTCAACGTGGGATTAAATAGACATTTGTATCTACACTGAATTAAGATTTGAATGATTGTCATTTGAATTTTGTCTGGTATTTACAGTCAAAAATTCTTTCACACAGACTCTTTCTTTAAATATTTGTATTAAAACATCACCATGAATTAATACAAGGCATGGACTGAGATGGGAGTTTTATCTGTCAAAAATGTCATCCTCCAAGTCCACAACTCACCACAAATACAACAGGGAAAAGGAGGAAAAACATACCTGCCAAGTATTCACAATGTATTTTCAGACAGTAGCAGTATCACTTAGGTTTGAAAGAATATCAAAATAGGGTATTGCAACCTGTCCAAATACATCTGCATTGCAATGTTTCATAGTTAAAGAAACAGAAGGAAAAAGTGATTTGCCATGTTTCAGTGGATCAATTGCTGAGTTATGGAGCTAGTAAATAAATTAATATGTCAGACACAAGAGACTGTGATGCAATGAGCAACATAGAAACAGAGAATCATGGAATAGTTTTGGTTGAAAGGCATCTTAGAGACCATCTCATTTCAACCCCACTGGCTATACCTTCCACTAGGCTGGGAGGCTCACTGCCCCTTCTGCTCACACTGCTGGGGATGCAGTCCAGGGCACAGAGAGTTTCTGGGCTGCAAGGGCACATGGCTGGCTCATATTCAGCTTTACATCAACCAATAGCCTCAAGTTCTCTCTTTTGTTGTTCTCAACACAATCCTTGCTCAGCCTCAATCTGTGCTGGGGATTGCCCAAACCAGGCACACTTTGCACTCAGCCTTGCTGAGCTTCTTGAGGTTTGCACATTCTCACCTCTCCATCCTGTCCATGTTCCTCTGGATGGCATCCTTTCACTCCAGTATGTGGCCTCACCACACAGCTTGGTGTTGTTGGCAGTTATGCCGAGGCTGCATTGGTGCCACTGCCCAGCATTGCCATTGTGCCTGTGTCACCAACAGAGCTGTAAAACTGCACCAATTCCAGTCCCAACCCTTTGGAATGCCACTGATTACTGGCCTCCTCTAGGACCTCAAGATCTTGACTTCAGCACTTGAAGTAAGACCATCCAGCCAGCTCCTTATCCACTTGAGTCATCTTTCAAATCCATGTCTCTCAAGTTTAGAGACAAGACAAAAGGTCCGTTAATTCTGAAAGGGTACTTTTTTTAAATGCAGTTTTCTTCATTTTTTAATTGTGAGATATTTTTAATGTGATTCGACTTCATTTTCTAGCTTCTGTGCATAAAAAGACAGGTAATGATGATCTATTGTATGTAAGATGTGTATCTGAATTTCTTTTTCCTGAAGGTACATTAAACCAAATAATTAGAGAGATACCTTAAAGATTCCAAATAACAGAAAATCTGCCATGTTGTCTGACAACAGATACAATATACTGCAACTGTCACTGTTAGAAAATTTGGTGTAATTTCAAGTGTGAATTTCTCCTACTTTTAACTCTTGAGCATTCTTATAAATTGTGTCTTGAAAATTAAAATACCCATTTTTGCCTGTTCAACCGCTATGCAATTTTCCCACATGTCACTAGCCACATACATTACCAAAATCACATGGGAAGGATTTTTCTCCCCAAACAGAAATACATAATACTTGCCCTCTATCTGCTATCCTTTTTCTACTCCATTTTATTTGAAGAAGCCACAAGAAATTTCATAGCTTTTCTAAAAATGCTGAGTAATGATCAGAGAGGAATGTTTTTTAAATGGATACATCCATTAGGACAAAAATCCCAACAAACCCATCAAGAAAATATAGCTCCAGAGGGATGTGAGTTGTTAATGAAGTGTGGTCAAAATCAACATAAATTTTCTGGCCAAGGGAGCTGAAAGAACATTTGGAAATATCTAATATTCTGTATTGACATTTTTGAAGAAGAAATTGCCAATTTTCTTTTCAAGTGTCATTTTGTCTGAAAAGTTGGAAAACATTTCCCTTAAGAACAATCCTTTAATTATAACAATGACAATATTGCATATTTTCCATGAGATTTCCTACTTGATATTTTAAGAGACCATATTTATTCAAATATCAATCCTAAATCCGGTATTGAGACAGTCATTTTCTTACATTTCCTACCTTTGAGATGAATTTCAACTAGCTTTTCTTTTTCACTGTTTTCTATCTTATAAATTTGATCCATAGTTTCTGTTGATGGGTGTTGCACATTTTGTTTTCTTTATGAACTTACTCTAATAGAAGTTGAACCTCTGGTTATGCGTTTCACTCATTACTGCACTCATTACTGGTCAATTTAAAACCATTGTGGCATTTTCAGATTTTACTGGTAAAGATTTTTCTGATTCATAGAAATTCTGAAGCGAGCTGGATTAAGATCCAAATCCCTTGAAGACTGTATTAGCAGCAACTCAACTCATGGAGTTCTACACATTAAAAACTCTGTTTCAAGACCTGTCAGACAGTGAGGTTTAATCCATCTAATGTGTGCCCTGTTTATTCAATATAATGTACCAGTTTTAATCTAAAAGTTATGTGTCACTAAATCAAATTCATTGGAGAAATTCAAGTATATTATGTCAACATCATTTTTTAAAATTAACCAGACCTGCAACATTGTCAGAAAAAAATGGCATTTGTTTGACTATACCTACTTCCATGCAAACATGTTGAGCAGTATTAGTTATATTTTCAACCTGTAGATATTTTTTTACTGAGTTCTGAATTAAATGTTTCTTTAGTTTCATCACACTGACATCTGACTAATGAGTCTACTGAGTTATCTCTTTTGATCTGCTCAAATGCAGGGATTTCACTAGCAGCCATCCAGTCTTCAGGAAATATCCTCAAATTTTCAGAAACTTGTTAAAATCTGGTTTGGACAGCTACTTCCTTTTGGGTCACCATAACACATACACATCTCTGATTAATTAAAACTGTATTTTCCTCTATACCAGATGGCCTCCACTCTACTGCTTTATCTGTCAAGTTCATTCTCCTGCTTCACATCACTCACAGGACAGAACTACATGTTTTAATATGAATTTTTATGCTTTAAACATTTTTAATATATGATACATTATATGGCATCACTGGATGCACATTTAGTAATGAACAGCAAACACAGAGGGGTTTTTTCCCCTTGTGCATGATATAATTGCACTTTTATATATTTTCATGTGTTAACTTCTCCACATTATGCTGGTTTGTTTTTATTTTTCAGATGTCCTATAACTTATTTCACACCTCTTTTAATTCATATCTCAATATATTTTTATATTATATTGTAATACATATCTCAATATACATTTTAGATATCACAAAATTATAAAAAATATTCCTCAAAATAGAAGATATTCATCTATTCATCACAAGGTGGAGAATGGGTTTCTTTTCCTTGCTTCCTGATTTGTGCCTTTTGTTAAATTTCATTGTGTCTTCATCAAAAAATGAGCAATTTAACTGGAATTGTACTTCTTTTTTCACAAATAAAACACATTTCTCAGGCAATGGTGTTGCCTGAGAAAAACTTACAGTGTTTCAGGACCTCTTAATTATTATTAAAAAACCCTAAATCCCAAACCCGATCTGTAACACAGCAAGGGATTGTAATTCTATGCCATATTTTTTCAATCACTTCACCAACATTTTTCAATAACTTTTTAAAATTCTCTCTTGATAAGCATGTCAATAATTTGTGTTTCACCATCACTGCTAGTGAGAATTCTGTACTTGGGGAAAAAAATAAAAGAATGGAAATCGTACTGTGAGAAAACACAGAATATGCTGCCATCAAGGTCACAGCTCATATACTCCAAGAGAAAGAAGTTGCCAAGGGCCAATTTGCACATTATTGTTTAAATTCTTAAGGAAGGGGAGGATTTGGCCCTAAACTAGCATTTTGTGCTCAAACCAATATGTTCAAGTTTTCATGGGTTGTTTAAGAAAAAAAAAGTGTCCTGTGTCTATGAAGCTAATTTTGTATAGTAAAATAAACTTTCTAGGGTAAGTCATGTCTCTGAGATTACTGAGTTGGAATACAGAAGTTAAAGGGAAAACACAGAGTGATACAGGTCTTCTACTTTCTGATTCTGATCCTGGGACATTATTTGTGGAGCTATCACAGGTCTTGTACTCCCTGGTCTTGAAAATATTTTGCTCTCTCTCTTGCTTAGGAGGTGTGAAGGGTGATTGTGCCTTTGAAAAGCTGTCCCTGCTCTTTCCTATCTAGAACATTTCATTCTCCCAAGCCTTGTTTTAGAGGTTTAAAAATAAAAAAAATCAGGAGAATATGATTTCAATTTGAGGTGATGCATGAATTGTATTATTTAATTAATAAAATTATACTCCTTTGTATTATGTGTCACAGGAAATTTTGTTTGCTCATGCCATAGTGAAAAGATAAGCCCTGAAATATCAAAAATCTGAGAGGTGACATGAAAAACTTGTTGGACATGACAGAAGACAAATCAGAAGAAGTCGAGTCCTCTGGGCAAGTCAACAGTAATGCCCAAGGTAGTTATGGATTAAATCTTGGAAGCTGAACTCTTAATCCATGCCATTGAGTACAAGAACACGGATTCTCTTCTAACGTCCTGCAAAAGTAATTCTTAATTCAACACTTTTGCAAACTTTTAAATCATTTAATCTCAAGACCAAGAAACCCCCAATTTTATCTCACTGTCATCCTGAAAAGATCTGTTCGAGATGTACTCTTTTAATAAATATAGGAATAGTAAATTTTCTCTCTGAAGCACACTTTGTCTAACATTTCATTACTTCCTTCAACAACCTTTATATTGCCTTTCACAATGGTGTCTTATCTAGAAAAAAGGTTAAAGTGCCCAGAGCCTGGTTAGAGAAAATGAAGATAGGAGATATGTTCGTACATGCCTCCTATTTTCATTTCCCCTTTCCTATGGTTATGAGCAAACTTCTCTTCAGTCCCTTTTTGTAGATTACTTCCATTTAATCTTTTGTTCCTCTTTGCAAGAATATATCTTCAGAGTCAATTCAAGCTCTAATATATGGCAATTACTAAGGAAATAAAATACTATTACCCCACACCTTCAAGGATTTTGGGCATATTCTTCTTGGCTTTTCTATTTCCAATATCTAAAGTGCAGCACTCCTCCAGTGCCCTTGAAGAAGTACTTGTTACATTGTGCATTATTTCTTAGCAGCAGAAGGGATAAAAATATCATCTTCAATTTGTGAATCATTCTTATTATTACTCTTCACCTTTAGCTCTCTTTGTGCTTCCTTCCCTCATAATCTTCTAAATTATTTATGGAAAACTAGTGTGCCTAAATTAGAACACTTTATTTTGCTACTGTGTTTATCAATGTTTTCACTCCTGCCATCTTGAGGAAATTCAACCTCACTCTTTTGGCACTCAATAACCTTATACCAGAAACCTATATTTTATTTTTCTCACCCACTCCAGGGTTGTATATTTACTTTCATTTTTTTTTTTTGCTTTGTCCTAAACACATTTCTTAACTAAGGTACATTGATCTTTACTAGAAGCACACAGTTCTCTTGCTCTGATTTCCTCAAAATCTGTATCATGAAAATGAAACCAAAGGACAGCATTCACAAAAGACTCTTATCTACATAAGAAATGATTTTCAGAGATGCTTGTAGAACAAAACATTAGGGTGGCATTTTAATGTGCTTCAAAGAAGGCAAAGAACCATTGCTATATAATTTTGCATGTTATTGTACATGAGCAATGCCCAGGCACTCAGCATGGCCTGAGTGGCAAATTTAAAAGGCAATTGGATATCTTCTCAATGGACATTACTAACTTACTAATATAGCCTAGACTTGTGAGGCAAGTGAATTAATAATGTGAGATGAATATTAAAATACATGGAGATATGAAAGTTACCAAGACAAGAGGCTGGGGCTGACACACTGGACTTCATGAACTAGGTGGGCAAACCGTTTCTTCAAAACACAACACCTGAGAAACCTCTGCCAAGAGTAGATGTGTTGTGGCTCCCTATTCAGCAGCAGATACAAAATGTGCAGGCTGATTTCCCCAAGAAAGGAGGTACACACCAAAACAATGAGAGATCAGTCCCCCAGAGCAGTCACACAGACAAGATAGAATAGCTGGGCACATTTTCAGTAACATTCTCTGTTTTTATAGCATTTTTCCGCTTTGGACAGCTCTTCAGAATGTTAACCAGAACCACATGGCTGTCAAGTCACAGATATGTGAGCCACAGGACCCCCCACAAAAGCCCCACCACCTCTATTGTATTCCCTTGGAGTACGATAAGTTTTCTCAGCATGGGATGAAGTTGTGTTGACTCCAGAGTTGCAGAAGGACCTTACAGGAGGCAGGTAAATTACACAACAGTTATGACCTCCTATTTCTCTTTCCCTGAGCATTTTGCTGCTATTATGCAAATTCAGAATCAGTTTTTTAGTCTGATACATTTATTTCAAAAGTTTTGAACTACATAGAGCTGCCCACAACTCAGAAGTAAAAGCGCATTGTTTCTCCCTACCTTTATTCCAACACAGTATCTGCTGAAGTCAGATGCAATAAAGACTCTACACATGGAAATGCCCTCAAGTTTCACAAGGGAGGGCTGAGGTGAGGTGTTAGGAAACATGTCCAGGGTAATGGTGAAGCCACCATATCTGGAAGAGTTCAAAATTATGTAAATACACCACTTGAGGACATGGTTAATGGTGAGAATGGTGCTGGGTTGATGGCTGAACTTGGTGATCTAAGATTTCTTTTCCAAACTCTATGGATTTTATGATTCCATAGAGCAAGGTGATGGTCTGCAGCCTTCCAGCCTTACAGTAAGAGAGCTTCTAAATCACTATAGATTAACCCTACTCATAAATTCTCCAAAATTAATGATGTGGAGCTCCTGGTGCAGTCTTACAACAGTGTAAGTTTTTGAAGGCTCAGTTGCAAGGAAGGACAATACAATAATTCCCATTTTAATACAACAATCCTGATTTTCATACAGCAATTCCCATTTTATGTGGAAAATTGGGACACAAAGAGGCCAACATCTGGAAGGTTGACTGTAAGAGGATTTCTGAAAGTCTTTGAGGATCCATGTTGACCTGGTTTGCCCATGATCACTCCTAAATGTTGTGGTAACAAATTTCCTCAAGCCTGGAAAAATGAAGTACCAGGACATAGAAGTGTGTCACAATTAATTTTTTCAGTTTTTCAACCTTATTTCTCATTTATTTCAAACATATACTTTAACAGCTTTTTGGCAGTTTTAGGAAAGGAAGAAATTGAGAATGCTGGAAAAGCAAAGAAACAAGAACAAAATAAATGAAATGGTGAGTTGGTGAGTGCTGACTCATGTATTTTTTAAGAGTTAGATCCCTGTTTATTCAAGGCAGGCTGTGTGGGGCACTGAGCAATCTGATGTACTGAAAGGTGTCCCTGTCCTTGGCAGAGAGTTGGAAAGAAATATGTTAAGATCTGTTCCAACCCAAACTGTTCTAGGACACTACAATCTTTGCTGGAAGTTGAATCTATAACATGCAAAATTAATGGCTTGGAATGTTGCTAGATTTCTGGTGAATATTATTATATTTTTGTTGATAGAAACAAACATTTTCTGGCTCATGGATTGATAAAATGCTCAGAAAAGAAGGAAGCTGGAAAGTTCTCTGGCAAACCACCTTGAGGAATACTTTGTGGCAAGACACCATAAATGTGTACGTCAGTTTTAAATTTTAACACCAAAGTTCTTACAATGTGTTGCCCAGTGCTGCAGACACACACATATATATGTGTGTGTGTGTGTGTGTCTGTGTGTGTGTGTGTGTGTGTGTTTATGGCAGATGTAGCAAGTATTTTAAATATTCTTGGAAGAAGACAATATCAGAGCTGTTGGATGTCTGCTGTGGAAATGAAATGACCCATTGAGTGCCACCACTGCAGAAGGTAAGTCTGGGATAAGAAGCAAGCTGTAAAAATGACATGGCTAAGAAATAAAAAATGTAGATGTTTAAGCATATCAGCTCTGTGTAAAATGGATGAAAAGGTTGGAAAATTAAGAATCAGGACTAGGCATCCTTAAGCTTTGCAACAATGTACTGTCAGCACTATTCTCATCCTATCTGGATTCACACAGAGAAGAGATGGTGTGAAGTAACTCCCGATGGTGGAGCTACTTCTAATTTACACCATCAGGGTGATGCTTGCAGTATCCTACATGTAAATGGCAAAGCTGTCAGCACAGGTTTGTCTGGTGCCATTTCCAGGTGAAGCTAGTGAGGACTTTGTTCTAGTGAGGAGTGTTGTGTGTTAAAGTGGTTAGGGAAAAATCAGATAATTTTGTTTAAAAAAAAGGGGGGGAATAAAAGAAGATAATCAAGGTTTGTGTAACTGTGTATGTGAGAGAAAGCACTGGTAGGAGAGCAAGATGTGCAAGAGGAGACCATTTGCTCAAATCGGATAGCATTACTAATACATAATGACCCTGCCAGCAAGGCACTGCACAGCTGGAACTAATCTAAGAGAATGTGTGCTGCTGCACAGACAAGCACAGAGAACTTTCCCCGTGTGAAGGAGCATGAAGCCCTGCCCTGTGGCTTGGAAGCAGTTCATCAGGCCCTGACAGCACCGACATCTTTGTTAGACTGTTGATTTGGGAGGGGGGAGAAATGCTCCCCGCCCTGCTCAGAACAACACCCAAGAGGAGATTTTTGTTTTATTTAGTGATATTATGCAGTCCACCACTGTGTCTCCCCTCCCTGCTTTTTTTTTTTATTTTATTTTTTTTTTTAGTTACCTGGTTATTTTTGTTTTTCTCTTTCCTTATTGCATTGGCTCTGAACACAGCTGAAAATCTGCCATGGCTTGTTTACACCAAGCATCTATTCAGGCCATAAGCAGCTGCTCCATTTAGCCAAGCACCTCTGTGCTATCCAGTTCCTCTCCTTGTTATAATAAGGTGCTTTCCTTTAAATCCATACTGTGAGGAGGTAGTAGTGAAATGTATGCAGCAGATGACTGTTCTCTCTGCAAGAGGGTTTTTGAAAACTCAGTGAGCCCAGGTTCATTATTAATAGACAATTCCCCAGTAAAAGACAACTCTATCCAGAAATGCACTACTACCACAGGTGGTTTTAAGCAGATTTATACATATGTGTAGTTTCTTGCCTCTAAGCCCCTCTTTACTCCAATCTGGACCTTGGAGGTTTCTGAAATCAGTAAGTGATTTACCCTGAAGATTTCAGTTTGCCAGTGTGACCCAGTCTCCCTTTGTCATGTAGCAGAGCTCCCTTCCTACAGAAATATAGCCATGAGGAATTGAAGGAAATAATAAAAGTGCTTTGAAAGGGAAATAATATGGGTTTAGTGCAGAAAATGGGACAAAATGGGGCTTCTGCAAGGAAAAACTATGACTTTGAAGGGAAAGTTTTGTCCTGTTTTTGGTGAAAGCAAAAGCAGACGTGCTTGCTCATACACACACATAGAGCTTAGCTTGCAGACAGTGATTTAATGTTCATTTTACCCCTAGTTATCCTCATAACAGCTATCAAAAGTCTCACATAGTCACCAAGTTGAAAATAACTTCCTGTGTACCACTTCCAGTTACTGCAGGAATGATGGCTTTATTGCCATTATTAACTTTCCCCAGCTATAATGTATGCCTGGCCTTGAATTACCCCACTGTAGGGGCCAGTGACTCCAGCACAGTTTGTAAAATTCTTTTCTGGATTTTACTTCTTTCCAGCTCTTCGTTCCAGTCTGACTCTCCAGCATTGCACCTAAGTATTATTCCTACATTTAACACCACTCCTCTTCCAACTTCCACTTTGTATTGATTTCTGTAGAATTTTCCTGCCTTCCTTTTAGACTTCCATCCCCACCACTCCCAGGATCTTGTCCTAATCCTTTGGTTCCTCAGTTTCTGGTTAAAGATGGCCCAAGTCTCAGAAGATTCCCTCAGGTACTATATATCCAGCATATCTACCTCTAAAAACACTTGTTCCAATTAATTTGATTGGGATCCTGCCAGGGCCATTCCAGTCAGAAAAGAGCTGCTAGAAAAGCCAGAGGTTGGCTCCAGGAGCCAGCAGAAAGTCTCAGAAAGCTCCACCAGGCACTTCCATGGGTCTCACTATGCACTTCTGTGACATAACAGTGCCAAGCTGTGAAACTGGTATTTAGCTTAGTGAATAATTTGGGATTGATAAACACATATCTGCCTGTAGTTTAAACTGCGCTGATGGTGGAGTCAGTGGTAGATGGACTTTCCTGTCTGAAAAAACCACAGGAGATAAACAAGAAAATAAGTTAAAAATCCGTACCCCACTACCTTCTCCAAATACACACAGAAAACCCCAACAACCACAAATTCTGTGCCTGATTTCTCATTTGATTTTGCCAGAATTCAGCTTCTATGCTTGTTAAATCTTTCTCCTGGTTTTTAAGAGTTTTGGTAATTATTTTTCAGAGGTACTCAATTATGTCCACATAGGATTTTTGAAAAATTAAACAGTTAATCTACCCAAAGTTTCTGAGTAGGAGGCATTTTTGCCAGCTCTTAAGAACAATGTCTCCCTCCAGAGGGATATCTTCTGTTAATAGACTATTGAATGACTCACTGCATGACCTGTAAAGTTACATCATCCCATTGTGAGATGCTCCACCCAGAGGGGAGGAGCCAAGCATTCTTACCTGCATAAAATCAGCACTTTTTGAGACACTGACAGCCACTTCACTGGATCCCAGAGGAACAGCTTCTTCTCTGCTGAATTCCCAGAGGAAGACTAAGCCCATCTACTCTATCACCAGACCTTCAGAGAAAACTACACCCTTCTAGACATCACCACTTCAGCAACATTTCATCAGCCACTCCAGGAGGAGCAGCCACCATTTTAACTGGACTACTACCAACACCCTGACTCCTCAGGGTGTCAGGTTTCTGACTCTATCACTAGTCTTGTTTGTACTAATTACATTTTTAAATTATTATTACTTTTATTTAGTTTTCTTCCTAGTAAAAAACCTGTTATTCCCATTCCCATATCTTTGCCTGAGAGCCTTTTTTAAAATTGTGGTAATTTGGAGGGAGGGGGTTTACCTTTTCCATTTCACAGGAGGCTTTTGCCTTCTTTCACATACTCCTGTCTTTTCAAACCAAGATAGACCTCAGTTTTACTATAAAAATACATAAATCATGAGGCAAACGGGAAGGAATAAGACCCGCAATCCCTTTCCCACCAAGGTTTCCCACACCTGCATTGCTCACTGATCTTTATGATTCATCCTTATATTTACTACTATTTGTCTCATGGTGTGTTTGGTGCCTTCTGTGATTCCCATATATTGACAATAAATTCAGGATTAATTTTACCTTACCTTTGGTGCAAAAAAACAAGGGGGTTTGACCTCTTTGATAGCAAGGGCATTCAGCATTTATTGGGTATCCACTTCTTTTGCCACTGATCACAGCCATATTTTTCCTCCTGGCTATACCCACTAGATATCTATCATATATTGGACTGTTTATTCTGGTCTAAATGTGTTTCTGGGTTGGGAACCAGGTTCCTCATCCTGTTTTTTAGGACAATATCAAACACTTGATGCTTCAATGTCAAACACATATTTCTTAATTATGAGAAGCTTAAGGAGAAAAAGCTGATTAAAGCTTTGCTTCAAAGGACATTGAATCTCAAGGTCAGGTAGGATGGGACTCTGAACACCCTGGTCTAGTGTAAGGTGTCCCTGTCCAATGCAGTGAGTTGGACTAGATGGCCCTTAAAAGGTCTGTTCTAACCCAAACTGTTCTGAGATTTCAATATGCCTTACAGCCACTATCAGTGTGCAGTTGGAGTGTGTATTTTTACTGCAGAGGTGTCAGAGTGTCCTGGCTAGGACTGGTTTTTGTAGGACAAGGAGACTGTGTGACATGATGGACACGTGGCTGCATGGCTGCAAAGCCTCTGCAGAAGAGTACTGCTGTGCACAGCCCTTCATGTTGAGATTCTGAGTAATGGTTCTCTACCCACAAGGGTTTTAAAGGCTATGGGATGGAAGAAGAATGATTAATAACAGTAATTTGTAAAGGTTATGTTTGCATATCATCATGTATTTGAAGGCTCCAAATAGCAGCTGATCTCTCTAAATGGGAACTGAAATGGGGAGACTTAAGAGGATTTTAGCCAAAAGTTTCATCATCGACTTCAGGGCTTGTGGGACTTCACTGCCAGTAGCATGACCAAAAGTTCCAGAGATTTTTCCAGCAACACAAAGCACCATACATTTCTGGAAGTCCCACACTGATCCTCATTTGCCCATAAATAGCACAGCATACACCACACCCACCAGCTCTCCTGGCATCACATGACTGAATTTCAGAGATGCCTGAAGATTTCTCTTTGTGCTTTTTCATATATTTTTTGTTCCCTTGCAATGAATGCAGAAGAAAAACTCCAAACATTTCTTAAAAAAGCATTTATATATTTATAAGCACATAAACAAGTGAGAGAGCTTGTATAGAGAGGGCTCAGCTCCTGAAATGCAGCTGCACATCAGGTGGACTGTGACTACTGGTAAGAAACTAAAGGCAACACATGCAATAATTGAAATCAGGAAATCAAGAAAAAGGATGTGATTTAGAACTGCAAGAGGAGAACCTTTTTACAGAGGTTCCATTACCTGTTCTCTGTATTCAAGGCTGGGTATTTTGAGGACACCTCGCTGCAAGCCTACAGTCAGTAAACCTCCTCTTGGGTTACACATTCATTGCTAGGGTAACATTACTGCAAGTACAACATTTTCACTGGATTTACTATAGATATATTTTAGAAAAACAGATCTAACATTCCTCTGCACTGTACTTTTTGCTAGGGGTAAACCTAGCAAAAAAACCTAGGTTTATGTTCAACCTGGGCATTAGTCACTCTAATGATACCGTGCTTATACCAAGCATTAAGTAACTGCTTTGAGATAAACCACACAATCACCACTTAGAAATCAAAGATGACATTTACAAACACACATCTGTTTGCAATGGGTTATCTCCTTCATTCTCTTTCCCTGAGGTCTCTCTCCCATCAGCTGGTTCATCACCAAAGCACAGAAAGCTGGTTTTGTAGGAAACACATTGATTTAATTTCTTATCTGCTAAATCAAAGTGTATAATGAATCAGTCAGCAAGCAGTGCTCCCTGACAAACATCATCCCTGCCAAACTGAACAAGGACTGGCCAGAAGTGAAATTTTTAGGTGTTACTGTTTACTAAGCAAAATCATCAAATCGTCTTTATTTCCAAGAGAGTCTAGAAAGCCCCAGTTTGATTTCTGCTTAATAAAAATAAGATGGTGGGGTCAGGGGGAAATAATTAAAATCTCCTAATGTTGTTTTGGCTTACTGGCTATGAATGGAATTGATTTCATATTATGGATTTTCATTTTTCCCCTCGCTTGATACAATACACTAGGAAACAAACACTAGGTACTAATTTATTCATACTGTTAAACATCTTTGTAGTTGTCAAGTGGTCAAGCAATGTTTTGTCAGCTAGCTTAAAAAAAGGTTTCTGTGTAAATAAATGCAACCAGTTCCATCTTTTTGGATATATAAATATTTCTTTACCATTGGTTTTACTATTTCTTACCCTAAGCTTCTTACATGCATTAAATGTACACTTTTATAACCTGACATCACATCAAAAGAGTATAGAAGAAATACTCTCCATATTTTTATCTGTTGGAAACAAAATCTCAAACAGGTTGTAACCTAGAGCCTCAAGACAACTTTGGTAGTAACATCCCTAAGATTTCAAGGGAGATATTAAAAGGTTGAGGATCTTGATCCAGGTGATTTATTTAGTAATAGAGGAAATATATTGTGGGCAAGCACTTGAACTGTAGAACTGATCTACCTTAGAACAGAACTGTAGAGCTGAGCTAATCTACCTTAGATCTGTAACCATTTCCTAACACAGGATATCCTTTTCCTGACTGTTGAATAGCATTTTTTTCCAAGGACAAAAATCACAGTGGAGGTAAGTATTTTTTTTTTTCTCTTAATGATAAATAGTAATATAACTTTGATTTTGAGGTTCATTAATGGAGAAAGCAAATACCAAGTGCTGTTAAGACTTTTTTTCAGGTCTCTTTTTTAGTGCTTATGAAGATGATCATAACCAAGGGCAACAGGATTGTAGGCATTGTATTTCCAGGGCTGTGAGTCTAATTCCAGATTTAGGCCTTATGCTCTTCTGTCACAAGTGACATAACAGTAATCTGCATGATTAAGGAGCAACTGAAACAATTTAAGTTTTTATTTATTTAATGTATTCCTGCCACCTGTGTAACCACAGAATGTCCTCATTCAGAAAGGACCCACAAGGACCATCAGGTCCAACTCCTGACCCTGCACAGACACCCCAAGAATCCCAAGCTGGGCATCCCTGGCAGCGCTGTCCAAACTCTCCTGGAGCTCTGGCAGCCTCAGGGCCCATTCTCTGAGGAGGCTGGTCAGTGCCTGACCACTCTCTGGGGAAAGACCCTCTTCCTGATATCTAACCTAACCCACCCCTGACACAGCTCCAGCCATTCCCTGAGGTTCTGTAACTATCACCAGAGAGGGGCAGATTGGTGCTGCCCCTCCTCTTCACCCCACAAAGAGATCTCCCCTCAGTTTCCTCTTTTCCAGGCTGAACAGACCTAGTGCTCTCAGCCACTTCTTGTATGGCTTCCCCTCCAGACCCTCCACCATAATTGCAGCCCTATAATCTATAAGCACATGCATTTTCTCACTGGGAGACATCTAGAAACCTTGGTGCAGATTTGAAGTCCATGGATTTGAAGATCTTTGTCCTTTTGGGGTGCAAAACTCAGACACTAATTGCCAGGAATCAGCTGCTGGGCCCCTCCAGCAGTGTGGGCTCTCTCCACTGTGCCAGGTTGGACACAAAACATGCAGGTGGGTAACTTGGAGGGAAAGAGCAGCTGCAGCATGGATCCAGTCAACTGGAAACCACAAGGATCTCAGGCACTTCAGGTTCTTGAAGGACTATTCAATTTCTGCTATGGCCCTCATAAGCACAAGAAGACACAGATGTGGTGTAATGGCTGGACTAAGGGATGCCGAAGGACTCGGTGTGCTCAACAGGCTGCTTCTCAAACAGCTCATCTCTTTGTACTGCCTGTTAATGGCAGAACTCTTCATCAGCTCAATCCCATAAAATCTTTAGTATGTGCTTAAATTTCTGAGCAGTCCCTCTTACTTTAGCACAGCTACCCCTGGTGCAAAATTAAGTGTAGATATAAATCATTGATAGAAATAATTGCAGGACTGAACCAGGAGTGTAGCATAGTGAATAGTTCTCTTCAGGAAAGCATCTATTTCCTGAAGGCACTGTTTCAGTTTAAAGTCTTCATATACTTGGGTTATACTGAGTCAGTTTGTAAACAGAATTGAAGGACAACTAGAAATGTACAAAATACACACTACTAAATACAATATTTTCAAATTGGGGTGACAGACACACAAAGAAATTCAGATGCTACAACAATGTTTCAAAAAGAAGTGTCAAAGAAATTTGTACTTTTCTGTCTTAGCTCAAATGACCAGGGTAATTGTCTGTGAAGAAGACTGGAATTTGAATTTTCTCTTTGCTTGAAAGTATGAATGTGCATTTAAGTTTCCAACACCCTGAGGAAATTATATTTTAAACAATGGACTGTGGAATCTGAAAGGTTGCATAAGGCCAGATTTGAGAATACAGTCTTCTTGTGACTTTAGTGCCCATTTATAAACATGAAATACATGTTGAAAATTACTAATTTAAAAAAAGAGAGAGAAAAAAAGAGGAAGAAATAGACATAAGAAAAATTAAAAAGTTAGAAAGATAAGAAAGCAGTACAGTATTGCCAGAATATTTAAAGCAAGGTCATGCCACTTAGTCACATCTTGTGCTATGGCTGGAGCAAACAGTAAGAAATTTTTTTTCAGAGATCCAGCTATGACAGTGGTGACACCCAAGCAGGACTTTAAGTTACTCCCAATGTCTCAGTGTTAAATATTTATCATAGTTCTATAAAAATTTACATTAATTGTACTGCTTGCTTGTTTTACCTGGACCTCAAGGGACAAAGGGAATTCTGTAGCTGCTTCCCCTTTCAAGCACATCAAATATTTTTTTCATAATAGTACCATTAAACCATAAGCAGTTTCCCATAGATTGTCACTAATTCATGTTGGTGTCAGTACAAAAAACCCAGCTGAGCCTCACTGATGTCAGTCAGAAAAGGGACAGAAAAAAAAAATTACCAAACCCCAGAATTTTTATAATTACTGGAGTCGGCAAGACAGTCCTTACTCAAGTTGCTTATGCTGAATTGTAACTTCCTTTTCTACATTTGCATGTTGATTGTCAATGCTTTTTTATCTGTATAGTGTCATGCATATTGCCAGCATGACACAAATAAACGAGCTAATGAATAAATAATGGAAATCAATGGAAACAAGCATAATACTGACTGACCTCCTCATTGTTCTCACTGAAAGAGATGCCAAAAGTAATCAAGAAGCATAAATTATAAAATATAAGTTCAGCATTAGAAAGTCATTGCTTCAATGTTTTAAGGAAACTGTGGCGTTAATAAAGCAATGTACTGCCTAAAAACATTTACCCAGGTTTGATTTGCTTTCAGCAAATGTCCATTTCTTCTCTCACTGAAAGTAAAAAATAAGTTTCCTGGTGCAGAACAGCTTCCAAAATCTTTCAAAATGGTTTCTACCAAATGAAGTATTTGTAAAATTTTTTTTTTATGGTGAAATTTTCCCTGCAGGGGGTTGTGTTTCTGAAAATAATTTTTATCCATTTTGCCAAGGATCTGAAGACTTAAGGCACATATATTTGTCAACAGAGACTCTCTGCAAGTGGCAAATAATGAAATATTCCTATGGAAGTAATTATTCTTGAAATAACATTGAAATAACTGTTTTCAACAGACGCACTACTTCTTCTACAATGTGCTTTTAAGTATTCCCACTCCACTGGAATCTTTATATCACCCCTTTCTTTTGTCCCTCTCATACAAATACACAGAGAAGCCCTGTTTCCATGTGCAGTGTTTGCCACAAGCCAGCTCCATCTCAGTGATAATGCTACTTCTCACTTCTCACAGTTTCTTTATGTTCTTCCTACCACTAATGACCCATTGGTCATATATTCACATGTAAGGTAAAAACCTCATTGAGAACCACAAGAGCAGTGGAAGATTTTTGCAGCAAACCGGCACAAGGGAACCATGATGCCCAGACTTACCGTGACACAGATATGTTAAAATTAAACACAAGTAGAGAACAAACAAATAAAACTAAGGAAAAAAAAAAAAGAAACCCATCAAACAAACAAGAAACAGACCCCAAACATAAAATCTCCAGGCACAAAGAACAGTATGAATAAGGTGCCTTGGATCTCCTTTTCACCACTGGGTGTCAAATTGTGGTTTTTTAGCCAAAGAAGGCTCTAGCAGGCAAAACCCGAAAGACTACAAAGTCCCATGTTGTAGTCATGTTCTGTAGTGCCATATGATAATTTACAGTCTGTGTATATTGAGATAATACCATGGGGCATTTTTCTCTAGCAGAATGCATATCTATTGTTAAATAACTGATGACAAAGCCTGGCACATTATTAAAGGCTGAACTGAGTTCAGAATTTAAAATTCTCCTCGCATTTCAAGCAATTTTCAATGTCCACAACTGTCATCTAACATTGTTTCCAAGTGGCAATTCAGTGGGAGAAAAATAGCGAGCCATGTAGGGCTTCACAGTGACACATCTGTTATGTTATTTATCTTACGTGTGAAGACAGGAATGAACCAACTTCCAGCCTCATGAATCAGAACTGAACATAATAGAAATTAAAGGCAGAAGAGAGAGGGACAGCATCTTTGTGTGAATATAGGTTAATGGAATATCATGTGAAACTGCTTTTTTCAGAATTACTCTCTCTGATTGCTTTCAAGTTTGCTTATCATGATGTAAATCAGGAAGAGCTTCATTAAGTGAATTGACTCACTTTGGCCCAAACATCTGTAGAAGAGATCTAAATGAGGCAAGGGGTCAGTTGTCTGAAGCCTTTCCATGATTAAAACAGTGGGACAACCACTCTAATCTTTCAGACCTGAAATATGTTCGTCTTCCAAGGCAGCTGCCCAACACTGTATTTTTATAAAACATTTCCTGCTTTACACTTTTGTATTTTGGGGCTTGCCCTTCCAACCCCTTGCCAGCAGTCACCACACACAATTTCATGGAACTTCCAAACATTTCCTATGGAGAAAAAAACCGAAACTTTCTGAACTCTATTTTGCTTCGGGGCATCTAATCTTGAAAGTTATGTGTGCTGTTAAAAATTGGCTTTCAAATCATGGAACGAGGCCCTCAGGGATACTTTCTTTATCTTATTTTATTTTTTTCTCTTCTTCATAAGAATTTTCAGAGCTGCAGAGCCTCAAGCCAAAAGAAATAGTTGTACAGGCAAGTTTTCTAAAGAACAAGAGGCATGCTGGGGTGCTTGCTGAAGGCTGTTTTACTCTCCCGCATTCACATGCCTCCCACAAGGATCCACATAGCAGATATGAAAATGAGTACATGAACTCTTGGGTGAACTTTTAGGTTGGCCTCACTTCCTCCTCTCATCTTGGCCATTTCACAGAATCATAGAATAACTCGGGCTGGAAGGGATCTTAGAGATTGCTGTGTTAACTAAGTTCTGTTCCATTAAGTTCTATTAAGTGGTTTAGTCCTGCACCCCTAGTAAGCGATCCTGCCCTCCCTTGCCTCCTCCCATCGCAATGCCAATCCTTTCCTTCCTCCACCCCTTGTCCCCAGATCCTGCTGAGTAATTCCCGTGGCCCTGCCCTGGGGTCTGTTTGTCACTCAAAAGCCCTTCCCCTCCACCTAGAAAGTTCCATCAGGGGCTCAAGTGATAGGTCAGGACACCAGGGTCCCCTCATACCAATTTCCCTACTGGTGTCCATCCATGCCCATCTCCCCAGTTTCCATTCCCTGTTGTCATCCCGTTGGTCCATGGAAAGACCATCCTTGTTTACACCCCCTGTTAAAAACTGTTGCCCCGTTCAGTTTGGTGCTGCTGTAGGCTGTTTGTCCCTGGGTCAGGAGGCTCCCTGGAGTCTCCCAATAAACCTGGATTGGAAACCCCTGCAGAAGTCAGCTCCTTCTCCTGTTATCACCGCTCAAGTCTCTCCTACAGCTACGGGCCAGACCCAAAGCTTCCTTCCTAACCCCCAGGGGAACTGGAGAGTGGCCCTTGCTGACCGCTGTGTCAGGTTCGGCTGGGCAAATGCTGAGCCATCAGTGGGGGAAGACACAACAGCAAGAGGTCATCCAGTTCCAATTGACCTGCCATGGACAGGGACGTCTTCCACTATCCCAGGTTGCTCAGAGCTCCATCCAGTTTAACCTTGGACACTTCCAGGGATGAAGCAGTCACAGCTTCTCTGGGAAACCTATGCCAGGGCCTCAACTTCCTCACAGGGAAGAATTTCTTCCTAATATCCCATCTAAACCTGCTCTGTTTCAGTTTGAAGTCATTCCCCCTTGTCCTATCACTCCAGGCCCTTGTGAATAATCTCTCTCCATCTTTTTTGTCAGCTCCCTTCAGGTACTGGAAGGTCACAGTTAGGTCACCCTGAAGCTTCTCTTCTCCAGCCTGTGCTTCAATTATGATTTTCATCTAACGCATTGATATTTTTTTGGGAATAAAGTTATTGTAGTTCCTGATCTGGTTTAGCCTGGCAGTTATCGCCACACAGATCTTGCTGACTTCTTCCCTGTCATTGGGGTGAGGGAGAGAGTTGTGGGAAAAAAAAATCCCCAGTATAATTTCTGTGTTGAGGTAAGGTCATTCATTGAGGCAGAGAACGAAAAGATTATGATAATAATAATAATAACAAAAAAACAAAAGAGATACACAAAAAGTAATGAAATTGTTCACTACCTGCTATCTTCTTATTGACACATATTTAGAAAACACAGTTCTTACCCACAAATTACCAGATCACTATTTTTCCTTTGTGTTATATGTGATAGAGAGAAGGTTTTGCTTCTGATTCTGTTAGAATTTATTTTTTTTTTTCACAAAACACACTACACATATTTTCTTCCCTGCACCTTAGGGCCAAATAGATCACTATTTTTCTCTAGCATGACCTCCTCTGGCATTTAAAATAAAGCCTTGAAATTTTGCTTTGTAGCCCTTAAATGACAAAATTTAGTTGGAAAAGATGAATGAATGCTGTCAGATTTCATGTTAAAAATGACTTTTCAAAAATTCATGCACAAAGGGAAATGCTTAAATTAAGTGTTTCACACACCTAACAGGCTGTTAGATAGGAGACTTTTGCTTTGGTACTACTATTATTTATTGTACATTACAGAGCTGCCCCCAGTAGTGCCTTAGTAATAAAAGACAGATTCCCTTTCCCTCTCCTTTCTTGACTCTGAGTGATTGCAAACAAAGGCCCTGGCCATGCCAAGCTTCAGACCCATGGTGAATCCCACATACTGTGTGTTTCCTCTGAAAACCATGACTGTACACAGACTAAGGCTAGATGATGTCACAACTCTGTGCCTGTGCCCACAAAAATACAATCATACAGTTAGTGGGAAAGTATATGTACTTGCTTATGTCTTTCTATACTATTTTTACACAGAATTCACAAATTTACATTCAAATTTTGCATTCACAAATTTAAATTTACAATTTATTTTCCTGATAGGTAAAAGAGAGAAATTCCCTGGTTAGCAGAGTTCACAGACTTCACTGATCTGAATACTGGAAGGCAAGTACAGGGGTCAGGTGTGAGATGTTTCTTTGTGTTTCACCATGCCAATAACCCACAGGGATGGAAGATAAACTTTATTTCACACACTGATGAGCCCTGGCACAATGAAGGCATATTTTTGCCCCCAAACTGCCAGCTAGCAGCACAACAACTGGGAAAATGCATTTCTTCACATCCTGGGGTCACACTGCTTGTGTGGTGGTCTGTCCTGTGTGAGTCAACCAGAGTACAAATATGCCTTTTTTTCTTCCTGTGTGTTGATCTCTCATTCAGCTTACCTACACAGAAGGTTTTTCAAATGCACTTAGAGGGTATTAACTTGTAGTTTCCTTACAGCTCTCCAGTCAGGCTGCTGAGCAATTAATTGCATACTTTCTTTTCAGATACTCAGATGGGAACTCCAAGGACTAAATCAACCTAAGGTGCAGAAATTTGTTCTACCACAGCTAATTATCCAATGTAAACTCTCAGCTCAGCAATATATCTGAAAACAGAGTGCTTGGACAGCCAACCTAGCATTTCAGTCTATTTATAATATAAAGCTTCACTATAGCCAACATTGTTAAGAGGTTTTACAGTATATAACATGAAGTTTTGGCCTTTAATTACTCCTTTAATCTTTGCTGGGCTTGTTCCTGAGAACAAGTTACACTCCTGCTTTTTACAGGATAAACAGCTTCCAGGAATGCATCAAACTGCCACAAGGGTCAGAGAGTGTATTTATTGAATACCACTCTATTTCAGCTTAAACACTGACTGATCTGGTTTTGTTTAGTGAAAGTGTAATTAATATAACTAATTAATGACTGACCACCCAATTTTTTTTTTTTTTTTTTGCTGGACTATTGATACACTTTGTCGTTTGTTTCATGTGGTTCCCCTTCCAACTGGACAGGTCAGATGTTTGGAGGATTGTTAAATCCCTAGATGCTAATATAAAATTTATGCTAAATAATGCTAAATATATGCTAATACAGGGATTATATTACATTTTAAAAACATACTGTTGCTGCCCATTTGTGTTGTCAGATGGGTGTCTCATAGGACTACAGAATTTATTTTGTTTTATTACACTTTCAAAAAATGGACAGGAGTCCAGGTGACACTTTGGTTCCTCTAAAAAGCCTTCAGGTTCTCCAAGATAAGGTATTTTCTCTACAGTCCTGCAGTATGACAGGGAGACAAATGATTTCACAGTGACATGACCTGTTCCCAACTTCTAGTAAACATGGAGTAAGAACTCTTTTCTGGATACTTTTCAAAACTAGTTTGAGATTCTGGATAATGGGAGAATGAGGCCTTGTTACGATCACAGAGCTTCCAATAAGAAAAGAACTCTTTTATTTACCATATGTCCCCAAGTCATCATTAGCCAAAGAGAAACATCAAAACCAAAAGGGATATTTAATACATTTTTGACATTTGATTCTGAAACAGATACACTGAGTGACAATTTTCTACATCTTTGTTCCCTCCATCTCAGCTTCTGTTTTCAAGCAGAGGGTGCAAGAATTGTCTCGAGGAAGAGGGTTCTGATCTGGTGAGATACCCCCTTGCAGACTTAACTTCTCCTTGGTACTCAAATATTCTCCTCATTCAGGAGGATTTTTCAGGCGTACAGAAATACCAACAGCCCTTGAACACAGCAAATTAGAGAAATCCCCTTGCCTGCAACACAGTTGTTGGAAACTCAGTCACTCATTGAAAGGAAAGAAGGTTTTCTTGCCAGAAAGTCAATAATTTGTATGTTACTTTTGTTTTCTCAAAATCTCTATATACAATGATGGTTGACCTGTATTCATGCACGCAAGTGAGAGACTTCATGCATGTTGTTAGCTCTTGGAAAGGTTCTGTGACTCAGCTGTGGCTGGATAAGGATTTGAGAGTTTGATGGAGTGCAAATCCTGCTTTGACCAATGTCTGCCTGTTGTAAAGTCATGGTGCAGCACTGGAAAATCGCTGGCTGGTCAGAAAAGGCACATGGACCACATCAGTTCAACCTATTGGATTGGATTAGGATTTAGAGTAGTGCACATACACCACACTGCTTTTCTGGAAACTGCTGAACTTCATAGGAAAAGAAAGGAAGAGTTGTGAAGAGATAGTAAGAGGTTCTTGTTAGAGGTGGTATGTGATGGATCAGTGGATGGATGGATGGATGGATGGATGGATGGATGGATGGATGGATGGATGGATGGATGGATGAATCAGGACTCAGAAGAATATTACTAACACCATTCCATAAGAAGCTGTGGACTTCTACTGAAGAACTATTGATTATGACTAAAAATAACATCAAGAAAATGAGTTAGAGGAAATAAAAACAGAAATATAAGTCATGGAAGCATATTAAATAAAAGTTTATGCCAATAGGTGATAGATGAATTGATGAGTTTGATAGCAGTGATGGCAAAATCTGCTGAACCATGGGTACTACTAGACCACACTTACTAATGCAATGCTTCTGTAGTGGTTTTCCTGACCACAAATCCACAAGAGTTCTGGAAGCACATGGCAAATGGTCCATACAACTGCACTAAAGAATAAAATATATTATGTTTATATCTTACAGCTGTACAAGTTGCCTATGATCAGCTTATTTAAATTGCTCTGCTGAGCTCATAAATGATTTGTATGTTTGCTCAAATTAGTTTTGAACTCCAAGAGTAGCCTTCCCTGCAGAGTGGTCTGAATGGTGGTCATCAATACTTTGTGTAGGTACTTTTATTCTTAGAAATTGTTTGCAACCCAGTATTGATTTTTGAAATTGATTTATTTATATACATTCACTAAGCAGCTTTGACCAGCAGGTTTGTAAGTGTGAGGCATTCATGAATGGCACTTGCTCATTACAAAATGTACATTATGTGTCATGTTTTACCTCAAACATAGGGTACTGTCCCCAGACCGGTCAGTTTAAATGCAATTAGTGACTGGATGGCTAAAGATCCATTTTGAATTACAAATGACATATAAATATTCAGAAAAGCTTTTTCTGGGGAACACAAGGGACCTGAAAACAGACTCAGAACAGACTGCGGTCATTCATATACTCATGAATAATGTTAGAGACCTCAGAGGAGCAGGGGAGTATATCCACATACTAATATGTGCCTAACCTCATTTTATTATTCCAAGGGCTCTAATCTAACTCAGAGGGAGATTATTTACCTGAAAGAGTCATTAGATAGAGTGCATAAATAGCCTTTGAAAGAGAGATGAACACACAGATCTACCTCCTTCCCAAAGCCGGCATCTGACACTGTAGATTTGAGAGCTCTACAGTCAATTGATGTCTCTTTCAGACTCAAAAAGAAAAACAAATCTCAAGTCATTTTCTCATCAGCTTCACCATTTCCACCCCCCCCAAAAAAAAAAAAGTGATAAATTTAATGTAGTGTAATCTGGTGTCTGCTGAGCTCTCTGTAGGAGACACAAGATCTATTTTGAATCTGTTAAGGTAAACATGAACTCACACCTAGGCTTCACATGGAGCCCTGTTCTCCAACAAGTATGACTGCTACCTCCATTTATAAGGGATGTGCAATATCAGTAGCTTTTCTTCCTTTACCTACCTTGCAAAGAAAGAAAGGACTCTCATGTTATAAAACATTACTGTATTTTAGAACACCTGCAGAAAAAGAAAATTAGTTACAGGGAACACTGTGGGGTTTTATTCCAAAAGAAGTCATTGATGGAGTTCACACTTATTAAATATTAGCTGGCAGTTCAGATAATATTTTCAGAGTTGAAATTTTTGAGTCTATTCTGAGGAAAAGTACTACTCAATATGATTGAGCAGGTTCTATCAAAACAAAGTGATACAGTCAGGGATACAGTCAGCATTCATCTGTCTGAAAATGATGTCTCTGTCTAGATACCTGTGAAAAATGGCAGTGCACAGAAGCAAATCTTTAAAAATCAGAGTCCTACCAAGTGGAGGCAATTGAGATCCATAATATGCAATCATCTGTTGAGTCACTTCCAAAGATTTTCTTTGTCTCACCAGAGGCAGCTGAGGGTTAAATGTTAATGTCCTTATCAAATTGTGAAATATTAATTAAAAAAAACCAACTCAACAAACCAACAACCATCAAACCCAACACACTTCTGGGGCCAAACTTCCCAAGGGTTGTGATTATAAGATTATGATAAGGATATCTAGAAAACTAATGAGATTAAGCAGGGTGAGATCATCCATTGATGAATTTAGCCCATGACTGAGAACAATGAAATGAGATTAAGGACAAGGATTTTGATCATAATAAGATGTGGGCTGATGCCTGAGAGCAAGTTCAGTGGTTGCAACAACTGCAACAAGTCCCACATGTAAAGACAATACAGTAAATCTTAATTGGCAAAATGCCTTCTGGTAAAAAGATGCCTTTGCTATCCTTTTATGGGGAAGTTTTACAGGATTTAACAGAAAACCTTTCAGTATTATTTCTTCTTACTGACTGGATCATCTAAATGAAATGGAAACTCTGTATCCATGGCAAAACTTTTTATAAAGCTAAATCATCCTCCCAAGTCACCTTACGTGCTACTGGGTAGAGGCGTTTGGACAGACTCTACCCTGGCTTGGTGAGACTGACACAGACTTCATCACCGGGGACATTTCCAGAGGAAATTCCTTGGGGACCACCTAAAGGCTATGTGATTCCCAGTGGACAGGGAAGTCCACTGTGATCAGGACTATGCTGGTCTCAGGGTGTAATTCATCTCACCTAGACATGAGCTGGTCACTCTAGGTTCTCTTTTTACCCAGGAACGGGGTGTGCTGTAGAAGTTAATTTAACCAATATCACAAGCTTGATTTAGAATTATATCAGTTGTCTTTGAAAACATTCATCTTTTCTGCCACAGAGTGAAAACAGGGACTAGTTAAAGAAGCCAAATGTATTTATTCAAGTGGTAATGAAGGACTGTTCTCTGTCTTACCTCTTTTTCTCCAATATACTAGGTAAACTTGATCAATGTGATTAATACTGTTAGCAAAACTAGAAGGATACAATGGAAAAAAAAAACCAAAAAACATCAAATCCTAGGTTTTTGATTGTGAAATCTGTGAAATGAGACAATCTTACAAAAGCTCCCTATCTGATAAAAAGAAATTCACCATTTTGCTCCAGAAAAAGAACAACTGAGAAAAAATTATAAGACTAACAAAGTTTAATATTATTAGACAGCTGAACTTAGAGAGATCCTGTAACATAATTGTCCTATTTTATGAACAGGTAAACATAGATGTCAAAAGATGACATGGGGAAGGAGTGCTGTGAAATTGCTAGTAATAATTTTCAGGAAGTTTATCTACAGGGACTCAGAAGAACATCAACATGTAAAATATAACTAGATCCTCTCCAGAGCATGATTGGAGACTCCCAAAATATTTGGTTTTAATGGAATTCATTCAACAAAAAATAACAAGTAGCAATCAGTGAGCGCATACATCTACGTAGACAGAAAAAGGAAAAAAAATCTTGGCATGTATATGCTTTGAAGTTTTCCACACAACTACTTTTTCATAAAGAGAGGTCACACAGGCTCTATTGAACCCGAGTGGCATGTCTAAAACAGCTCATGTACAGAGAGCTTTCAGGAATGTGTTTTACTCTTGTCAATATCATATTTATGTTTTTGTTCCTTACATGTAGTTGAATGTCCATATCTTTTTTATTGTCTTTGCTTGATTTAGACTCAACACACTTCTTCAAATAATTAATGCCTTTACCAGCTCAGAAATCCTTGCATCTTGCATCCTTGCAAATGTATACATAATTATATCTCAATTTCAGCCTAATCATATCTTAAATAATCTTATTAATAATAATAAAATATTTCCTAACTCTATAATTAATTAACTTTTTATGGTTTGTAAAAACTTCATGTTTTTTGATGTTCAGAAAACATACAGAAGCACTAAGTAGGTATGAAAGCAATGGAGTTATCCTAATTTGTAATTTCCTCTTATTGTAAATTGTACCTTCTCTGCATCTTTATGGTCTCCTATCTTGAAATGTTACTACACTACTTTTCTGTTAACTTATGCACCTTGAATGTTGTAAAAATACAATGGCACTGAGTCAATCAACAAAATGGAGTAATCTCTACTGAGTAAACAAGCTAAAACACAACTGCACCATGTAGTGATTGAGTGAAGATATGAATCAGAAAATTAAAAGTTGGGGTTTTTTTTCCTCCAGTCTTAGTTACTCCCAGCAGCTTAATTTATAGAGGAGTTACTTTGATGTTATCTCTAGTCCTGTAAGGAGGCTGCCAGTGCAAGAAGTGATGCTGTCTTCTGTTGCATTGGTAACATGGGTTCCTAAATGAAACAGAATAGTATTGCCACAAAGTAAGTCCACTTTTATTTATGAGGTAAGAATGTGGATTTTTTGTTTGATTTTTTGTTTATTTGTTGTTGTTGTTGTTGTGTTTTTGTTTATTTGTTTTATGGTTTAGGGTTTTTGGTGGTTTTTTTTTGTTTTGGTTTTTTTTGGGTTCTTTTTTTTTCGTGGGTTTTTGGGGGTTTTTTTGTTTGTCTTGTGTTTTTAGTGTTTTTGTTTGTTTGTTTGCTTGTTTGTTTTTGTATTCATTTTTGATTTTTTGGGTGGCTGGTTGGGTTTTTTCCCCCAGGGAAGAGTATGACAGCTATGACAAGAGGGGAAGCTTAAAGTCATCCCTCCCCACTACAATCTAAGTGACTTCACTCAGGGACCTGTTGGCCCAGAGCTTCACAACTTCAACAATCTTTGTTGGATTTTTTGTTTCTGCATTTGTGTAACCACTTCATGGACCCAGTCTAGATTACATCTGACCTTTCAAGCAAATAAGTCACAACAATCTGTGCTGACTTCAGCCCCTATTGTAAATTCACATTTGAAGGTAGAATTTTATAGGGAAGATAAAATTTTGAAAATAAAACTCCTCACAGGGCCATCAGAATGGAACAGAAGCTGAGCAGAGAGGAAGCCATCATCTCTGTGATAGGGACGTCAAAGAGTAGAGAAAAGAAAATTTCAAGGCCAGTGTGGGTATCCTTTATTTAAATTTCTACTGAATTTTGTTATGTATGTCTGGGAGTAAAATATCTTCTACAAGAATCCAGAATCCAATTTACCATTTTGGTAAATATAATTTGATTTTAAGCTCATCTTAACACATAGCTGATAAAGAAGCAATCATAAACTATGTCATCATAAATAAAAGCATTATTGAGCTCAGGCAATGAAAACCAATCAATAGAGGACACTCATCCTCAGTGAAAGCAACTGCTAATGCTCTGTGGTTCCTGGTGGATACTCTGTCATTGTGTTTTAAAACCACAAGGAATTCCCTGTGTCATCAGCAATGACCACTTAATTGCTGGTGAGTTAGGAAATCAGGAGGGCTGAGGGTCTCATTCATTTAGCCCATCTTCCAGTGCCAGAGATCACATGGATTTCTCATGGATTTGGACAGGTTCAGAGAAAGAAAATCAGGACTTTCCTGCAGTTTCAACAAACACGAGATACCAGAGAGAATGGTGGAGCTTGTTCTTCCAAATACAAGAAGAAAATTAAGAGCTGATTATCAGTAAACAAAACAAAACAAAACAAAAAATTATCGAGCTGATTAGCAGTCACGTTTTAATGTCTATTCCTCTGGTTGTTTCAGTTAAACATTGAAACACCGATGAAAACTCTTCTAATTTTTCCAGAAGTGTCATACTTCTTAACATAAATTAGATTGAGCATAACCTTTTTTAAAGAGCAATTTTTTCTATTAAAAACTAGGTCTATTCATTTTTCACGAGACAAGTTTTTTGAACATGAAGGGTTCCAAGTTGAAATGAATAATTTTATCTATATTTTAGATATAGATTTAATCTATATTTTATCTATATTTTAAAAAGTTATTTAATTCAACTTGAAACCCCATATAACACCCCCAACACCCTCACCCCCACTATTTTTTATAAAATGAAATATTTTTAATGAATAAGAAGTTTCAGCAAACTGAATAATATATATGATAATTGTGCATTGCTACTATTTGTCCCATGATGAATAATATGCTGACTACTATCAGATGCATTAAATCAGGCTCATTTAGTCCAAAAGTGATCAAATTTCATTTAAACTATGCAATTCCTTTTGAAACTATTAGAGGGGAGAAGAACAACAAATTCAAATCATTCATTTCTCTCTTGTTCAATGAATTATTGATTTGTGCTTCCCTTTTGAATAATAGTGCTCTGATGTGATAAACATTGATTTGAATCTTTATACAAATATTGCATATCATCAGCATATTATGGCAACAGAATAATACATACTGAAATGGAGCTGAAGGGATGGAATACTATGAAAAAGCCCACCATGAGCTGCCATAGCTGTATGTATATATGTGTGAGGGTGCACATGTAAAATAGCAACTGGAAATTAAAGTAATAAAAAAATTAAATCCAGGGTGGAGGGAAGGCAGTATAATAATGATGCAGAATTATAGAAAGTTTACATTTGGGTTAATGCTGAACAGACAACCTTGGAAATGAAAAATAATTACTTTGTACTACTGGTAATTCCTCTAACTTGACATTTCCTGCAGTCATGAGTGCAGAGCTGTCACAGGTTTAAAGGGAGAGCTCTCTCACACCCTGCTTGTGTTCAGCAGTTTCACTTCATGCTCAGCTATTCACACCAACGGGAGCTACACAGCCAAAAGACAAAAGAAAAGTGCTGAGAACAGTAAACACATGGATAATCCTGTCCACCAAACAATTTTGCATTTCCTTTATGCACCATTTATTTCAGACAAAAAATCTGCTGAGAGATTTATGGCAAAGTGATTTCCACAGCTCAGCTGCTCAAGTCTGGGGAAATGATTGAAGTGCTGAGCTGCACTTTCCTGGGGACCATTGCATCCCCTGTCCTGCCCTGCTCCTCTTCAGGCAAGTTAATTTCTAGCATTGGCTGGGTGTTTTTTGGTAGCCTGGATGAGGGGAAGGATCCTGTGACTACTGAGAGGTGAAGGGACAAATCTCTTCCTGTTTTTCCTTGGAGAGCAGTGGATCCCCAGCACTGGCGGTTGGGAAGACGTTCCACCATCCTTCTCCTGAGCTCTCTGCAATGTAGGGAGCATCCCTCTCACATCTGTGGGGGAGATAGCTGTGCTTGGGGCACACAAAAGTCCAAAACATTCAAGTTTTTGTAACACAACCCAAAACATCCATATCTCAATGGAAAACCTTCATGCAAAAACCCTCAGATGACTATGGCTGCACTGGGACAGCGAGTGTTCATGCTATCATACACTTTCACAGTGAATTAGTCTTGCAGCTAATGATCTGTAACTATTACCCACCAGGGCAGCATTGAGATTTTTTTCCTACAAGGCTACAAAGGGTGAGATCTGAATCAGCATTCAGGGACTAACCGGATCCAACATATTGCAAATTGGGACCAGGGAGACATGTAAACTGAGGTCCTTCTCTCTGATAAGTATCACCTCCAGTGTGGGTACTGTCATTTATCCTGCTGCATGACAAGAGCAGGATATGATTCCTTAGGGTAGGAAACAATCTGGCTTTCCTGTGACCACTCTCAAAAGCAATATGGGAAATTTTTTTAAAAAAACCTGGCTTAATGAAGTACCCGTAGATAGAAGCTATGATAAGGTAAATCAGGCTACCTAAGGTGTGCAAATAAACACATACAAATTAATTTGTAAACAATATACATAGCATTTTTCCCTTGTACACATGCTTTTGTGCATGGTTCTGCTCTTTTAAAGTGTCTCTTAATGGACTCAACAGAATAAGATTCCCCTTAAAATTTTTGCATGAGACAGTTCCCAAGGAGTAGGTGGCTAATTCAGAGTTGCCCTTCACTTCTTCTTGTCTCAACAGAACCAGGCATCCTATTTCTGTCACTCAATAAAAATTAGTTCTCCATTCCCAGAAAATGGTTCTAGTATTAATTCAGAGAATGAAACACTTTTGGGTTATCAGTAAAAAATCCCAGTCTATTTAAAACCTATTAGCAAGCATAAGAGGGCTAAAGAAGGCATAATTAATTTTTTGTTTTGTTTTGTTTTGTTTTGTTTTGTTGGTTTTTTGTTGGTTTTTGTTTGTTTGTTTGTGTTTGTTTTTTGTTTTTTCCTTTTCCACATATTTAACAGTGTTTTGGAACATGATCCACAACATATACAGCTCAGATTGTAAGGAGTTAGATCAACATCCTGCCCCAGTGCTCTTACATATGGAGAATGAAACTCGAACCTTTAGTTTATGAGTAGCTGGGGAAAAAAAGTAGATCACGGGGTTGAAAACTTGCCATTATTATGGCATTTGCATTATGACAAATTTTAAAATGGTATTGTAGGTTATGGGCAGTGCTATAAAGCTGGCATTCTACACTGTGTATTGCAAACTAATTTAAAATGTACTCTTCCACGAAATGATGAGAGCACAAATTATAATTAGGAGAGTAACCCAAGCAGAAAATTAGTCTGCAAGACTAGGCTGAATGTGGTCCTGCAGACAAAGCCATCCTGTGTCCTAACTTTACTGTCTCGGTGTAGAGAGAGATTGATGCAGAAGATAAAGAGTGATACAGCTTTCCGGGAGGAGGAGAAAAATAGAAGGCTTTGCAAGTATGATCCATGGTGTTTCAGTTGTGCAAACACACACAAAGAGAAGCTCCAGCAGATCCCATCTTTGCAGAATTACCCAGGGCACAGACTGCCACAGCTGCTCTGTACAGGTCTGTACCTGGGGTTTTGTTCCCATAATCCTATTCATAGGGAAAACCCAACATTTATCAGCACAGATAATGTCTGCTGACCCCATTGTGAACCCAGAGCCTACTTGCACAAGTAAATGTACCTAACATTTGTAACTAACAAAGGGTTAGCTGTAAAGGTAATGATGTGGGAAAAAACATTGTTCAAAATTACATTATGAAACAAAAGAACTCAAAACACCCCTACCCCCCAACAAAAAAAACCCCGTAAAAGCATCAAAAGTTCTTGCTACTGCTAAGTAATAAACCATATAAATGATTTTGAAAAACTTCTAGGCAGCCAAGATACATACCTGAAAATATTTGCATTTGAAGCTTTCTTTTGTAAATGTTTTGTGGGGATTAAAAGCCAAATGGTTGTCTACAAATCAGTTGGTATCTGTACTTTTTCTAGCTGGACTGGAACAAATCCAATCTTTGGGAAACTATACCTACCTTTCAGATGTTTTTTCCCGTGGAATGGGGACCTGTATACCAGACACTGGTTATATTGCACTCAAAGGAAATGTTCATAATTTTCTATTAAATCTTTCATTTGTATTTTCTGTGAGAGTGAGTTTTCTTAAGGTAACTGTTGCTATTTCATTTTAAGGGTACCCATGACTTCCCTGTCCCTTACAGGACTTAGCAGATTTATTCTCATTTAGAAAAAGACCAAAAAGAAACAAAAAATTTCTCCTGAAGCAAGGAGCCAAATCAACAGTTGCCATTAGAAAAGAGTTGACAAACTAAACAAAACAACAGGAGCAGAGGTTGTAAATGAGAGCAAAACCAAACTCTTAGGGAACAATATCCCACCTGTTTTATTGTGGGCCGGAATTTACTTGATACTTAGGACAGCATTTACAGACACCAAAATATATTCAATCCAACCCAGATTTAGATTCAAATCCACCACCTTGACTCTGCAAATTTGCAGATCATCTACAGCAGCTCCTGATGGTTTCTGGGGCTCTGCCATGTTTATCTAATAATTATATTTTCTTTAATCTCATACTTACCAGCCAGTCAGAGAATCTAACTTCAATGGTGGAATGGTGCAGGGATTCAGATTCTGATTGGTGACACTGCTAATAAAACCAAACCAGGACAAAGCTCCAGTAGGAGATTCTTGGACCTGAATGAAAGAGTAGATGGATTAAGGTTAGCTTTTCCTCTCATTTAAAGGCTGTGGTGAATTTAAGTTTACTCATTTCACATAACTTCATATGTAAATTAAAAAAAAAATTTGCTCTGACTCCCATATGTCCAAGGGCTTAGGAAAAGAGAATTATGATTTCACATACAATGCATGGTCTGAAACAGGGTGTGTATGAGTTTAGTGTGTATTTGAATCTGATCCTGGTCAGAATATTTCCCAGGAGCAATATTTAATACAGGTTTCAATAATAGTTTCTGACCATTTGGGGGTGATTTAAAACCATGTCTGGAGTAAGAACATGCTTATTAATTGTTGTTTGGGGCACAGATATTTCCTGAATTGGGCTGCAGAAGAAACCAGAATTTTTCAAAACCAAAAGCAAAACTCAAAGTAATTGCTTATATTTGAAAAGCAAATAAACATGCCTGAGGTCAAAGCTCCTCCTTTAAACTTCATAACTGGGGTATGTGTTGTGAATTTGCAGTCTCCATTTTGGAAATTTTTAGACATAGTATTTTTTTTTTAATTCAAAATGTGAAAAACATTTCTAGAAGGAGAGCACCTCCATAATGAAAAAACTGGGAAAAGAGATACATATTCCTATTTATTGCTTGTCAGAACCCTCGTGTAGGATTTAGTTTTTAATGAAAAGGAAGAAATACACAATAATCAAAAACAAAACCAGCAGTGATTACATAGAAGATTTAGGCAATTTTAAGTTTCATTGCTTGTTACTGATTCCTGGATTTTCATTTTTCCTCTATACATTTTCAGAGAATTTACTTATGGAAAGTAGCTATATATCATGAGCTAATTAAATTTCAAAATTCCTTACAGGAGTTTTGACACTTACAGGATATTTAACACTTTCCCAAACTGTGACAGAATTTATATTCATGGATAGCTTTTCAGGAACCTAATTTTAAGTTTAAAAATACTGACTCATAGGCTTCTCAGAATGTGTGAGAAATGTCCTATGGAACATTCATAAGATGACAACAAGAATAAAGGTGTTGGGTTAAAAAAAATACTTTGAGAAATAAAAACCTATCTGGAAAGGTATTAATCTGCTCATGTCAAATTGCCCTGAGCAGCCTGAAACCTCCTTAGGTTTTTACCCTAAGTGTGCCTTCGTTTGTACAGATGAACTGAGCTGGAACTCACAAAATCTGACTGAGCATGCCCTCAACTGAGGATGCACTTGTTAGGATGTAGCCAGCAGGAGAGAAACTTGGTTATTAAGATTTTGTTTTTCAACCAAGACATATCACTGTAAAAGTTTTGGTAGTCCCTAAGTCCAAGAAGCAGGATAAATATTCCCCATGAAAAGAATTTTACATGTAGACAGCATTCAAGGTACGTAGTGCTTGTCATATTGACTTGGATTCAGGTGATAACACAATATCTGATTTTATTATGAACCAGAACCCCAAATAAAACACACATAAAAATACTTTAAACACTAATGAGAATGGTTGAAAGTTAAAAAAGTAAAATATTTATAGAGCAGCCCTTACAGTTGTGCTTACAGAGAGCAAGGCAGAACCAAACCCTTTTTTTGCCAAAAGACAAAAACTGAACTGCTTTGCAGAATTTTAGAAATTACTGGGTTACTCAGTAGACTTCTGAAAGTTTGAGAAATTACACTACAGCATTTTTGGCAAATTTTCCATCACTTGGTTAGATTGAAGAAATTAGAAATTCTGCTTTCCTGGGATTTTCAGCACCTCCTCCTTTCAGCCCTCCTACAGATTAAAAATGGCATTATATGGTAAGACTGGCCAGGAGAAAGAATATGCAGAAACATGTCTCAGAGCCTCAGGCTTTCAAACCCCAAAAAACAGGGATGAAAGCTCCAGACTCAAGTGTAGCCATGCCATTAGAAAATGTAGCCCCAAGACTATGTGTGATGTCCAGCTGAAAAACTTCCCTTCAATTTGAAGCTCCCAAGCTGCTCCCCTCTGCTTCTCCCTCTCTGCCCAACTCCTCCAGTTTTAATTAATGACACAATTATGTACCTCCACCACAATTTATGAGACCTTGTTCAGGCACTGTGCAGGAGCACCTAGAAGGAGACCTCCAGACAAATGAGAACTGTGATTTCTCTTTCTGTGTTTAGCCTTCTGTAAAATGTATGTGGACATATATAAGGGTCATTGCAGACTTTTTAAGGGAAATCTGTACTTGCATTAATGGTCTTCAGCAGTTGACATGGGTTGAAGAATAGTTAACACAAAAAAGCCCTCAGATTCTTTTCTGCTTTTAGAGTACACCCTTTCCCATTCAGCCTCTAAGTACAGAGCCTCCCCTGCCTTGTCTATGGGCACAATTCAGTAGTTCCAGTGAGTTATCAGTGGCCAAAATCATGTGGCTGGATATAATTTAACTGTGCTGCCCTTAATAATTTGCTTTGCCCACAATGATTTGTTTTAATTTTCAATACCCCTAAGCTGGTCAGACAGTCATATTAGATGATCAAAGGGGGTCCTTTGCAGCAGAAATACTCTCTCCTATCCTGTCTTGTCCTGTCCTGTCCTCTCCTGTCCTCTCCTGTCCTGTCCAGTCACCAGCCTCAAATTCAGATCAGTACCTTATCAAAAGCTTGCTGTCTTCCTCTGGAGCTTCCCAACTCTAAGGACAGTTCTGGGAATACAGCTTTAAGAGTCAAGTACTGTGAGGGTGGGAGTGAGGTGCCCCAGCCTGATCTGAGAGGTTTTCCTGACATCCATCTGATGTTGTCCCTTATCTCCATCTCCTGTACTGACATATAGATCGTGCTACATTATTTCTGTCCCTGACCACTATCAGTACACTTCGATTTACTGATTGCCTTATCTTTGCCACAGCTGTCACTATAGGACACATGAAGACACAATGTGAGCTGCTGCTATTGTAAAGGTAAAAAAGGCAAATTTATTTTCAGACTCCAGCATTTATAGTTTTCCAAAGGTGACAGTGGATTGGAGGGTGAAAGTGCCACCTCTCCAATACTGGACAAACAACCAGTCCATCAGATTTCTCCACTTCTATGAAGGAATGCAAAAACAGTAAGTTATTTCCAGAAAGCGTGTGAGAAAGTTTGCTACAAGAATGTAAACTCAGAAGGCTTTAGAAAAATCTTAAAAAATCAAGGTGACACACAGCCTCTTTTTATTCAATACACCCTGCAAGTCTTCAACCTCTGCTGGTCCCACAAGGGCTTCTCAAGACAGTATGTGCCAATAAAATCTCCAGGTGGGGCTGAAATATCCCAGAGAGATAGGAAAAGATTGGTTCTCTGGTCTGTGACACCATCTTATATCAAAACTGCATTGCTTGTTGGTAAATTTCCTTTTGCTTTACTGCACAGAAACCTCTGACTGAGTAAAGGTAAGCTATTTTTTTCTCTGAAGGAAAGGAGGGGAAGCATGTCTGTAAATTGTTTTATTCTGCTTGCTCCTTGGCTATACTTATTAATAATTTTTAACTGAAAAAAAAAAAAAACCCAAACAAAAGCATCTTCACTGTGGCCTTAACAGCAGAGAGGGGAGGAAAGGGAATCTACAGCACCACTCATGACTCGGTTATCACAGATCAATGTAAACTGAATAACCAAATACTTTTCTTTTCTTTCTTTTCTTTCTTTCTTTCTTTCTTTCTTTCTTTCTTTCTTTCTTTCTTTCTTTCTTTCTTTCTTTCTTTCTTTCTTTCTTTCTTTCTTTCTTTCTTTCTTTCTTTCTTTCTTTCTTTCTTTCTTTCTTTCTTTCTTTCTTTCTTTCTTTCTTTCTTTCTTTCTTTCTTCTTTTCTTTCTTTCTTTCTCTCTTTCTCTCTTTCTTACGCACTTTCTTTCTCACTTGCTTTCTCACTTGCTTTCTCTCTTTCCCCTTTCTTTATCTGATAGTACCTCAGCATTCAGGGGCAAGAGACAAATTAATAGAAGATCCTAACTGAAACAGGAAATGGGAGAGTAAATAGTGAAAATAAAGATAGAAACCTTTCTAATCCTGGTTTATATAACACTAATTTTCAACAAGCTGCAAATCTACTCTTGTCCCTTTAAGAATACTCATAGTTTATAAAAGCTTACAGCATTAAAAATACAGTAATTAACATGTTCATAATGTAAATGCTAATAATTCAACATGTCAAGCATCCTCATCCCCTACTGAATCAATATGAATTACTAAAATCGACTCTTTAAGACCTTTAAAATCAACTCTCAAAGCATGCACTAACAATTACATCATTGGCATACCAGAGCACCAAGTTACAAATTCATGTGTAAGACTGTCTGACACACTCATTCTCTTTGATGCAAAAAAAACAAAAGCCAAAAAAAGCCTCCCCCCAAAGTCTTATGTTTGGAACTGCATAATCTGCATGCATAAGTGAAATTTTGGGGTTTTTTCTCTGAGATTGTCTAAGTTTCTTAGACATAAACGTTATTGAGAGGTTATAGAGTAATTTTTTCATTACAAAGTTGTGTGACAATCCAAAATGTTCCTGAATCAATAAGGAACATTAAAATGATAGAAAATTAGTCTAATAAAGTAAAAGTGCCTAGATTTAGACCAGTATCTCTCAAGGGTGTCGGTCATAAAGAAGACATTTAGAAATTGATTTTAAATGTTATAAATAAAGAGTAGCCCTTAATGGTTATTCCCATGTTTACTGCATAATAAAAAATAATAAGCTTTGATGGTTTTTTCCAAACATCTGTGAAATAAAGATGGAATTATTAGACAGATGCGTCTCTTACCTCACAGCCAGCTCAAGACACTTTGGGAAAGGCTCACAAAGTCTCCTTTGTGTTTATATATGGAGATACAGCCAAATGCCTTCAGGAGATGGCTGTTTCCTGGTCAGCCCATTGAAAGAAGATGGCAGATATGACCTCTTTTTCATTTGTTACAGATACAAATTTTGCAATTGAGTACAAAACACATCACGTCCACTGTGGCTTTCAAAAACTTATCCTATCAAATTGTGCAACACTCCTGTTAATGTCTTGCTCCACTTGAACAATCAGATAATGGACTAGAGGCCAATAGGCCAGAGGTTGTTCTTCCTTTGGGAGAATGTTCTGTGCCCAGGAATTTCACTGATAGCTGTTTTCCACAATGTCATGGTGCCTCACTACAGCCAGACCAGAGTTTCAGCCACCTTCAGAGTAGAGCACAGCCCCCCGACACTCCATAAGTCTGGATTGACTGAGACAGCTGGGAATCCAGCCTTTGTTTCCCATTTCTTGATCCACCTGATTGCAGTTGGAAGTTCTACCTGGGCAATGCTAAACCCCCTCTTTGCTGTGAGAAAGGAGGAAACTAATTTCAGAGAGGTTAAAATTTTACAAAGTTTGTGTACTCAGGAATAGTTTGTGAGGGGTTATATGTCTGATAGGAGATAAGAGCTCATGTACCTTACTTTTGTAGCATGAGAAAAAGGTCTTAACCACCTACCACCCTGCTCCAAAGCAAAATAAAAACCAAAACAACTGACTGACCTGGAAAAGTTCAGTACACTTCCTCAGATGCATTGAGATTAGCACAAATTCCAAACAGGAGATGGAGGATTCCAGATCTGGTTCAGCTGCACCTAGGGAGGCTTTTCATGGCTTTTGAGAGGAAAATAATTTAATATTGAGGGGCATGTCTTTCTTCCAGTACCTTGTGTATAGCAAAAACCTTGCACAAGAGGGTGAAGAACACACATGAGAGACATGAGAACAGTGCCATATTTTGTGATTTCTTAAACCATTCCAGCTGCACTTAAATTATTTTTGAGAACTCAGAAGTATCATTATGGCAAGACCTTCTCTGAATTCCTATTTCAATTTCCCAGTTTGTTAAGGCTACACAGTAATCAGGTAGATGGGAGCACTTGATGATATAATAGCTCTTTCTGGAGATAAGCACAAGACACACTTTAAAGTTCTGTAAATGATGGGAAAGCTGAAACAAAACTCTTTCTAGATTTCGCTTGTTTGTCTTCTCCCTGCCTGAATGTGGAAAGGTAACTTTTCTTTCCTTTATCTTCTTTGTTTTTTCAATCTATAAACCTTTGATTGACATTCCCAAACATAGATATACAGAACCAAAAGCTTCACTTAAATGCAAACAGAACTGCAGAAATGTAAAGCACAAACAAAAAAGAATTACAATGACATTAACTTTTATAAGATATTATTTCTTTTGCTCTTTCACACCACAATGCACATAAGGAGCAAGCATTAGGGTACTAGTTTACTTAAGCAGTCAGGGAAAACACATAAAACAAGAAACCAAACACCAGGAGGAAAGCTTGGGAATAAATTGAACCTCCTCAGCCTTGAGCAGGAAGTATGAGCCAACTTTCCCACTAAAGGGGATAAGATAAATGTCCCCAGAGAGACGAGGTGAAGCTGGAACTATGAAGAATGGGAAGGGAGAAGAGAGACAAACAAGAGAAATGTTACAGGTGAAGGGGGTGCTCATTGGAGGGGAAGGCTGAGTTGGTGACTGTAGATACAACCAAACAGCATGATCCTTAAGCCACTGCTGGACTGTAATTATGTAATAGAAATAACAGTCCTGAAGGAGAGAGAGAGAGAAGAAATCCCTCAATGAGGGTAAAAACACAGATGCTGGAAGAAAGAATCTTCTGTAATGCATCTCAAATCCTACAGAAATAGGAGACCTTAGAGCCTGTCAGTATAAAACTCATCAGTAGTTAGGTGGGAATGTGAAATTAAATATGAAATGGTGGTTCAGTGGATTTATTTCCAAGATTCAGTGCTATTTCCAAGATTCCTGATACTGTGAGTTGTTGTCTATGAGTGACCCTCCCAGGAGCTTACACTGCACTAAGTTTGTCTTGCATTTGATGATTTCCTAAGATTTAATTTTACAGAGATGTAAAGGGGCACAGCAGTATCAGCATGTGGTAAAAAGATTGTCATCTGGAAAAGCCCACATTCATGACAAGGGAAGTAGACAAGATAGAAAACAAGGAAATGTACAGTAGAGTTGTGATGAGACTACTTGATCATGTATAAACCCAATCTGAGTCTCTTTAACATAAGGAGTTACTCTTTAGGGGAAGAAGCATGGAGCAACAGAACATATTGTTCATTTAAAGTCCATAACTTTCCCCCCACAAGATCTGGTTTTTAAGATTATATCTTTCTGTTCCATAATGATTGTAATTTTCTCATTACCACATGAGGAAATAAATGATGAAGTACAACCTTAAGCAGGCATGGCTATAATTTAAACAAATACAGTATCAAGGAAAGGTATTAACATACATAACAGCTTGGTAATGTTCAAGTTTTGAGCATTTGCACTAAGCAAAGAGGAACTAGGAAATAAGGCTAAAATTTGCTTTATGATTTTCTGTCAGCCTTGAGTGTCTACTGACTTAGCAGAGACATGGCCAACAGTTTGTCATTTCCACAAAAGAGTTACAGTGAGCGACATTTCTATTAGGGATGCAGACATGGTGAGCTATACCACATCTCCAGTGACAAACTACCTGCTGACAAGAAAAATCATGTGGTTGTCATGCATATCTGATCCTATAATTACACATGTACATTTAGACACTGTTGAAAGAAGGGACTTCTCTGAGACAGAATTCTTCCAGCAGAACTGCACTTGCCAACCTCAGTCCATTTTAGGCTAAGACAAATCTTAAAAGATTTGCTAGCAGAATGGTCTGGTATTCTTAGATAGGGAAATTAAAAATAGAGACAGAAAAGAAATTAAGTCAAACAGCAGCTTGTTTAGAAGACAAGAATAAAGAAAAGGCCAGTGTCCTTTGGAGCTGGCCACTGGTCTGAAGTGGATTAGCACAATGGGGCAACCTAGAAGTTTGCAAATTTGACTTTCAGCTGGCTTACTTTTGCCTATGGCAGACTTTCAATGTCACCTACCCTGAAATTTATTGTCAGGCAAACCAGACCTGTCACCTCTGAAAATCAACCTGTCTTTATTCCCTTCTTCCCTTCAAAACTCTGCACACGAATTTAACTTACATGAGGTAGGTTGACTGCAGTGTGCAGACATATAGCAAACTTAAATTCAAGCTGCTACAGTGAACAAAAAAATCAGAACTTTTCTCTCACCTCTAAGTTTTATACACAAAATATTCATTGTTTATTGCATATCAGTGAAGATCTACGTCACAAATACTGGGATGGAGGGACAGAGAAGGAAGAATAAATTTCAGTAGAGCTGTGTCTCATAGCTGCACATTTCCTGGGAAAGCTTTAACTGAACACCATCATGCCCATGAGCTGTGATGGTCACTCTTCCACTCTGTGATATAAAAAGCAGACTCATTTCAGCATCTGATGCTGTTAGGACTATGAAAAAAAATATGACCAAGACCTTGCTATCACCCCTCCTGACTGATTAAAAGGAACATTTTTTTTACACCATTTTTGAAATGTGCTGCATGCTGCTGTTACAGAGTTTGGGAGTGAAAGACTGCCCAGGCAGTCACTATATTTACACATTGGCAAAATGAGGCTTGGGGAAATATCTTAATGTCTGCTGGAGTAGAGAGGGAATCAATCTATCTGATCTTAGGCTTGCTTGGGATTCCTTAGAGCCCTTCCCAAACATCATGACTTTAGAACATTTCTCTGTGAAAAGAAGACTCCAGAAGACTTCCTGATCTCTGTGATGCTTTCCAGTGAATCATAGGAACTCCAGGTGCCACACTGTCATCGGCAAGATTCCAGTCCTCAATTCTTGCAGGCAGGCCAGCCTGTAAAGTCCACTCTGTCTCCTCTCTGGTCCACTCTAACAAGGAGCTGAGGGTACCAAACCATGACATGTTTCAAGATGAGCTCCAGAGAGGAAAAGACTTCGGGGAGAGTTTTCAGAGCGGATTAGCAATCCTTCAGGACACATGCATATCTGCTACACTGAACTTGTCATGACCTTGATCTTGTCCAAATCTACTGCAGTCAGGTCTGTAGCTGCAGATAAAGATTGAATAAAAGAAGCCAAGCGAGATTTATCACACTGACTGAGATTAGAAACCTGGTCCTGGGATGCCCCATGTGTTGGAACCAGTTGATGCCAGAGAAAAGAAACAAAACACATCCACAGATGTTTGGGCTATCACTGCATGAAGGATGCTGAGATGCTGGTGAAGGATCTAGGAGGAGAGGCCTTCTTTACAGCTGTTGAGCAGGAGGTTGTAGCCAGGTGGGGGTGAGGGGTCTATTCTGCCAGGTAACCAGTGATGGAAATGGCCTCAAGTAATGGCAGGGAAAGTTTAAGCATGTTAGGAGAAATTTCTTGTCAAGCCTTGGAAAAGGCTGTCTGAGGCACTGTTGGAGTCACCATTCCTGAAAGTATTCAACAGCAGGTGGACGTGGCACCTGGGGACATGCTTTAGTGGTAAGCATGGTGGAGCCAGATGATTCTGTGATTCTTTCTCACACCGTTCTTGGCCAAGTGTAGTGTCAGTGAGAGACCTTGGGTACATGATTCCAGGGAGGAGAAGAAGTCACAGGCTTTTCCATTTTCCACAATACCAACAGGCAGAGTGGCAGCTCAGAACTGGAGGAAATGTACCACACTGGCTCTCCTCTGCCTCCTGTGAGCAGATTCCTTTATTCCATATGAAACATTTTTTGTGGGATCAGTCAGCAGGACAAGGAGACATTAAATACCTTCTCCTGCTTCCCAGCAACACTACCCCAATAAGGAGGGATCATGTCGTAGTCACTCTTCCTGCAAGGAAAATATTCCATGCATCTGTCACTGTTCATCGATTTTTCTTTCTTTTTTTTTTTTTCTTTTTCTTTTTTTTTTTCCCAGTAGAATTTGAAGAAGAGATGTCTGCATTAAACAATTTGTTCTCTTCTTATTGTGGCAGAGTTTTATTTACCTATCTTGCTCTTTTCCATGCAAGTTTTCAGGTTGGCCTGTGTTTAAAGGTGTGTCACAGGCCTTAACATAAGCCTCACAGCTAATAGACAAAATGTAAGAAAACAAAGTTTCTGCATCTCTGAGTGTAACCAGCTCCATCCTGACTCACCTTCCCTTGCAATTTGACTTTCATCACCAAATTCTCTGCTGAAATATGAGCCCTAAGGACTCAGAGCCTCACACTGCAACAGAAAAACAGTGTACTTTTCTTGGAGCCAGCCATGTGTGACCATTCTGGTGTTTCACTTGGTGATTTTTCAGCTGAAAATATTAGGTGAAAGGGTGTAAGTGAATTCAGGATGTGATGATGTCTCCTATAAATAATTTTCAAAGACTTTTTAAATCTTCTTCAAAAAAATTATTCTTTTCAACATTAAAAAAACCCTTTCTTTTCCATCTAAACTATCAACATGAATGCTATTTCCATATAAGACATTGGTACAAATGAAATGTGCACAATGATTGAATAGGCTTTGCTAGAACATGGTGATGAGTTGTCTGTAGTTTTGTATAAAAGTTTAATTTCATTTTGGTTTTCTTGAAGTCATAGAACAGTTTGGGTTAGAAGGGATCCAGTCGCATTCCGCCTTCCAAAAAGCTGGAACACCTTCCACAAACCCAGGTTTCTCCAAGCCCCATCCAACCTAACCTTGTTCAGAAAAATGTCTCTTTTGCTTTTACCTCTGTGTTTAGCTTTCCATAGTGCCAGCACAACCCATGTGCAACCCAAGGAGCAAAATCCTTAGGACTTTTCATGTGCTAAAACAAAGAGCTTAATGACAGTTTTTAACCAGAGATTTATTGAGATTTAAAAGTCCTACCCACATTTTTCTGAATTTTTTCCTACCCCAGCTGCACAGCTGGGAGTCTGACACCATCAGGGTTTTATTTTCTGCTTAGCTTCCAGCAAAATTCTTCTCTTGACTATTTTAACAGTTTTGTCTTCAGGGAGTGGTGTATTGTTTTTGACTCTGAGGAAGGATGGGCACTTTACAGCAGAGAGCCCCAGGGGACGTGTATTTGGCACCTTTGCTGTATCACAGGCATTGGTTATGTGGATGCTAGTATGAGGGGTAGCTTCCCTCTGCCTGCATCTCCTCTCTCTGAAAGAGCAGACCTGCAGCTGTCATCATTAAGCTGCAGAAGAGCTATCAATTAGAGCAACTTATGAAATCCGTACAACCACCTCAAAGAAAGCTAGAACAAGCGCATTTCTTCCTATTTGCCATTCTGTTTTCTTGTTCACTAACTACAGAGGCTACTGAGAAAAACAGAAACATAACTGTCTCCTCACTTCAAGTGAGATCATTCAGTTCAGTAGGCAAAGGAAATAAACAGCTGAGAGGGCACTGAAGTGGAGGTGTGTTTTTCCTTTGTAACTGCTGTTTAAAATGTGTATGCTATGGGAGATGTTTATTTACTGTCTTTAGAATAGTTCTTGCACTCAGAGTGAATTTTATTGTGTTGCTCTGTCAGTCATCAGAAAACAGTAGGGAGTACATACGTTTTTCACACAAACCATTTTGAGAAGCCTCTTGAGATTCAGGCCTTCTTTGGCAGCTCCTTTCCATCTCTTGTACCATCACCACCACCTTCTTGTACCACTACCTTCTTCTCCCTGAAGTCTGTAAATTTAGTGAAGTAAGAAAAACTCTTAAAAAAAAAGTAACCGTATCTATTCCTTCTGAAGAACAGTAGATAACAGATAAGTGGCTTCAGACAATGGTGTAAAATAGAACATTTAATGCAGAGCTTTCACAATGCTGCATCCTCCCATCCACCTCCCTAAAAGTTTCTTTGTCTTTAAATGCATGTGGCATTTCCTTTGGAAATCTTTACTGGTACTTTCTTCTCTGGCCTGCACTTTTGTAAGGACCACCAGGAGACACAAGAAACACTGGTGGTAAATTAAATCCATGGAACTATAGGGCCATAAATAATGTAGTTGTAACTGGGGTGCAACTGGGAATCAGGGATGTGCCTCTGAGAACACCAAATGTGCTTTCCATAAATTTCCTGCCTGGTCCTCCAGCTTGTCTTTAAGCAGCACCAGCCCAACCTGGGACTAGTTTGAGATGACTTGGGACAAGCTGGATGGCTGATTTTTTACTCTTCACAAGAAAGTATTTGACTAATTGGTGCAGCAGCTCTCCAAGTGGGGATTTCAGATGATCCTGGAGATACCCCAGCTCAAAGAGTCCCTGCTGTGCCCATATGAAGCTTTACATAAATAAGGCACTTGTGAATAGAATATGTCCCTACAGACACAGAAATTGTCACACAGTGCAGTGTTTTGCACTTAGCTTGGAGTCATGGTGTGCATATTTCCAGCAATTCCACAGCAATGGGTTTGGTGTGATAATTCAGGACCATTGGCTGGCTGGGTATAAGAGAGAACAGCAACCTGGTGACTAAACTGCTTATCAGGATCATCACTCCTGTAACTGTTAGTCTTAAAGTCCTTTAAAAAGAAGGTATTTCCCCCTTTTTCATCTAGAATGTGGCATGACACCAAGCACCTGCATCCAACATTATCTAGAAGATTGCAAGTACTATTTCTTGTGTAGTGCTTTAGAAAATAGAAAAGAAATCTGAATAACTTCAGCCCTTAAGACTTGAGTTATTTGCATGATACTGAAGAATTATACATTAATTGCCTGAAGCATCTTGTATGTTCAAGAAATTCTGTATTATCTCATGGGAAAGTCAAGCATATACATGTGTGTGGGTATGTCTGTATGTGTGAGCATGGGATGAGAGATATTAATGATACAGCTGAGTAAAAAGAGAGGAAAGGAATTATTTTTCCTAAAAAATAAGACTCTGCATTTTCTCAGGGCAGTGCTATTCCAGCTCAGAACAAGTTCCAGAAGATGAATTCACTGAAAACCGTTTTTTTTTTCCCCTTGGAGTGGAACCTTTCAAGAGAGTTTGGGAAATTCCATGAAGGAATTTGCATGCATGGAGCTCTCCAAAAAGTGAAAAATGATGCTTCAGACTCCCAGAAACCTGACTGTAGCTGTGCTAGGGGAGATGGAATATGTAGCACATGTGTTCCTGCAGGAGAAGAAATTCATTTTAGTTAATGAAGACCTCAAAAATCAGGTGCCAAAGACATTAATCAGAAATATATTGCCATGGTGTTGGTTTTACCCACCAGCCTGTGTTCCTTAATGATCCAATTTTGTATGTGTAACATTTAACAGCTGGGACAGTGTCAGAACTCAAGTTAGAAAACTGCTGCCAATAGAAGGTGCTGGATCCTGCCATTAAATCAAAGCATTGATTCCCTTCCTATTACTGTGAGAATGATAAAGGATCTTTTTTTTTTTTCTTTTTGACAGGGAAATATATGTAAAATAAATAAACTGTCAGGACTGGCTTTCTTTCTTTCATGGCTTGTGTTAATGTATGGGAGCAAGATGGAATTAAATGGAAATGTGACTGAGACACGACACACTACTTCTCTGTCAGTCACAGGTAATGTACGATGTAACATCCCTATGAAAATACCACAGAGTTTAAGATGAATAGAGGATAATTCCAGCATCAGAACCCATGAATTGAAACTGATTTTTTTTTCTCTCCTATCCACTGGATTAAGTAATGCATAACATTGAATGTATCCCTTCCTAGACACCAGAGAATCCACAAAATCCCCTTGAATGAGTAAAAGCCTCTCTGCTGTTTTGAGTTCAAAGTATTTCTGACATTACCTTTCTTTTTAAAATATATTTTTTAGCTTTGGATATTTAACTTGTTGATTTATATTTTTCTCTTTTTGGGGGAGTGTTAATCTATTTCTTTCCATCACTCAGCTGATTCTTACCAAGGATGCTGTGAGACTTTGTATCTCAGCATCACTGCTCTGTCAGATCTGCAGCTGATGAAGGGATGAAGCAGTTATTAAGTAGGACTGGCAGGCACAAGGATCATTCAAGCCTCATTTCCTGAAGAAGCCAGGCTAAAAATTGTTTGGTAATTATCCTTAATTGTCCAGGAATGTATCTCCACTATTCAGTGAGATACATTTTACATGGCATTTATGTTTTGGCACTTTTATACCTACAAAAATAAAGCCATCTTTTATCCCTACCTCACCTCTTCCCAGTGGTTCCTCCAAAAATCTCCTTAGACAGCTATGTTTGGCATTTGTCTATTCAGATTCCTTAAACATAAATACTTAGAGTTATTTTAAAAGCATGATAATCTTGAAAAACAAGAAAATTATTCTTGGATAATTCAGATACCTGTCAGCCTATGACAATACCAGAACAATTTCCTCAGGCAGTTGAAATAACTGAGTAACTGAGCCTTCTAACAACCCAGGTGAGAATGGACTTGAATTCTCAAAGCCAGCAGAGCCTGGACATGGAATTGACTTTATTAGTCCTTAAGCAAGATGGAACCATCTACCCAAAGTGTTGAGTGTCTCATTCTCTTTAACTAGGCATGAGAAACAAACAAGTTTCTCACATGTCAATAACTCAGATTTACTGGGATATAAAGCAGAAAGCACATCTCTGCTTTTTGGAAGTGTTGTCTGAATAAGTCAGAAAATCATGGAATCATAGAGTCACAGAATGGTTTGGGTTGCAAAAGACCTTAAAGACTTCCACCCTCTACCATGGGCAGGGACACCTTCCATTTCCACAACTTGGGCAGGTTGTTCCAAGCCCCATCCATCCTGGTCTTGGACACTTCCAGGGATCCAGGGGCAGCCACAGCTGCTCTGGGTACCTGTTCCAGGGCCTGCCCACCTTTACAAGGAGCACTTTCTTCCCAAATCCTAACTCTCCCTGCCCTCTAGCAATGGGAAGCCATTCAGTCTTGTCCTGTCCCTCCAAGCCCTTTGGATGTAGAAGAGCAATATGCTCGAAGGTCTCCTCAGAGCCTTCTCAGTCCCAGGATGAACAAGCTAATATAATACTGAATATAATCCAAGCATCTTTACATGCCCAGTTTCCACTGAGAGTCAGTCCTGGTGTCCAGTTCATGGATTTCAGGATCAGTTGCAAAATTTCTGTGTATATTTGTGCATATAAATGAACTCAAATTACCATTTATAAGATGGAATTCAGTTGCAGCTAAGCACTTAACATAAGCTGCATGTTTCTGTGTATTGCAAGTGTTTTCCTTTCTTTTAGAGTTAAAAAAAAAAGCCAAATCAAAAAGCACAATACTGACAAGAACAAGATCTTGTAATTTCAAGGTCTAAACCACATGACTTTATCAAGATTTTGGCTTAAAATGTAAAAGAGAACAGGATGAAATCTCCCAGTGCTGTAATTTCCATTTAAATTGGAGATGGCTACACATTCAGCAATGGGGAGGAGCAGAAGAGAGTGATGGCTCTTCCTGTGGGTGAAAGGGAAGGCATGATCCTTCAGTGGGAATCACTGCTGCATGAGTACACCTCAACTCTGTAAAATGGGTTTCAACAGTGGTCTTCAGGATCAACCGTGATATTTCTTCAAATTAGTCTGTCATTTCACAGCTACTGACACATAAATATTTCATCTACAAAAAGATTGACATTACATGGCTTGATGGCACTATAGATAGGACCCTGAAAGGGGTTTTCTAGTATTCCGGCAAGTCAATTTAAAGAACTCCAAAGCATTATTTCCTTGGAGAAATGTGAGGGGAAAGAGAGGCGTTACTGGTGAATAAAGAGAGATCAGAACAGGGTCTTCCAAAGGGGTGGGGCAGCAGGACTTCATGGAGTCAAAGAGAAATAACCAGGACTGCAAAGACCATGTGGGAAAGATTTAGAGAGAAAAAAAATACATATACTTTTAGTTTTGCAAAGGAGAATACACAGCAGGGATTTAATGGGGTGAAATAGCAAGGAATTAGAGAGACATTTCTTTTTGTGAGTTCCTGTTTCAGTTGTTCAGTTTGTTACAAGGCCAGTGTTTCCAGGAGAGGATTCCTAGCTATGCCAAAATTATATTTAATCATATTCTCTGGATTTCAGCTTAGCTCAAAGGAAGCAAAAGCGCTGAATACAGAAAAGAAATACATATTTTAAGTGTAGTTTTACCATTTCTATATTTCTTTATTTCTAAAAAGATAAGAGTCCAACAAGTAACCCATTATTTTCTTTGAAAGTCTTGGCTTATGACATTTTCAAATAACTCAAAATTTTCAACATCTGTCTCTAATTAAGTAGCATTTTTCTACCAGGAACAATGATTACAGTGTCTGAATGTTCTGTTATATAGATATGATTCATATCTCCCTCCTAAGAAACTTGTCTTATGTCCTGAAATTTGAGATTTGTAAATCCTTTAGCTAAACATTTATATCTGCTAGGATTGTGCAGGTGCTTAACTTTGCAGTGTTTTGCTGAGGTTGATCTGTAAATGCATAACAGACGCCTAAGTGTTCTCGAAGCCTGGGAACTTTTCTGTCAAGGCTTTTCCAGTTTCAGGTAATGTATTGAGTTCTGTCTCCTGTGCGGTACATTTTACAGTAAAAAAATGCCTCATGTGAAAAAATACCTTCCTGCACTGACTGCCAACCACTTTCCTCAAATGATAAAATAAGCAAAGAAAGATGTTTTATTGAAAACAACAAGAAGAAAAGGAAAATTGTTCATTTAAATTTTAATTTTAGGTAAGCATTAAGGTCTGGTCTGACTTTGGTAGTTTTTGTCACTTAAAAAAAGGTACCTTTTCCTGTTTTACATACTTTTTATGTGTATATATTTTTTTATGTATGTATATATATATATACTTTCTAAGTATGTGTATGTATATTATTTTTATGCATGAATGTGTTTACACACACACACACACACACAAACATATATATATATATATATATATATATATATATATATATATATATATATATGAATGTATTTTCTATATTTTCTTATATTGTCACAGAATCACAGAATAAGCTGAATTGGAATTGCACCATAAGAATCATTGAGTCCAGCTCCTGGCCCTGCACAGCACCATCCCCAAGAGTCACACTATGTGCTTGAGAGCATTGTCCAAATACTTTTGAATTCCATCAGGATTGGTGCTGTGCCCATTCCCTGGGGATGCTGTTCCAGTGCCAAAACACCCTCTGGGTGAAGAACCTTTCCTGATATCCAGCACAAACTCCCTGGCACAGCTTCAGGCTGTTTCCTGGGCTCCTGTCCCTGTCACAGCAGAGCAGAGATCAGAGCCTGCCCCTCCTGTTCCCTCACAGGGAGCTGGAGCTGCACTGGGGTCTCCCCTCAGCCTCCTCCTCTCCAGCTGGACAGACCCGGCGCCTCAGACCCCCTCACACGGCTTCCCCCAGGGCTCCTCACCATCCTTGGTGCCTCCTTTGGAGGCTCTCTGGAGTCTTCAGACCTTCCTCATACCGAGGCACCCAAACTGCTCACAGCATTCAGGGTGAGGCCGGCCCAGCCCAGAGCAGAGCGGGACAATCCCTCCCTTGCCCAGCCGCTGATGCTGGGCCTGATGTCCCCAGGACAGGGATGTCCCTCCTGGCTGCCAGGGCACTGCTGACTCAAGTTCCACTTGACACTGACCAGGACCCCCAGGTCCCTTTCCATGGCACAGCTTCCCAGGATCCATCCCCCACTCTGTCTGCACACCCAGGGTTGCCACAGCCCAGGTACAGAATCTGGCACTTTCCTTTGTTGAACCTCACTTGGTTGGTGATATTCCATTTCTGATTTGTTGAGGTCTCTCTGCAGGTCCTCTCTGACCACAACAGAGTCAACAGCTCCTCCCAGTTTTATACTGGCTGCCAACTTGCCCAGTATCCCTCCCATTCCTGCCTCCAAATCATTAATGATGGTGCTGAAGATCACAGGGCCAAGGATGGAGCCCTGTGAAATTCCACTAGTGACATATCCCACCATTATTCCCACCAGATTAATGCCAGCCCATTCACTTTCAATGCAGCCTGTTCTATGATTCCATGACTCTGTATTTTTGTGATTTTGTGATATTATGTATTGTGGAAAACAGTCTCAACAACATACCATGTGTTCTGTTTATTTCTGCATATGAGCTCTTTCCTGACAATTCCGTGCTGCTTGCCAGAAATTAGATGGCAAAGTGATACATGACAGTGCAATGTCCTTCCCTCACTTAAGACAGTGGAAAATCACAGTATACAACCTTGAAAAGGACACTGTTGTGCTTTAAATGCATATCTGTATTATTTTAATTAAAAAGAAAGTCAAGTAAGTTATTAGAATGGTTTAGTACAGTGGTTTAGAGCAGGGTACTGAAAGGATTAAAAACAAAAAGGTAAACGGCTATTATCTTATTGGAATATACAAAGCCATTGTTAATATAGCCGAGTCCTCCTTTTAACTCTTAGAGCTGAATGGGTATTGTGCACCACTTTTTATCCTGTTTTAGCACATGATAAAAATTACAGCATGGACCTCCAAATCTGTTAAAATTTATCAGCTATTTCCACTCTCATATTGGAGCAGACAGGTTTGGTGGAGAGACATGGAAAAAGTTGTGTTCCTTCACACCTGCATATCTACCAAAGCCATATCAACTCACCCCCACAGGCCTTGAAGCTTAGCAGAGGTTCACTGATAAGAAACTACTCTTTCCTTAATTATGTCTTATGTCCTGATGATTTTCCCTGGACACTTGGTGGAAAATGCAAAAGCAAAGCTCTGTTTCTCAATGAGATGCCTAAAGTATATTAGGAAAGAATAACTAGCAGCAGCACATTAAAATCAGAGAAAAAAAAGTATTTAACATTGCTGAACAATAATTGTTGAACAATAATCTTCTCTATATGTTTTAATATGACCAAGTGTCTTTTTTCTGCTCCAAAAACATTTGCTATCAGTATGACTGATAACCAATAAAAATTGGTCTTTGGCTTTTTTTTTTTTGGCCTAAGCTAGTATTAGTTTCCATTCATTGATTTATAGATGGATTAATCACTTTGGGTTGTCTATAAACTGATGAGACCTTGACGTGGGTGTGTGAAAATGATGGGTGAACAAAAGTGTTTTTGCAGTAATGAAAAATTAAATCAGTTGAAGTCTGAATAATTTCAAATAACTTCTATGGGGTGTATTAAAAATGCTAATACTAAGGAAAAGATGTATGAAAATATTTTGATACAAGGAGATTGAATCGTACCCTGTTAACCTGTGAGAATTTGGGATCTTCTCAGCAGACAGAATTTCCTGTCCCTGGAGCCTGAAGGAATGAGTTCGTGAGTCAGTTTGAATTTGAGGTGGGGTTTTTCCGGTCAAATATTTAAACACTATTAAAATATGATTTTTGGACACTTACAGAAAGGAAATAGTCAAAATTTTACTAACTTATGTTTTTATGTTCAAATTTGAATATATTTGTAATTTAAAATAAGGTAAGAGAAGGTAAAATTTTTAAGCTGTTAAAACAAAATTCTTCATTTGGGGTGTATTTTTCACTTCAATTTGCAAATGTATTTTAGGTTTTGAGTTTTAATCGCTCACTGGAATGAAAATGGTGAAGAAAATAGCATTCATGCAGCTTCTCACTACCTCTGTGTATGACACATTACTGAAGATTAATACGCCTGAAGTATTTTTGCTTTGTACAATATAAAGCTGGTTTTGTTTTTCTATCTTCATGAAAGATTTTCTCTTGAATGGCTTTTTTACCCCTCTGGTGTACATGATTTTGCTGCCTTCTCCCTCAAGTCTGATGGATAGCAAACACATTATCCTCCGGGACCTTTGGGAAGGCATGCACTCTGGGTGAACTCAAGTAAAGGATGAGTTAAGGTGAAGAAGAATTATTTAATTTGTGGTGTTTTCAAGTTTTATGACCTTGCTGTAACTTTAGGCCTGTCTTCATTGTCCATGCAATTATTTTTCAAACATATTAGAGAATGGGAGTGAAAAAGATACCCCCTAGGCATTGGTTTGTAAACAAAAAACCAATGTTATAATATTTAATATGGAGAGTTGCAAAGGAATAAATCCCCTCCATAGAATACTAATATTGAAGAGGAAAGACTTAGAAGCATTTCAGAACAGACCACACCTGATACAGATTTAGAAATGAGTTTTATGTCTGTAGCCATTGCTAAAAAAGAGATCTCTTCTAAACTTTTTTGACATATTTATTCTCAAACTTTTTAAGTTATCCTTTTGGTTTAAATCAAACTGATAATTTAGGTAAAACTAAGAGACATCGAAGCAAGTGTCAATCATGAAAATTATCATCTCCATTAGAAGAATAAGGCTGAAAGGTAGAAACCTGGACTACAAAAGTTGATGACATTTTAGGCTCAGTAACTTCCCTGCACTTACTTAAATGTGACCGTTTCAATGTGACCACACTCTGATGTGATTATTGCCATTTATGTTGGTCTGGTGCACTTACAAGCAACAAAAATGTCTTCAGTGCTGTCCTCTTTTGGCCCCTACCAACTACTGACCCGCATCAAAGGCTTGAGCATGGGTGCCAAAGGCTCCAGACCTGATAAAGTGTATGTGGAAAATATGCAAATCATCATCAGGAAGAAATTTCCATTTCTGTACCAGTAGTTTGCAGTTTAAGCCTTTTGTCTTGAAGATTTCATTTCCTTGGAAGAAGGGGGGTTGGAAAGGGAAGGATAATCACTCTCTAGTTCCATTTCTGTTGTTGCAGGTCCCTGATACTGAGATCCCATTTCTCAAGCTTTTTTGACTTTGATGAAAGCCTGTGACTTGCTGAACTTGCTCTCACTTTAACTATAGCTATAGAATTATGGATTTCCTGACAAAATGATTAATATTTTTATGTCTTGCTTTCTCTTTATGTATGTGTGAGAAACCAATAAACTCACTTATAAAATGTTTTTATGCAACTCCTATCTAAAAACACCAAGATTTTTTTTTTTTTTGTTTCATAAACTTTCAGGAGAAATGGCTCAGATGATCTCTGCCTTGCTCTGATAGACACAAAAAATAATACAAGTCAATCTAATTAGTATTTCTTGATGTATTTGATGACAATAGTTCATCTTGAATAGGAAAGAAAAAAATGCTTTATGGCCTTCATGCATTTAATTTATTCTTTATAATAATTTGAAAATCTATTACAACCACACACTTTATGTTCTGTATACAAAAAACCTTTAGTTGGAAAGAAAATTGTACTGTAGCTTGAGTATGGTTCAGTCATTTTAATGACTTAGAAACTAGGGCCAAACTTTTAAAGTCACATAGGAAAGCTACAGTAAAGCCAAGAAATTTATCTCTCGGTGCAATTGCATGAACCAGACATTTAAGAAACACACCACAATTTTATAATTTTCCATGGGTCAGCTGCACTGTGGTTATTATTGTGTGCACTTTAAGTCCACACTCAATAACATGTAATGAAAGTTAGCTTAGTGATCTTAATTACTGATTAATACAAAATAGAGGATCTCACTTCTCAGTCTGGGGAGAAGAGCTTGAGTCTGCTTCTCCTTTCTTTTACCAGGCACCCCCAAAAGGTAAACTCCTAACTCTGGTGTTGTCATCACCTCTCAAAGCAGGGAAAGAATATCCTGAGGGCTGCTGACCCATGTGCAAAATAAAATCTAAGCTGATATTTCAATAACAAAGTGTCAAGGATTTTCAGTAGTCATCCTTGGTCAGTGTTCATTTTTTCCAGGCATGGACATGCTGGCCTTCAGGACTTCTTATTCCCTTCCCTTACACACACACACACAAGAAAACATGAGATATACAATGATTTCATTGAAGAGAATAACATAATAAAAAATAGATGCATGAATTCCAGAGAAAGGAATATTGATAAAAATTAATTGTACAGAGGCAATGTTTTTACCTCCAAGACCTCTTGCTTTGCTGAAAGATCCAAATTTCAGTGCCTGAGGCAGCAAGGGTAATAATATGCTCAGTCCATTTGTTTCTCACAAGTACACAAGCAGGAAAACAAGGACAGTGAAGAAGTGTAGTATCATGTTAAAGAAAACAGACTATCCCATGCTTTTCCAGAGGAATTGATTTCCCAGTATTTCTGCCTCTCTCACACCCAGACATCACTTCCCACGTCATGTCAGATCACCGCATCCAGCTACATGAGGTTGTCTTCCCCCTCCACTGTCAAACATCCCTGTAGGGAGAGCAAACCACAGCAAATGCTTTGACCTACACTGCCTGATCCCTTCCTCATTGCCTTTTATCTGCTGGAGTGTCTTCTGTTTATTTATTCATTTATTTCTCTCCTGAGAGCCTTCAGAGATTTGTGGTTGATGATCATTTGTTTGATGCAAAAACCTTTGCAATAGGGTCTTGGAGAAAATTTTATGTCTCCAAGAGAATGAAAGAATAGGATGAAGTCAGTGCTAAAAGAAGCCAAAGGCTTCTTTAGAAAAGTTCTATCTTTCTGTTCTATGGCTATAGACTTTCAACAGAAGCACAGGCATTAAACCAATGAACAAAAAAACCCCAGCATTAAACCAATGAAGAGAAAAAAAAAATACATTTTGAAGAAGACTTAAAAATGAAAACATATTCTTAATAATAGTTTTTATAGTTTAGTCATAAAAGTTAACTCTACTGAAGATTTATTTGAGAGTTTTACCCTTTTAAATAACATTAGGAATGACTGGATTGAAAGCTACCTCTGAACTAGATAAAATCTATAATGATTTTATTAATATAAGACAAAATAACCTCTGGAGCCCAGGTATAAAATATTGCCCTCACAACAATGGCAGAACTTTATTTTATGTTTATTTTATATTATGGGTATAAGCAGGCAGTTGTGTACTTGCAAACATCAGAAAGTAGCTGGGTAGGAGGAACAAACTGTAACCAACACTGGTGCCACTCCCTGTGGCACCTGTTACAGAACCGGGAACTTCCCAAGATGTGCAAAGTTAGGGTCTCTTCAGATCTAAGACACAGTTCTCTGAAAGTTCATAAAATCATAGAATGGTTTGGGTTGAAAGGAGTCTTAAAGATATTCTCATTCCAAGCCCCTGCCATGGCAAGGACACCTTCCATGAGACAGGAAGCATCCATCCTGGCCTTGGAGGGTTGTTTTTAACTTCCTCAGTATCAAAGACTCATCCACTGTACCCTGCAGTGGGGTTAAGTGTGAATTTCTCCTGTGACAGCGGGATACCTCCTGGATGGGCTCTTATTGGACACCTCTCAGGAAGCTTAAAATCACAAAAGAATTTTTCTCTTTTAATGTACTGCTTATGATGTCTCATGGGAGAGTGCATTTCATTAATTTGTACTCCCTATTGTTTTATCTTGGATTTGGTGGGAATAAAGTAATGGGAGGTTTGAATGACATAATCTCACTGTCCACAATATGTTAGAAGGTTGAGCTTGTATCAGTTCAAATACTTACTTCACAATATGTGTCTTGTCATGGGGGAACTAAGCCATTTTCAAAGCTATAGGCATTGCAAAGCCTCTACAATTCAATATTGAGATTTGGACCAGTCTTCCATCAAAGACTTCCTTGAGCTCATTTATGAGAAACTTACAAATTTGATCTGTCAATCTTATGACTTAAGCATGGAGATGTGGTATGACCAAATTCCCACTCTCATATAATTAACTAAAGTCCCTGCCAGAAAACTAGGATTGCAGTCTGAAATTAAATGTCTTGAGATACTTTGATTTCTGAACTATTACAGGGCTTGCCTTATTCCAGTAGTTATGTCAAGCAGTTCATCTCTTTCCCAGATGTCAAAGTGTGAGTATATTTCAAATAGCTTGGAATGAAATGGTCTCTTCCCTGTCCTGCTTCTATTTATCTTCTGCAAGGATTTGCACTTAAGGTGTCTCCTTTCTTTGCCTACTCTGCTTTTGCCCAATACCTCCCATGCTGACCAGGTTCCTAATGTCCTTGGCCAAATTTAGCCAGGATAGTAGCTTTGTAGGGTTGGTTTTTCGTCCTGTTTTATACTCCCAAGATTGTCTCTGCTTTCAGTGATTATGATGTTACAATTTGACTGCATCTGCAGTGGTACTATGTATCCTTTATTCACATATCAAGATGCTTCCAGAATTTCTGAGTGCTAACTTGGCCTTCTCCTGTGCGACTGTCAGCTCTAACAGAAGAGTGCATTGACAGCTGGATATATTTCTTGGTAGATAATAATAATATCTTTCACATACAAGCCAGCTTGGCAGAGGATTTCCATATCTCTTCATATTTTCTTTAGTTTCCCCCAGATGAGAATATCATATGCTAGTTTATTTTCATATTTCCAATGTGTAAAGTTGTCTAGATGAGGAAGTAACTTTATACATCTTATTTCATTATATATGACACTGCTGACTCAGTAGCATACATTGAATTCACGCTGAATATGGCTTTTGGCCATGTTGTGGAATTACAGAATGGTTTGGGTTGGGAAGCTCAACCAGTTCTACCCCCTGACATGATCAGGGACACCTTCTGGTATAGACTGGACTGTTCAGGGTGCTGTCCAGCCTTGCCTTCAATGCTTCCAGGGAAGTGTTTTCATTCCAAAGGATTCCCCTGATATATTTTGAAACAAGTAACTCTTTTATGCAACATATTTATTTTTATTTATGTTGACATAACGAGGATTCAAAGACATTGAATGAGTTTAGAAGATGCTTACTTTAAAATTCCTAAGACAAATGATAAATGGAAACCATTCCTGAGAAGGTGTTTGCTACAAAAATTCTCTTCTTGGGGGTGTCTGAAGTGTTCAATCCCTCATACCTCAGCCAGCCCCAAATTTGCCTCAATTTTGTTTGTGTTAAATTTCAAATATATTCAGCGAGTTGCTGCTGGGAACAGATGGGGCTGTGATTGTGACCTGCCACAGCTTCTGTCACGCTGCCTCTGTGGGTTATGCATGGATGTAGGTGGATTTACATACATACATAAATGCTGAGCTAGAGATAGTGATGAGTGACTCAAAGACGCTCCCAGACAGGGCTCTGACTGCCTGTTTTCCTGTGGAAACAAGCAGGAGCCAACCTGTTTTGGGAGATTCACGGAAGTATGGCAACATTTCCCTGATAAAGGGAAGGAGAGAAAAGTCATTAAAGTCATTGTCAAAGACTTTGAGGAGGACAAATCTGCAGCACTGGGTATAGCCTTGCAGGACTCCCACCATACATGCAAATACACATTTGCATCTTGGACCCTCTAGCACTGCTTTTTAGTGAGACAATATCCCATTATTTCCCCCAGACAAAAGAAGACAAAGAGAATAAGAACAAAACATATCCTGAAGGAGAGCTTTAGAATAGGAAAAATGGAAGTGGATCCTGAACCCACGGAGCCAAGACCAGTCCCAAACGAGTCAGGGCACAGAAGATGAAAACAAAAGCCTCAACCTGTGCCTGCTTAAATCTGCAAATAAGGTGCACAAGAATGAGCTGTAAAAGAAGATTAGAAAGAGTTTAGAAGTTAGAGAATGGTGACATCAAAGCTGTTTTGAATCTATAAGGCTATAGATTTGCTGCACTATTCTGAAAAAGTGAAAATCTGTGAACTTATTCCCATCTCAGATAATCAGCTACAGTGAGAATTATTGGAACCTTGGACTTTTCATGCAACTGGAACTTGTACAAGGAGGAACATTTAAACCTTGGAATGGGATATCTTTCTGATCCACTGATGTGTGAGTCATAGCCACAGTACAAGAGATAAAGAGGAATAAAGAAAATGTGTTAGGTGTCTATATCTGAGGCTTTGGAAAAATAAAATTTGAATTCATGCTGTCTAATTTATTCTTTTAGAAAGAAATTTGATATATGGACGCTGAAGGAGAGAGGCAAGAACAAAATAATTAGCAAGAACAAAATAATTAAGACTGCTCAAAAATCAGCAAAAGGGTGAAATGCTTGCTCTGGATTGAAAAAAATCAACCAAAAAAGAGAAAAAATACATGGCATAATTATCTAGTATTTTACCTATTAAAGGGAACAAAAGTAATATTTTCTGTGTGAAAAATTTTAGATTTGCTGTAAGACTGATTTTCCACAATAATTAAAATTTAAAAATTTTAAAATGGAAGTATTTCTTCAGGATGGTTCTGATGTTTCCTTTTCTCTGTAAAGGTAAAATTTTTGAGGAGTATTTCCACAAAATTAAAAAAGGAAATTTGGACTTGGTTTTTGTGAGAACCCCGGGCTTGGTCAGGGGTCTTGTGTGGTGGTAAAGTCTCTCCTCCAACCTGTGCTTCCAAAGAAAACTCCTCAGGCTTTTGCTGCTCGGTATCAAGGCAGTTTATTGTTGGTTATCTAAAAGATTGTCTTCTCGGGCTGCAGCTGCTTGGTCAGCGGCCTGGGCAGAGGCACACACACACCCTGACATCCTCTCTGTCTGCTGTCTTCTTCTTCTCTCCCCCTGCCCAGGGCTGCTGCTATCTTTTATATGATATATTATGTATTACATGTTAATAGTTTCCCCCCAATACCTACTACGTATATTACAAAGTGCTTTTCTACTCTAAACCAATCTGTGAGTGCCAACATCACCAAGAACATGGAGGCAAGGAAGAAGAAGGAGGAAGAACAGGATCAGCTCACTTTCCTCCATCTTAGAACTTCTGACCCCCATGTACAAAGTAAAAACCCCCCTGTACAGGTGCTAAAACCCCCCTGTACAATACTAAAAAATTTTCCCCTTTACTTTGTAACTACCTCTACTATACTATCTAACCCTTTGTGACTGCTTGTTCCATCTTCAAAGTTGGTAATTCATTCCATGGCTCAAACTCAAAATCACAGCTGTTTCCAGCTGTTTGCCAGGGTCTAAAATGCTTCTGACCAAGGCCTGGAACCTCTAAAAATGTCTGAGAGACATTTTGAGTTCCAACAGGTTTTTGTCCCAACATTCTTTTTGGAAACTCCTTTCTCTCTAAAAGAATTAACATTGGTCTTGCAGGAATTGGTCTTGTAGGAAAACCAACACCCAAGAACCCCTTTTCTCAAACAGTTTTACTGGCCAGTAATTTTGTCATTCTGCTTTTCCAGTGCTGTAATATGACAACAAATGCAGCATGATTTGTATTTATAATTATTATGTCCTACTGCTGGGGATGGAACAGTTCAACTCTCCCAGTTCATAATGTTCCCTGCTTGTGACATGTCCTGTCCCTTGTCTTTCCTACAGCAGTTTTGAATAGGTTATTTTTAGTCTTATTACATTTTGTCTTGCTGCCTGTGCTTTCAAGATTCCTTCTGACTTTAATTAAAGTGTCCTTAGGCTTGTGCATGTAAAAAGCTAAGTTCACCCAGTCAGGATCTCTCCTAATTATAATGCAAAGTAGGAGTTCAAGTGAGGAGAACATCAAACAGTTTTTATATGACATAAATGAGAGCTTGACACTGTATTTTGACAGGCTTGTTGCAGAATACACGACACCACTGAAATACATTTTAAAAGTAATATCCCAGCTTACACATCATCCACAAAACAAGCCCATGGTGCAGAGAGCGAGCTGTACAACATGCTGCACACAGCAAAAGACAGTGTTTGGCATGTTATTGATGTGTTATATAAACAGTGGTAAGATCCAAAATGTGACGACTTCTGGGTTTGCTGCTTACATGTGGTGGCATGTACCAAACCCATAAGCCAATTTCTTCAAATGTTGATGCCTGCAGCCTGCAGCTGCTTAATGAAAAATGGTGCACTGGACATTCCCCATCACACAACAAACACAGCCTGCCACAGCATGAGATAAACTATGCAGACTTTCTAGGAAGGAATACAGGAAAACCACATTTTTGGTCATAGACAGAAAGCACAATACAACCTCATTAGTCTAGGAATCTGTGCACAAAAAGCAGATTATTTCCACTGCAATCACCTTTATAAAATCATAAAGACATTAAGGTTTCAAAAGACCTTTGAGATTAAGTTCATCCACCCAGCACCCACCTTGTTCGCTACTAACCCACATCTTCAAGGGCCACATCCACACAGCTCTTCCATTCCTTCAGGGATGGGGACTACACCACTGTACTGGGCAGATTGTGCAAGTTCTTGACATTTACCATGAAAAGAATTTGCCCCAGTATCCAATCTAAACCTCCTCTGCCCCAGGCTGAGGCTGTTCTCTCTCCTCCTGTCCCTGTTCCCTGGGAGCAGAGCCCGATGCCCCTGGATGTCCCCTCCTGGCAGGGGGATGTGCAGAGCCACAAGGTCCCCCCTGAGCCTCCTTTTCTCCAGGCTGAGCCCCTTTCCAGCTCCCTCAGCCCCTCCTGGGGCTCCAGCCCCTTCCCCAGCTCCGTTCCCTGCCCTGGACACGCTCCAGCCCCTCCGTGTCTCCCTTGGCCTGAGGCCCAGAGCTGTCCCCAGCACTGGAGGTGCCCCAGCAGTGCCAGCACAGGGACGGGCACTGCCCTGGACATGCTAGTTAGTGCTGGGGCAGCCCAGGAGCCATTGGCCTTCTTGGTCACATGAGTACCCTTCAGTCCATGATCACAATAACCTGTAGGTTTTACTCTGCTTAGAGTTTTAGACATGCTTAGAGGCTGTAAACCAAGCATATTGGTTTCATTTTAGATTGCACTTCATGCACTCTAGGCTGAGACTAATCATGCCAATTTTTTCCCACTGGTTGGAAGAGGAGTCAGAGGTGATTAGCGGATATACCAATGCTGCAGACATAAAACATAGAATTATAGAACAGTTTGGGTTGGAAGAGACCTTAGAGATAATTTCATAATTACAGCATGTACACTAGTTGTGGAAGAAAAGGGAGAATGGGGAAAAGGAAGAAAGGAGGATGATATATTTAGTGTGTATTGTTAGAGCCAAAGCAGACACATGTTTTTTACTGAGGGCTTTTCTCTTTCCATGGAACATTTGCTGCTGTTGCTAAAATCTGAATTTTCTTGGAAAAGTACACGTTTTGGTTGTTGTCTCAAGATACTGCAAATAAGATTGAGAAACAAACTGAGACGTGTGAAGGAAACTTCAGTCAGAAGCTTGAGGGGTTCATTTCCTGACATGAGCTTTAGTCATAGCTCACCACCATCAGCAGTGTTGTGATTACCCTGCAGTCAGAGCAGACATGATGAGAGCAGGAGTGGGTGAGTCAAACCCTGTGGGGGTGTGGATGACTGTACAGGACTCCAGCATGACAAGCACCTTTCATCTCACCATTCATGATGCCATAAGTCCTCAGCAAGGACTTCTGCAGGTGCAGGATCAGTACCCTAAGTGAGAAAGGAAAAATGCAAGATAATGAAGGACCAGCAATGCACAGAGTAACAGGCAAGGGAAAGAACAAGCTCTACAGTGTGAAAAATAACGAGTCGTTTGTTTTATTAGTTGCACAGAGGCAACCACACATCCCTGTGGTCAAGGGTGACATTTCTGTGAGATTCTCACAGCATCTCATCCGCAATTCTGCATGCCACTGTCAACAAGAGAGCAATGTGAATAGGAAAATTATTTCACCCACTATACAAAAGCTCAAATATTTAAAGCAACTTAACTTCAGAGCATCTGAACTGCCAAGTGGTCACTTGTCTGAGAAAAATTTAGTACTGAACAGCAGAAGTACTCTATACTGCCTCACAATTCAGGCCAAAAGGAGGCAATAAGCACCAAATTTTGCTTTCTGCTCAACCCTGCCTGAGAAAAGCAACAATCTGCTCAGAAGCAAATGGAAATACAAAATATGCTCGAAGGTAAAATAATGTGCAGAGGCTGGAAACACAGTGTCTCCTATCTTAGAACATCTTAGGCATCCATTTATTAAAGCTGCATTTACCTAAATGTATTTCAGCGTGGATTGTCTTGTAAGGAGGGGATGTCAACAGCGCTGCAGTGATTGTAACAGCCACAGGGCTTCCCTGAATGGCACAGCACAATATACTGTACTTAATGTTGACACTGTTCAGTGAAACAATTATTACAATCAATTTGACTTCTAATGTGACTTCTCTTGTAAATCTCTGGGTCATTAACCTTAACAACATCAATGTACTGTCAGTATCCAATTCCACCAAATTAGTGTCCGAGGTAATAGGAGAAGGAATGTATTAATGTGTTATCGGTGACTAATAAAGACAACAGTCCACTAATGTGCTATGAAGAACAGCTGAAGCATGCAAGGGAAGAGGAAATACACAAAGTCAGGGCAGTAGACACCTTTAGTGCTGCTTGTCAAGTCATCAGATTAGGTGGTAAACAGATTGACCTCTTTACCATTGAATCGGGAAGAGCAGGGATGGGGATGGCCCATGGTATGTGGTCTAAGGACAATTTTATGATGTTCAACAAGGCCGAGTTCTGGGTTCTGATGGGTCACACCATTCCTTGCAGCTCCAGGATGGGGCAGAGGGGCTGCAAAGAGAAAAAACCCTTTGGGAAAGGCCCTGGGGGTGCCGGTGCCAGCAGCTGGACACGAGCCCAGGGTGCCCTGGGGACAAGAGGCCAATGGCCCCCGGGCTGCCCCAGCCAGGGTGTGACACAGCCCCAGGGCAGTGCCCGTCCCTGTGCTGGCACTGCTGGGGCACCTCCAGTGCTGGGGACAGCTCTGGGCCTCAGGCCAAGGGAGACACGGAGGGGCTGGAGCGTGTCCAGGGCAGGGAATGGAGCTGGGGAAGGGGCTGGAGCCCCAGGAGGGGCTGAGGGAGCTGGAAAGGGGCTCAGCCTGGAGAAAAGGAGGCTCAGGGGGACCTTGTGGCCCTGTACAACTCCCTACCAGGAGGGGACAGCTGGGGGAAAAGTCTGCAGCCAGGGGGACTCTTCACCCAGGTAAGAGGTGAAAAGACAAGAGGATATGGTTTCAAGTAGCATCAGGGGGAGTTTAGATTATATATTATTATTATTATTCATGGAAAAGTTTGTCAAGCATTGGAAGGGCCTGCCCAGTGCAGCGGTGTAGTCCCCATCCCTGAGGAGATTGAAAAGGTGTGTGGATGTGGCATCTGGGGACATGGGTTAGTGGTGGTTTTGACAATGCTTGGGGAACAGTCAGATTTGATGATTTAGAAGGCTTATCTAAACTTATTTTCTTTTCTGTGATTCTGCATTTTTATATACAAATGAACAGTGTATATAATTTTTGAGTGGTTAAAAGAAGTTGTGTTTCATGTTCCAGTAGATGAGAAGCTTCACCGTGTGAAATCATCTGGTTGTATTAGAATGAAAGAGATAACACCTAACTGTGTAAGTATTCGATATTTTAGCCTCCATCATGACCTATAAGATGGCTTGCACTTCAGAGAACTGAAGTTACGCTGTGCTGATAAAAATAGAATTTCCATCACTGCCATCCAATTTCTCTTCCAGATGGCAGGCTCTAAGTGACCTGTCCTAGTATGGTTTGAGACTGCTCTTTACTGAGACAAGAGGTGTCACAGCCCATCACATCCAGCATCACAAAAGGAGCACTCACAACCCAGAGGGAAAGGGAACACTGAGGCTGTGGGAATCCACTGACAGGGAGGAACATCCTGTTTGAGGGTGACTCCTGCCAGCTTGCATTAGCAAAGAGTGGTGGCTGAACGTGGCATGACACAAGCATGATTTGGATCCTCTCCAACACCCTGAAACCTCAGCCTTTACCTGCAATTACTGATGGCCAATGCATTCCTCTTCCAAGCTGTATCCAGAGGGTTGATGCGGCACAATGCTTCAACAGACATCACTCAATAATAATAAAGAAAACCTAAGAAAACATTGTAGTCAGTCTATATTCCCAAAAGTTCTTACAGGCTATAAACCAAAATTACAAATTCAACACCAAAACAGAAATCATTTTGAATCAAACTTTCAAGGCAGGAGAAAGGAGCATGAAGAGCTAATAACAAGTTTAATTAGGAAGGCAATATTTCCTGAACAAAGTAAATTAGGCACTTCATTTGGGGATTGGCAGGATCATCAGGTTAATACCTTTTCCTATTAAAAAAAATGCTGCAGGATTTTAAATTGTATCCTATAATTAGGATTCTTGTCTTCAGGCTGAAAAACATTGTTCTGTCTTCTGGTAGGGCACTGCCTCTGATGCTTAATCTCTATTCTGTAAATCCATACACAAAGATAAAGAAAAAATCAATAGTAATAATAAAATTATTCTTATATTTTGGCAAAGCTGATAGTAAATGTATAAAAATACAAAAAAATGACTAGACCAAGTTTTATATTTCTAAGAACTTTTGTCCTGCACTGTTGGTCAAACCCCAAGGTTATATATTTGTTAAAAATTCCAGTTTTCTTCTACCATGGAAACTTGATGAAACGTGTAATTGAAAACTCATAATGAGTGAAATTTTAACCACCTCTGTGATCAAAAAAGAGAAAAAGGGAAAGACAAAAAATCTCTGCTGTGATAGCCTGATGCCAAAATTATTGATGAAATGCATGTGAGGCTTTTTCCTTGCAGTTAAGCTTACAATTAATCTCATCAAATGTGATTAGTTTAATCTGACCAGTCATCTAAGCGATAGGTGACTAAACAGATATGAAAATAATCATCTTCTATAACCAGTGGCTTTAGATAAATTCCCTGAGGTGCACTGAGGGGCAGAAGGACTTGCAGTTGTCTGAGGTGGTTAAACCTTGGGGGAAAGGACCATATATCTCTCTATATTCATGGAGGAAAGAACTGAGATACCTACTTCAAAACTGCTTAAATCTTTCACTTTAATATGACTAAATCCAGCTGGGAAAAAAGGGTCATACTTCTGGTCAATAATCTTGTGAGGTGGGCCAGTAGCATGCCACAGAGTGCTCTGGTGACAGTCACAGAAAATATGTGTAGATAATTTTAAATAATACAGAAAAAGCAGTAAATGATGGTGCACACTCTTTTGTTTTATTGTGCTGCCATGTGTTATAATTTTGATTTTCTCCCTCTCCTGGATGCTGAAGGAGCAAGGAGTTTACCTGATCTTCATCTTTCCTTCCTTGTGTTTTTTAATTCTACATGAACACAGAGTCTGACACTTAATACTCTTTTGCCTTGAGCTCTGTTTGTGAGAGAAATGGAGGCAACAGCTTTGCTATCATCAGTGATTAGGGTAATAACTGGGCATATTTGGGAGGATCTAATGATCTGGGGACTTACGTGCTTTTCTAAGCCATGGCTTGGATTAGTGTTAACTAGTAGACTAGTAGGCTCATAGACTAGTGTTAACAGGTAAGAGTGACTACTGCACATTTGGGAACATGTTACTGCATAAGACCCAAAAGCGGGGGGCCAGGGAGGGTGACACTCAGTTTTAAATTACATGAAGAAAAAGTGAATTTTCGGCATGTGTACAGACTATTATTTTGACTTGTGTTTCTGTCACTTAGAGAAAACAATTCTGTTTTGTTTCACGGAAACTTATGTATGGATTAATTGGTATGCCAAATGTTGTAATACCCAGTGCCTGACAGCCGTTTCCTTCAATAAAATAATTTATGAGCATTGGGTGGTATTGCTTCTTAAGATTTAGCCTCTTTGCACCACTCAGCTGCAAAAAGACCTGAAATCATTAGAAATGACAAAATAACACAAACCAGGAGGTTCATATATACTAATCTGAAATAGCTTAAACCAACACTGCTGCTGAAAGATCTTCATCATTTATCCTTACCCAGGCTGTGCAATCCAGCCAACAAAAAACCAAGAACTGAACTAATTTAATTTTAATCATCTCCCTTGATCTGTCGGGGGTGCAGTTGTACAATGCTTATGTTGGCAGGTGGAAAGAGGAGCCACAGGGACACAAGAGGGTGAGGACCACTTCCAAATTCCTGCAGTGGCTCCTGCACCAACAGTGGGCACTGCATTCCCACCACTACCACAAGGGTTGTGCCTGAAGAAGCAGCTGCAAGGGAAAACTTCTCCCACCCTACATATTAGCCAAGCTGCAATTTGCTGTCTGCTCAGAAGAGAAGTGGACTCTACCAGCACTGAATCTTCAAGGCCAAAAAGGGCTGCTCCACTGAAATAACTCTGTTAGTTAAACACAAATTAGTGGGCTCCATGCAGCAGCAACTGAATACATTTTTTATTGCCTGCGTTATGCCAGAGGTCAGACTCAATGAGATAATCCTCTTTTATAGCCTTAAAGTGTATAAAACCAGATAAAATTAATCCAGAGGACACTCTTGTGCCTGTTGATGCCTAGCAAGATATCTATTCCATCTGACTTTAGGTATTTGGGGTCATTTTAATTCACAGGCTTTTATTTTTCTTCCATTATTGGATTTTCTGTCCTTGCAGCTCTCAGCTTTATGGCTCATAGGCAGAAGTAATGAGTGAGTAATGTGAGCAGCATCTTTCTTTGCTCTCTCTGCCAACCTGGACTGCAGCCACAGCCTCCTTAGTTTTAAGGGGTTTTAATTTTCTACGTCCATGAGGAAAGTCAGAACATTTCCTGGGTGGAATACAAACTACAACACATAGGTCAGGGGCCATTACTCTAACACACAGTTTCTCTGGAAGAAAGATCCCACATAGGTATTGGGCTCAGTTTTCCTGTTTTTATCAATATAAAAGCAAGACTTTTCATCTCCATCATGGTCAAAATTTGTTTAATGATAAAATGTATTTTTTGTTAATGTGGACTGAACATGGTATTTTGTTGTATACTTGCACCTCATCACAGCAGCATATGAATAGTAATTCTTCTTGACAGGTATCAATTATTTCTCCTTTCAGCTTTCAGCAGACATGAACAAGTGCTACGTTTGTTGGTTTGTTGTTTTTGTTGTTTTTTCTAACAGAAATCATGGAATTGCTTCAAAATACACTTTAAGTCAGTCACAGAGTTGGGAACCAAACATATGTGAACTTGATTCTCTGTCTGGATCTGTAATCAAAGCACCAACTGTCAGTAAATTAAAATCTTAATACAACAAATGTATGTGAAAAGTATACACGTCCTTGGGTAGACGAAGCATAATCTTTCTGGAAGTTTCCAGAGTATTTTTTTTTTCAATTCATTTTTAATTTTAGATCTTTCCACGAGAAATGCATGACCCATTTTCCAAGGACAAAAAGAAATGTGGACAGTCAAAGAATACCAAGTCGTGGAAATAAATGAGGGGAGTCTTGGCTCTCAATTACACAGATCCTTTGTCACAGCTCAAGTGTGTTCTTTTGGCCTGCGAATGAGATGGTTTTCTTACTGAGTCAGGCGCTGGCAGAGTTTTTATCTTCATCATTTTAATGGACCATGTCCATTATTCGATGAGTTAATTTCAGAAAGGGGGGCAAGTTTGGAAGGATTAAGTGCCAGCTAAAGAAACACACCTATATTGCTTGGAGAGGGACTGGTGGGGGGGAGGAAACTGATGCAGCTTTCTATGTGTGTGCTCATTTCCAATTGCCTTCATGAGACACGACATGACAAAGGCTGTCAAGTGTTTAGCACAATAAATGGAACCACATTTTAAACACAATATAAACCTAAGGAAAGCAGCCCCTTTTAAAGCCACCCACCTTTAGCATAGCACATCAAAGACTTTGTAATAGAAAAGCAAAAGGAAAGAATAAAAGGCATTTATATACGTACATACATATATATATATGTATGTATATATAAAATCCCAAGCATCCATATAGGTATGCAAATGCAGGACCATTAGTGAAAAAAAAAAATTAAAAAAAAACAACAAAACAACCCAGCAGATTTAAAGTTACTGCTTAAAAGGCAGTAGTGGAAGAAGATGTCTGCTCAAGACAGGAAATCTCCAGCGTGGAGCTAAAGATCAAGGGAAGAAATGTGGAGGGTCAATTGGTCTTCATCTCCCTGGGACCAAAGCAAATATTATATGGTTATGGTTATGAGAGTTTTATCTGCAACAAGGAGGAAGATTCTCCCCCTGGCCACTCATTGGGCTGGTCCAGTGCAGCTTAGCAAGGGCAATGGCTGAGGACCAGAGAAAAAGAACTTTTTTCTGTATCTTTGAGGATGATTTAGAGATACTGTCTGCTTTGAGACTGCACAAATACCTTATCTTTTAAAAGAGCCCAGTGTACAGATAGGATAAGAGGTGAGGGTCATAGGAGAAGAAACAGCAGGGGAAGGGAGTAGATTGATTTCTGTGGTCAAGGGCAATGGGCAGAAACCTTAACACAGGAAAAGCTTCTTCACTGTAAGGGTCCCAAGCATGGTCACAGGCTGCCCAGAGAAGTTGTGGAATCTCCTTTTCTGGACATACTGAAGCCCTGTCCAGACATGATCCTGTGCAACCTGCTTGAGATGAGTCTACTTTACACAGGGGAGGTGGGACTGGATGATCTCCCAAGTCACTTCCAGCACCAACCATTCTGTGATGTGTCCTTGGAGAGGACTTTTCTGCACAGTTGTGCTGCCAATTCCTGTAGGCCCACGGCCCAGAGAAACAGTGTTCCTTATGATCATAATTTTCCCCCAAAATAAGGGACAGGAAATTCCCAAAGCTGTGGTGGAATAGACGCATTAAAGGGCTCAGTATGTACTTATGTCCAGGTTGGATTACCTCATCACCAAGTTGAGAGGCTAGAAATGCTGAAATTGAAGACTGGTAAATATAATATTGAGAAGTATTTTTATGTTACTGGTTCAGACAGAAAAGAAGACATTTCATTTCTCTGAAAGCAAGTGTTTTCAGATTAAATGTCTATATGTGTGTATATTTAGAAAAAAGTATGATTGATACACTTCTCTGGTCTTACCTTCAGCTAAAGAGGAAGGAAAGATTCTGCTGGAAGCAGTAAATTTGTCTTTATCTTCTACCAGTAAAAGGTTCCACAGGGAAACTTATAAACAATTCTGTAGGTTAAAAGGGCTCCAGGGTACATCTAACACAACACTGATGGCCCAGACTGGAGAGTCATAAATGACTTCTGCCTTTCTTCCACATGTCCAAAAAGAAGTGCAGAAAATTGTGATGCACCTATAAAAGCTTTGAAATGTGTGTGGCTTCTGAAAAGAAATATTTCCCCAGAAATCCATCATGGAGTTGCATGGTGAAGAAACAGCTTGAGATATTCATAGCACAGAATGGAAAAGATTTTAAAACTGTTGTCTTCTCTGCACCCACTCCCAAGGGGTACAAAAAGGCAGAATAGGCCAATGGGTGTAATCTATCACTCACTTTTCATAATTTCTTTCTAATACTGATGTTGCCTGATTTTTAAAAATGTTAAGTTTTATTTTATAGTTCTTTTGAAAGTTTTAAATTTATTTTAAAAGTTTTCTATGCCTCCTGATATTTACATATTTCTACTGGAGCTCTCATGCACTGTTCATGTAAATAATGACTGTTTTGCATTCTTCTGTATGGGAGGAGAGAATCCATGGACTGTTGGTTTCACCAGTGTGGATGAAGAGGTGGCAATTTCATCCTTCAATCCACTTTCACTTTTAGAATTCTATATATTGCAAAGTCAAAAGTAAAATTAGCTCCTTTTCTCTTTTGAACTTAGCAAGCTTCTGTGTACTCATTTTGTGTCCAATAGAGACATACTGACTTTGAGGCTCAGAGAGCAAAGTACTTTTCTATTTGAATCACAGAATCATAGAATGGCCTGTGTTGGAAAGCAGGATCATCTCATTCCATCCCCTGCTCTGGGCAGGGACACCTTCAACTAGTCCAGGTTGCCCCAAGCCCCATCCAGCCTGTTCTTGAACACTTCCAGAAATTGGACACCCTCAACTTCCCTAGGCAACCAGGGCCTCATCAAACCTCACAGTAAAGATTTTTTTCCTAATTTATCCATGCCATTGGTGTTCTACTATTTGCAAAAGATATTAGTCAAATAAAATATAAGTCTATCTGACTTCTAAGCAGAAGATACGATGATGCGACATCCTTCTTTAAGACTTTTTTTGTTTACTTTTATAGTATCCTATTTTTTTGTGTCCTGGTGGAAATAGTCAGTAGTTAGGTCTTCACAGAAAATTTCAATATGGCAAAAGTTTCCAGGCTGAGGGGATCCTTCAGTCACATTCCTTTTGGTTTAGTGAAAATGACATTTTCTGTTGTTGTTGATGTAACTTTAGCTTTATACTTTTCAAAAGAACCAGTTTCTTGGAAAGGACTGGATTGAATGTAAATCAGTGTCCTTAAGCAGCCTGCAAATTTTCCAGACATCTAGTCTGACACTTTTAGGTTTCCAGGTGTCATCTCATGGGGAAAAAAATAGCAGTAAGGATGCCTGAAGTTTGTAAACAATGGCAAGAAGAACATCCTTACAGGAGACTGTAATCTCATATTTTTCTCTTGGTTATTTAATTGCTGAAGAGTGATGTTTTTACCTCCAGTCACTTCCATAATAGGAGGACCCTGCTCTGTGCACCACAAAAATATTCAACACTTGCCTGCACAAAGGAAGCAAAAAGAAGTCCATGGGGCTCCTGCCTTGGCAACCTCTCCTGCAGGAGGGACCGGCAGAGACACCATCCCACATAGCAAAATTTGGTATTTGTACACATATAGTCAATGTTGTAGCAACATTGCACATCCAAGTCTCTAAGTCCCAAAGATGATAGGACCCTTTCCAAACTGTGGTTAGTGTAAGAAGTCCATCAATGATTTAGTCATTGATGGAAGTAAATAAGAAGTAAATAAGGAAGTAAATAAGCCAAGACAGTGGTGCGTTCATTCATATAGAAGGAAACAAAGTGTAGAGGTATTTCAGTGCTGGAGACTATTGTGTGTGTGGGCTTGCTGTTTGTCAGGGGGATCCCAGCACTGGCTGTGACACATAATTCTACCTTCAGGAGGTATAGAAGGACAACATCCAGCTTGTGTCTTTAGGTGGAAGAAGTATGGATACAAAGACACAGCATGATATTGCAGGTGTGTTGGACTAGATGATCCTAAAGGGTCCCTTCCAACCCAAACCATATTGCAATTCTATGACTCCATGCTTCTGTGATTCTCTGATTCAATTAAATGTGCTTATTTTCAAAGTTTAACAAGTTTTTCTGAGTTGCTGCACAAGCTATGCCTTCAGCTTGCAGCCACTGTCTTTAACTAGCTTTAACAGACCAGGGATTTTGCTTACAAATATTTCAACATAAGGCTTTTCAGTTGTTATGAAATGAGTCAAATGTGACTAGATAGAGCCAGCTGTCATGCAAGCTTCTCCCCATGCTTTTGCCAGGCTGTCGCTGTGTGCAGTACCTATATACTGCATGATGTAACAGCATCTTGGCTGTTACAGCTTTGTATAGCTGAAGATATGAGATGGCCCTGAATGTTTCCAGTCTTAAGTAGCTGTATTATAAAGCCCCAAATATAGCATATTAAAAGCAATTGACACCTAAAAGAAGACATACTGCACTGGTAAGTCAATGGTGATACTAATAACTCTGGGAGAAGTTAGATTTTCCACTTCTCTGTGTTATCTATCTGTCCAAATCCCTGGGAGACCCTCACAGATACACACATACAGATTCACAGATAATATTTTAAAGCAACCGGTTCAGCACTAGAAATATGGAAATGTCATAAGTTTCATGATGTCAAATTCACAAATAGTGCTGTTTCAACACTAAGTCTGGTCACATTGGGAGTGACAGATACACAAACAGTGAAATTTATTGACTGTTGCACCAGAGTGAAGTTCAGAAGCTGCCATTGATACATACATTGATATCAGAACACATTTAGAATAGTATTATCATGGAACAAAACTTACCCGGTTAAGCTCTTTATGGGAGAGGAGATGGGGACAGCCCACTAGCCATCCCAGGAAACAAAAGTGGAGTCTCTTCTAAACTCCCTTCCCTCTTCAGCTTTGTTTACATTGTTGAGTGTGGGAAAAAGATAAAGTTTCACCTGATGCCATTTCATGTTTAGGTGGATTTTGAGTGTCTTGAGTCATACATGTCAAGCATATACAGATTTTTCTTTATTAATGTGTGGAAGGATGTAAAAAGTAATATGTATTTTTGAGTTAATGAAACAACATGGACACTGGCTAGTCCATTCCTTTGTCTTAGTTCCCATAAGTTCCATTGTTTAAACAGAGCATGACTGCAACACCTCTGTGCCACTCCATCCTTTGTCTCATTCCTTTCTCAGGGAAGTACAACAAGCTTCCTCTGTTCCTCTTCCTCAAGTTGCAGACAGTTTGTTTCTACTGAACTATTGCCAATATGGATTTCTCCTTCTTTAGCTTTGTCTTACAGTATTTTTCCACAGAGTGGGAGTTTGGCTAATAGAAATGAACATGTACATTTTCTGAGGTTAGGGAACTGCATCACTTTGTATCACTTTAAAGAATTTTTACAGATCTGCCATTTGGGGGACCTCACAGAAGAACATGTGGGGTGATCAGCAAAAAACAACCTCCTCTGCCCTAAACCCAGACTTTCTTCAATGGATTTTATTTTTCACAGTTTCTTCTCTTATTTTCTGAGACTGTAAATTTGGGTTCTATCTATGCTAAAATCCACCAGTTATAGGTGGATTTTAGCATTGTAAACCTGGATTTTATTTTTCACAGTTTCTTCTCTTATTTTCTGAGACTGTAAATTTGGGTTCTATCTATGCTAAAATCCACCAGTTATAGGTGGATTTTAGCATTGTAAACCACCATAGTATATCACCAGTTATATTTATAGGTGCTTCACTTTTGAAAAAGGGATTGGTAGAAACAAAAATTTTGAGTTTTAGGCTGTCATCACTGGTCTCACGATAAAGACTGGTGCACCATGTCTGTAACCCTGTCATAGGCAGTCATCAAATTTGTCAGGCATGATTTTGCCTTAGTTGACTGTTACCAAGAACCTCTTCATTTTCCATGTGTATAATTTCCAAGAGGATCTGCCTGGCACAGAAGTGAGACTGACTAGTACATAGTTTTCAGGGTCTTCTGCTTTCTCCTAGTTAAACATGGGTGTTCTATTTCCCCTTTTCCAGTCATCAGGGGATTCACCAGACTGTCATAATTTTTCAAAAATTATGAATAGTGCTTTAGCAACTTGCTCTGCCTGCTCTCTCAGGACACACAGATGAATCTCATCAGGTCCCATGGACTTGTGCACCTTCAGGATCTTCAGATCTGATCCTTTCTAACAGTGGGTTTAGGGTTTTTCCTGCATTTGCCTTGTCAGGCCTGGGCAGTGTGGCTAGAACACTTGCCATTGGAGACTGAGGCATAGAAGTCATTGGAAACTTTGCCCTTCTCTTTGTCCAAGGCAGACAGGTCTCCTGTTTCCTTACTGAGATACCCCACATTATCCCTGATTTTTCTCTTGCTTGCAATATATCCCTAGAAGCCCTTCCTGCCTTCCTTAACATCCCCGGCCAGACTCAGTCCTAGGTGGGCCGTGGCTTCCCTAACCTTGTCCCTGACTTCCCACACAATTTCACTGCTTTGATTTGAAAAGACAGGTGTCTGCTAAGGAAAGCAGGAGGCTCCCCTGAAATGGAAAATGTAAACTCCCTCCATCCAAATTGTTGTATGTTTGAAATTAAGGGGTTCTCAGGCAAAGATATGAGAACAGGAATAACATTTCCTTATTAGGAGAAAAAAAATAAAGATAAAAATAAAATGCAGTAATACAAAACAACACTGACAGAGTCAGAACAGGCCTTGACACCTTGTTGGTCAGGGTGGTGGCAGCAGTCCCATTAAATGGTGGCTGCAGCCCTCCTGCAGTGCCAGCTGTGGTTCTGGTGGAGCAGGGATCCTGGAGAAGGGTGGAGTTTTCCTCTGAAGCTCCAGTGGTGGGGCCTGGTCTTGTTCTGGGAATCCTGCAGAGAAGAAAGCTGCTTCTCTGGGAATGCAGTGGGAAAAGGCTGCTGTGGTGTTCCAAAAGTCAGATTCAATCCAGTTAGGAATGTTTGGCTCCTCCCCCTGGGTGGAGCATCTCCCCATGGGATGATGAAATTTTCTCATGCAGTGACACTCACAGGCCCATGAACAGAAATCTCCTGGAAGGAGGATTGGTTGTGAGAAATAAAGAAAATGCTCAATGAACAGAAGAAAACTGCCACAGCTCTAACAGACAGCAATAGAATACACACCCCCAGACACATCTTGCAACATAAGACATCCTCCCTGGACACTTTTCCTTGTTTCTACTTCCTGAAAGCTTCTTTTTTCTCTACGAGTTTGCACAGAAGCTCCATATCCTTGGAGGTCTCCAAGGCCCATATCCTTGGAGGTCTCCAAGGCTTTTCTATGCAATTTCCTTGTTTTTGGGGTGTATTGCTATTGAGCTTGGAGGAGAGTATCTTTTAAATTCAACCACATTCTTGGGCCTCTTTGCCCTCGAGAGTTCTACCCTATAGGTAGGTAACCAGTAGGTCCTTGAAAAGGCCAGAGTCTGCTCTCCTGATGTCCAGGGCAGGGAGCTCACTGTAAGCCCTTCTTGCTACCCTGAGAATATTTTAGGTAAATTCAGACTTCAAGCTCCAGAACTGCAGTGGAGCAGTTTTCATCAGCATAGAGCAAAACCCCTTGCTTCCCTCACCTGCCACTTCCCAGTGAACCTCTGAAGGTTGCTGAAACTTTTATAGCACCTTCCCGCTTGATCCTGAAAACCAGAACTACACTTCATATGCTGTTATGCTGGAGTGGGCCAAATCCCCTGCTGGTGTAAACCAGAGGCAACACTTCGTATTACACTACATTTACATTAACCTCTAGGAGCTTTCCCCAGCAGGACACACGGCTCTTTAGCCTTGGCACCTTTTAGTATACACATATTAAAGAAAATAACAGCAACAAGGAAGTGCACATAGACTTGCAGATTTCAAATCTTTTCTCACCCCAAACAGAGCGCACAGGGAAAGATAAATGGCAATTGTTGCAAGCAGGGAACAGTAGATAAATGTGTAGGGCTCATGATCTAGCGTAAGACATTTCTTACACTAGAAATGTCCTTTATTTTGCTTTGCCTGAGGAATATAAAATAAAATAGAACCAGCTAACTAACAGCTCAGCTATTTTTCTCTACACCTAGCTGCCCTCACCTGATTGGATCATGAAAAGATTGGCTGACATGAAGGACACTGCTCATTCTCAGGTTCAGCTTCCTTACAGGTGGGCAGGTTGAAGATGCTGTTACTGTTTCCTTTTCTTCTCCTTGGAAGTGCCTCCTTCTGGTGTGTCAGCTTGGTGCTGCTCTTTTTGTATATGTGGGATTCCATCTCCCTCCCCTGTGCTCCCTGTTGTATGTCTCTAATGAGATCATTTGGACTTTGGTTTCAGTTGACCCTGGTGGCCCCCAGGCTCAAAGGTCCAAAGAAAAACAATCTAGGATAGATGAATCTTTTAATTTTTCTCTTTTTCCCTCTTTGCTTGTTTTGTTGGGGCCTTTTTGTATGTTTGTTTGTGGGGATTTTGGGACAGTTGGTCTTTGTTGTTGTTTTGAGGGAAAAAATATTAGGGAAAAAGACAAAAAGAAAATAAGTTTATTTTTATATGAAGTTGAAAACTGGGCTTAATCGAATTCTTCAAGAATTTAGGGGATGGTTTGTTTTAAAAATAAGAGTTAGGCTTTTCACTTAGTCATTGGAATACCATCATCGAATTTCTTTCCAGTCCACATTTTATACTGCTTTTCTTTCTCATTCTTCTGTTTTCAAGTCACATAATGTTTTCTTTTTGGAGAAGGATCTGGGGAAATTAATGGTACCCATCCTCTCCAAGGAGTTCTAGCATGCTCCCCCATTTCCCCTTCCCCTGTCCCTTTGGTTCCAGACCTGTTAGAGAGTTTCTGTAAGTCAGTACTGACTAAGGTCAGTCTGGTTTGTCCCTGAACATAATATATTGGGGAGTGAATAGAGTCCTCATCCTCAGCCCCAGCTGACAATGAGCCCATCCTGGAAGAGGAGGTGATAATTAGCTGCTCTGCTGGTATCCTTAGAAGAAGAAGTTCGGACTGACTGGGCTCTGTAGCCCAAATTGCCTACTGGCCTCTCAAAGAAAGATCTGGGCATTGTTTTAGGATAATGTGAGAGGCTGGTGCTGCTGCCATTCAGGCACTGTGGAGTGAGATGGATCTTGTGTGGTGCAAGCAAGCAGCAGTCCATTGAAGAGAAATTCAATAGGTGATCTTGTCTGGTACAAAGGTTCCTTTCAGCTCATGAATTATGCATGAGGCTCACTCATTTTGATCACCATTTCGTGCTCCCCTCTCAGCATGGCTCAGCCAGCCCTGTCACAGGGCAAGGATGGGCCAACAGTGTGCAGCTTTGTGGACCCCAGACCCAACCCCAGACCAAAGATACTACCTGTCCCAGCCTCCTGCCTTGTCCAGCAAGTCACTTCCCATCACCACATCCACTGGGTGCAAATATATTTCAGAGAACACAGGATGAAATGGCTGTGGTGCCCGTTTGGCACTTTCTAAGAACATCAAAATCATTACAAAAATTAATTATATAATGTTTAGTGATCAAAGACTTTTCTTTCCCCATAATAAAATTCTACTTTTCTTGCTGCACCTAATAAAATTCTTAACTTTTACCCCCAAAATATTTGTAGGTAGTGTTTATTTCCTGCCAGCTAGCAATCGTGGCTAGAATGGCAATATTGCAGGAAAAGAGTACAAACCACAATGGAACATCCTAAAGCTTGGCTTGCTTTAGCCTGTTTTCTGCACAGCAGGCCCTGCCTTCAATATCACATCTTAACAGAGAACAATTTCTCTGGGAAAAGCAATAATCATGCAATTTGCTCACTCTGCCTCTGTATAGCTGCAAGCTCTCAATGGGAAAGGAGGCAAATAATTTGGATTTCTATTTTAATTGGATGTAGCACTGAAAGAAAGTGACATTCGTGAAACCTTCAGATGTGTTCATCTTATATTTGGATGTGGACCAACTTATGCTCAGAGACACCTCATGTTAATGATTAAACTTCTCAAATGCGCAGTGTGGGAAAGGACAGAAAACCAGATTTTTCCCTCAAGAATCCTTTGTGAAACCCAGGAATGAAAGTGGTAAGGCAGGAATGCCAACACGGCAACTTAAAGGTCATGCAAGTAACAGAAAACATCTTGTGCCAAATGGTCTCTCTGATAAGGTAGCTGAGGTGACTGCCTGTATTGATGCTCCAGGATGGTGCTGATTTGGGTGGTGTAAGCTAAACCTTTCAGCCTCGTCCTAAGAATTCAACCCCTTGGTGTCTGCCACTGAACAGTGTCCTTCAGTGATCACCCAGGACATTTTTCTCCATCCCAATCTACTCTGCCTTATAAATCCCACTTCCATTCTGACAGCTCACTACCATGCCAGTGATTACAGTGAAGAAATAGAAATATTACAGAAAATCACTCTTGGGAGCACATAGCTGATCAGCACTACTGGATGTTCGTGCCATAAGTGGCATCTAATTGCCTCCAGCACTGGCACCATCTGGCTGCTGTGACCACAGACGCCTGCAGACCCTCACAGGGACATCCAGAGATGGAGGGGGAACATCCATGGAGACAGGAAATATTGGGGAAAGAGTCAGACCAACATATGTGGTTAAAGTAATTACTGTAAAAAAAAATGCTAAAATACTGAGCCCTGCTTTATCACACACTTTGTCCTTTTAAAGTGCGAACTTAGTGCTGTGTGAAGTGCCTGAGTAGGAGCTCTGGAGAGCTGAGGCCTATGTCCTTAGGACAGAGGGAAGAAATTGAACAAGTTTTCCTTCACACAAACCTGCAAATATGTCTCATCTCCAGCTGTACAGCTTGCTCAGCAGTGATGGGGAGGAGAATCCCTGCCAAGTAAGACAGCCAGGGAAATTTCACAGCTATCCTGGACCACCAAATCACAGAATAGTTTGGATTGGAAGGGATCTTAAAGCTCATCTCATTCCACCTCCTGCCATGGGCAGGGGAACATCCCTATGTCTGAGGTTGCTCCAAGCCCAAGCAAACTGACCTTGAGCACTTCCAGGGATGGGCAGCCACAGCTTCTCTGGGCAACTGGTGCCAGGGACTCCCAGAAAAGAATTCCTTCTCGGTATCCCTAACACTGCTCTCTGTCAGCATGAAGCCATTCTCCCTTTTCCTGTCACTCCAAACTCACTCTCCTGTAATCCCTTTGCATGTAGGAAGGTAGCAATAAAATTATCCTGAAACCTTTTCTTCTTCAGACTGAATGATCCAAATTCCTCCAGCCTTTCCTCATTGGAGAATTGCTCCATTCCTCAGATCACCTTTGTGGATACACAAACCCTGCAGTGTAGGTGAGCAGCTGAGCACAAGTTGAAGTGCAAAACAGTTTAAGTGCAGGGTTAATTGTTTTTCCAAGTCAGGAATAACAAGCTGCCTACATTTCTCACTCCTGGTTCTGATGGGTGGCTGAGCAGGGTAGGCTGGAGCAGATCCTACAGGGAGGTTTACAAGGATCCTTCCAGACCCTCATGATTTCATAGTACACTGAGGGCTTGTTTCACACTGGTGTTACTCCCACTGGTGTGAAAACTGGTTGTATTTGCGGGTGAAACATGAAGCTGATGGATTTCTTTTTCCAACACGGCTTATCACTGGTTTATTAGATCCAGCAGCTGCAAGAACTGGGCTGGATGGCAGCTCCTGTTGTCCTGGAGATGGAGCATTATCATTCTGCTACCAGCTACCCATCCCTGTCAGCATCAGTCACTGCCACCGTCCCACATCCCTCTACTGTCTCAGGCTGTCTCTTTGAATCTCTTCTCGGCACTGCCAAGTTTTCCTGCTGGCAGTGGCTGTGAAACACTGGATGCTCAGGCCTGAGCAGAGCCCCATGCTGAGCACTGAAGGGCCACATGCAGCTCAGCAGCCGTGGCCTTGGCTCTGGTGCTGGGGAGTGGCGGCGTGGGGCAGGGCTGGCCCATGGTTCACGTCAAATTCCCATGTTTTATTTTCCCTGGTTGTTTTATTAATGCTGCTTCTAAGTAGACTTCCTGAGCTGTATTCACAATGCATTTGCTAGTTTAAACTCCAGCGTGTTTGCACCTCCAGCTGCTTACATGGATATTGCATTTCCATGCCTTAGCTGTTCCTGGGTCTGATTTTTGATGACTGGAAGCTTTACCTTGAATTTCCACCAGAATCATTGAGGAGATGTATGAACCCAAGAAAGCAGCTGCCACATGGGTGCCGCAGTGTCATCATGTTGTTTTAATAGCAACAAAATTAAGATAAAATTTTGTTTCTTATCCAATAACATTTTTGTAAAAGGACGTTATTTCTCACAGCTTTAGTACATCCTGTGTTTCTGTGCTACCTTTTGTTTAACTTTTCCTTAGATCTTGTACTAAATTGAGCAGTTGTTTTGCTTTCTAATTGTGATATTGAGTGGAGGTTTTCAGAGCAGTGGGCAGCTTTGGCTAAGGACAGCACTCTACCCATTAGACATGAGGCACTGTATTTTAACATTTCCATATAACTAAGACCTCCCTTTAGTTAAATTATGGAGAAGACTGAAAAATCAGTTATAATATGTTAAATCAACATCTAATAAAGATGCATCATAGGATCATAGAAAAATTTGGGTTGGAAGTGACCTTAAAGATGATCCCATTCTGACACCTTGCCATAAAGCAGGGACACTTTCCACTAGACCAGGCTGCTCAGAGAATGACTCTTAAAATTGTATGTTATAATACATGGTCCAAATAACATGCAGCCCTGAAAACACTGGTGAACTCAGTTATGATTTTGTCACGCCTGACCCCTTTAAACTTCATAGTTTTCAGTCCTTGGAAATATGATATGTGAGGAGATTCATGTCTGGTACATAGAGCAGTGGCTCCTTGAATTCTGATGAGTAGTCTGCTTGTCTCCAGCCTATAAGTTTGTTTAAAGTAAAAGTAGAACTCAGATTATATTTTTTTTTAATGGTGGAAGGTTTTGTAGCAGTTGGCATAGAGACATTCCAGTGACTGAGAAACGTGAGAAAGGTAGATGTGTCTATCAGGTTCATGACACAGAGAGGAAAGGCCTGTATGGAAAGGTATGTACTTGTTTGTGACACATTCTGAGAAATAAATCCCTTAGAACAAAATGGAAAAACTTCATCAGACAGTATTTACTTACCTTTTCCTGTTCTAAAATTATAAATTTTAAGTCCAAGCAGAATGGTGGGGTTCATTTCCTTGCCTGGCACAGAATGTGTAATTACTCAATATTTCCTACACCAAGCTCTGCTATCAAACCTTAAAAAAATACCCAAAAGCATAGCAAAGATCTCCTCTGTCCTGGGCAAGGTATTCCGGTGGTTAATTACCTATACATGCTGTGGGTAGAAACTGACCTTTTTAAGTAGTGAAAATGCTGTAAGAGTCAAATTTTTAACTGCACTTTCCCAATAATTTGTTACAGAGTCTTTTGAAGAGGAATTTCATGTTAATTTAGTCTTGCGCAAATTTAATGCTTGGGGAAAATAGGAAGTTAATAGCACTGATTTCTTCCAGGTGTATGACGAAAATGGATTTGCAACATTAACTATGCTGCTAGTGTGCAGTGTTTTAGAAATATGCTTCATTTACCATTAAAATGAATATTTTAGCAGCAGAAGTGAGCACAAAAGTATATCTGAGCATGGCAGCACATAAAATAGAAGCTTTACACCATCATCTGCTATCAATGACTGCTGTTCCATACTGGGCACCTAAATGTGAGAGTCATACACTATCATTATTAGGAAGAGAAAGGCTAAGAGCAGTTTTAAAAAATATCTAGAGGGAAATTTTTGTGTAAATAGTCAAAGATGTTTAAAAAAAGATAAAACAAAAAAAAAACCCCAAATAAACCCAAAAACACAGAACAAAATGAAAATCATAATCAAGGGAAGTATTTGAAGTAACCAAAAATCCCTTTGCAAGCAGGAGGGTGAAGAATTTGTAAATTATTAAAGCACCTTGCACCTTTCTTTCTGAAATAAAATGTTGCTTAGCTTTTCTGCCATCAGATAACTGGTTTTATTGTGCACAGAAATTAATCTACACCACAACCCTTCCTAGAATACTACACTTGAATTAGGTCTGATAGCTATGCTAATTGCATCTCAAAAACAAAGGACGTGATATTCAGACATGGCCACTCCCATTTCTCCTGTCCAAATGAGCAAGTACGTAATCAGAGTTGGTTAGTAGACAACATTTTTACACTGGATATTAATTTTCAACTCAGAGCCCATTGCATTATCCTCTACTGAAATTTCAAATTGAAAAATCAGTTTATTTTGGAAACTACACAGGTGCCATATTAAGAAATGCACAGTCTGAGAAAAGCAGTTTACAAATCCATATGATCTATTTGGATATTGAATGAACCACTAATTATCCTGTCTTATCAGCAGATGCCTTAGGAAAAAAATGTAGGGGAAAAAACCCATTCAGCTTCCTTAGGTACTTTTTGAGTCAGACATAGAATTGACATTAGTTTGTTCAATAGCTATCAATGGACTTGGAAACACATAAATAATTAGGATGATTTATCTGAAAATAGTTTCTTTTACACATCTATGAATAAATATCTTTTGGTTACAGATAGAAAAGCAGAAATAATTTGAAACCGATTAAACATAACATCAAATTTTATGATGAATAATTATTTTTGAATATTAAATAGGAGACACCAAATAATAAGATGAGGACAGCAAAGCAGTGTGATTAAGGAAAATACACAAGACACACTGATGAACGGGACAAGCAATACATCTTGGAGAATGAAGCACATAAAATCTCCTGGAGAGCATGTACAACACAACTGATCATGGCCAAGAACATAAAAGATTTCTTAAAAGACAGGGATTTCTCAGAACTCATTTAGATAATGTGTTAAACCATAAAATGAATGCCAGCTTTATTATACATTTCACTAGGAGAGCAGGAAAATGTTCCAGTAAAAATCATTTGAGGCATCTTTGAAACAGCCATGTCAGCCTATAATTGTGTCAAAGCTGTTAATCCTTGAGTGAAATGGATTCAAGCTGTTCGTCTTCCAAAGGCTGATGCTGTTGGTGACACCTCAGCTGTGTCTACCCAAAACCACCACGGCACACTAGGATGTGACAGGTATGAGGTGTGATAGTACTTTTGGCACTAACAAGACACTTTTTAAAAGGCAACTAAGGATTCAAAGTCCAAATAGAACTTCTGTGATGTGAATAACAAAAAACTTACCAAAATTTTGTTGCTAATGAAGTTTTGCAGTTCAGTATTGTAATGGTTTAAGTAATAAATTGAAATATAAAAGAGTAGATATGTCTGCTAAGATTGAAAATTATGTGAAGGTCAAGGATGCAAGTCCCCCTGAAGTTTAGAATTCAAGCTGATGTCATAAAAACTGGCGTGAATGAGGAGAAAGGACACATTTCAGGCAAAATATTAGGGAACAGCTGTACCAAAAAAAACCAAAAAAAAAAGTTGTCCATAAAATTTCACAATGGAGAATGACTCGTCCAGCCCTGCAGAAAATATTTGTCACATAAAAATATTTGTTACATTTGCTATTTATTAGCAAATACCAAGCTGAACAAATTCAACATCATTAGTGGTGATTAAAAAACAAAGATACTACTTTACTGGGATTCATAAATAGAAGAAAAGGCTGTCTCATGAGCATAAATGGACACCTTTGCTTAGTTTTGATCCTTACAAATGGAGGAAATTTAGAACCAAATGAAGGCTGGAAAAAATTCAGGATATGGTAACAAAAATGATCTGGGATTTAGAGACTGGAACATCTGGGAAAAATTGAAGCAACTGAAGTTATTTAATTTATAAAGAGACCAGGAGTAGACGTCATAACAATTTTAAAGCACATAAAAAATACTGTGTTAGGAGGAAGAAGTAAAGCAAAAGCTGTTGTCCTTTTTTCCTAGGTGTAGGATGAGCAATAATAGGCTGAAATTGCAGCAGGATTTTTCATAGTCTAATAGCAGTGGGGGATTTATTATTGTATTATATTACCTAGGGATGTTGTGAAAGTCTTCAATAAGATGTTAGGAAAATATCTGCATGGATGACGTAATAGATTCAGTTCTGTTTAAGGCTTTGGAATGGCCTAGACAGTCTTTCTGTGATGATCCTTTCTTTTTTTCTTTTTTCTTTTTTTTTTTTTTTACTCTCAACCCTATAATTATAATGGGAATGGAAAATCAGGCATTCTGCAAGAGAGAGGAAGCTGATAATTTCAGCAAGTCATTAGATCAAAGATGGATATCCTACATCTTAGAAGCTAAATATGATCTAGGACTTTATGAATATTGCTTGTCACCCTACTGTATTTTGGGGATGTGATGGGGTTATGGAAGAAAAATAATACATACATTAATAGGAGAGTCAAGAATGGTGTCAGAAAATACATAGACATCACAAAGAAAAGGCTTTCTTATAAAAATACATATTCAAACTCTCTAGAGTCCATGAGTATTTCTGAAGTATAATAGCTCAGTGAAACAACCCATTGCCAAATTCTTAATTGAAATAATAGCTGAAAAGGTGGCAATTAATCATAAAGGTTTTTTCTCATACTTCTAGTTTTTTCAAGGGAAACAAGAGTTCCATAAGGTCAAATCTCCAACAAAACTACTTTTGTTGGGGAAATGTAGCAAGACCATTTGTCAACATTGAGAATGCTCATTTTGACTGAAACTAAATTACCTAGGGATCCAAAGAATGATAAATTTACAGATGGTTGATGTCAAGGCAAGTTGCCAGATTCTTTTCCCTGGTCTTTTCTACAGGAACAAAACAATGTTGAATTGATACCTCGAGCACCTTTTCTCTTCTTTCCTCAATGCATCTAACAAATAACAGGCAAATAAAGTAACATATGGTCAATATCACTAAATAATCAGGGTATGTGATTATACAGCTCAGTATGTGCACATTTCTCGTTATAAATGCTTTAATTGTCATTTTTAGAGATGGCATGTTTTGTTTATATATGATTAATTATAAAATAATTATCCTCATGTCTGAGAATGGGAAACAATAATTGGTTCATAAAATTGAAACAAACACAGAAGCTGTTGCCATTTCTTTAAATCACAACTAAAAATATTTAGTGCAGTGGGAAAAGAGATCCTGAACCAGCCATAACAGGTGGTCAAGGTAAGCCAGCAATTTTAACAGCAAATACTACTGAGTATACTGATATCCTAAACCTTTCATGTTTCTATTTTGCATTAACAGAGCAAATAAAATAACTGCAATTATAGTATACAAATTTGTTAAAAAAAAAAAAAAAAAGAAGAAAAAAATAAGTTATTTCTCTCCCCCACATGGCTGTATAGAAAACAGTGAATGAGCAGTCCCTGCTGATGGACTATCCAGGACTAATTTTTTTCTGACTGCACACTTACCCTGTGTTTCTCCATGTCATTACACATTAATATTGAATCATAAAGTGGTTTGAGATGAAAGGGATCTTAAATGTCATCTTATTCCACCTCCTGTTATGCACAGGGACACCTTTCACTATCCCAGGTTGCTCCAAGCCCTGTCCAATCTGGCCTTGGACACTCCCAGGGATCCAGGGACAGCTACAGATGCTTTGGGCACCCTGTGCCAGGGCCTCCCACCTTCTGAGTAATGAGCCTCTTCCTGACATGCTTTATTAGAAAATGTCCCCCAGCCTGGAAAGGTTTCACTCACTGACATTGATAAAAATCTTGAAGTTGGAAAGAAATGTAGTGGTTACAAGTGTAGCCTTCTCATGTGAGAGCATGGACAAATAATTAGTTCTCACTGAGAGGCGTATGGTCTTCTCCATTCACAAGATATTCCTTGAACCCTTGGGGTTTGGCCATATAATCACCTGGTTTGCCTTAAATCTGAACTGTTTCCTTTCCCATCTAGATCCAAAAAGTCTGTAAAATCATCCTCTAGAAGCACATATATAAACATTGACAGGACTCAGTACATAAGAACGCTTAAAATTTGCTAGAATGTGAATTATGGTATACAAATGCTCAAAATGTCCTGTTATGTCAGTCCATTCCAGCCACTGACATTTCTGGATAAAAGAGGACTTCAAGTGTAATGTTCTAGTAAGATTTTGGGAAGCTAATGCCTTTCTTCTTTTCATACAATATCTGTTTTCTATCTTGTGTACTGGGCATGTGTGAGTGCAGGTTTGTATGTCTGCGTCTTTTTCACTGGAGGCAAAAGCTTTTACTCTCATGAAAGCTTGTTTTCCAAAGATAATTGTAATATTTAAATCCACTTCCCACTGTGAGGAAAATCTGCTGCCTCCAAGTACAGAATGGGAGCAGAGACCTTTTCATGAAACCAAGCATCTGATTTCTACAAAATTTCCTCCTCTCTCCTTTCTCATACTAGCTCAAGGGAAAAAAAAACAAACCACAACAACAACAACAACAACAAAAATAAACAAACAAAAAACCCAAAACAAACAAACAAAAACTCCCCAAAACCCCAAAACCCAACCCCCCCTCCCAACCCCCCCCCAAAAAAAAACCCAAAAAACAACAACAAAAAAAAACCAACCAACCAACAAAAAAAATAACAAAACCAAAACCAAAAACAAAGCAAAATTATTAAAACCTCCTCACACCCAGAAAAGAACCTCACAAGGTGTAAATGAAGATATTTATGCATGGTCAACATCTCTCATGGCAGAGGCATTTCATACACTGTGCTTATCAACTGTTTTGAATTTGGCCAAGCCAATCACCTAGAAAAATCCTTTCCTAATGAAAAATCAGATAAAACCTCCACAAAGAAACACTGTTTTCCTGGTGATCTCTCTTCTCATGATTGTGTCAGGAATGTCAGGAGTTGTCTTTATTAGGTTTGTTTCAAGCCTCTAAGATCTCCGGGGGTCCCTCTGTTAACTCATTTTCCAACCTTCCCAGTACAACCAACGGACCACTCACAGGCAGAAAGTGGATAGAGAATTTAGGTGTATTTTATGAAAGTGACTATTTTCTGCCATGTCCTTACTTGGAACAAAAGGGATTAAAGTGAGCTGATTTTCATGAAAAATCTCAAGTCTGGCACAGAGATCAGTTTTACTCATGACAGCAATTATCCATGACCTTCAGAATTAGCCCTGCTCTCGTTTTTTCATATTTGGGCCTCATCTTACACCTGGTCTCTTTCCAGTTTCTCCTATTGATCTTGCTAGCACTTGAAACTTATTACAGCTGGTAGCAAAATAACAGTTCTTATTCCCTAGAACATCACAACCTATTTCTGTGGGCAAGCCTTTGTTATCCTTCTTTTGCTCCAGACATGCAATACTCTGAAAATACCACTTCTGCCTTCAAAACCAGCCCAGGTGTCTTTATTGAACCCACTTGACCAAACTCCCTTTCACTTCTAATTTTAATTGAAAAAACAGTGCCTCAGTGTTCCAAAACCACAATGCAGTTTTTCTCCTTAGCTTATAACTGAACATTTCTTTCTGTTCCCCTGCACTGAAAGCTCAGTGTCAAGATGACCCAGTAAAGGCCCTGTGAACAATATGGTTCAGAGGATATTCCACAGTGAATGGGTGGATATGAACTTTTGAGTCGGAGGCGTGTAGCCTACATAGGAACAGAACAGCACAGAAAAACAAGCTCTGCTGCTTAGCTCTCCCTTCTCCAATTTTACTGTCTTGCCCTCAAACCTCAGCCCTCTTATCTGCTTTTACAGCTTCTCACATTGCCCCTGTCAGTTCCACTGAATAAATGATGTCATCCTTGTCTGCTTGAATGTTTACTTCTTTCTGCACTGCTTTTGGCACACAATATTCTTCCAAAAACTAATCCATCCTGAAAGCCATTTTTCTTTTCCTTCCGATCTACCCTCGAGGCCTGCAGTAAAATGGCAACTGCAAGTGGCTAAGCAGATGCTAAAAGCTTTTTTTAAAGTATCTGCCTCCCAAGGGCAGCTCCGTAAACTCAAAGGGAGCACCTCAACTCCCAGTGCAGGCAGGGGAAGACCTAGGAAACTTGAGGTAGGTCTGGCTGCAGGAGGCAGAGAGGAGCGATGATTAGTGCTAGCTGCTGAACAGGAGGCTTTCAAACCTGCCCAGGGCTGGTGAGTGTGACTGAGAAAACGCCGCAGACTTTACGCCTTGGTTATCTCAGCTGGAGCCTCAGGGGAACACTGCCCACCCTGCCCGGATCAAAGCCCACAGTCCCCGTGGAAAGAAGCCAAGGAAACTTTTCCTGCACAATGGAAAGAAGCAGTAGTAGCAAATGTGCTGGTGCCATGTGTTTGTGCGCCAACTCACTGGCTGGGCTTTTCTGCCAGCAAAGAGAAGAGACAGATCCGCGCTTGGCTTTCTCAACACACCGGAGAACATCCAAGGCTTGGCCATGCTTTGAAAGAAAAAAGTAGGAAAAACTTCCTCTGGTACAACTTTGTTTTGTCTCTCCAACAGACATCAAATAAAACATCACCCTCAAAACAATCAACCAGGAGAAACCGGGGAGGGAAAGACTGTGTGTGAATGTAGATGAAGCCTGACCAGGCAGGGGGGATGTGCTAAAATCTACTGTTGCAAACCTGGGAGCTTCTAAGAAATCCATTAGATATTTATGGTGAGGTGTTGGCTTGGAAGGGTGTAGCTTGCCAGGCACCAAGGTTACAGTATTACTCCAGTTTTCTCCAGGTTTGTATAATTTGGATTTTGAAAGAATGAAGCTGGTAACCGAGGTTTCTAACATTCAATTTCCTCTGTCTTTCTGCTTTAGCATGCAACTACTTACTATTTGTAAGTTTACAACTGCTCTTTGGAATGTTGTGTATTTATACATTGTCTAGTGTGAGGAGAGTGCCACTAAGTGTTTTGGGAGGTATTAATATAAAATATATGAGTAATAACATGAGAAATGAAAAAAAGCTATGAATCTGCAGCAAAAAAACTGCTTCTGTACTGAGTGCTTGTTCCTTCTTTATGAGATTTACTGTTCTGTGTGATTCTGTGCAAGGTTCTTAGTGTCTTAGTGTGGTCTTCATTTGACACAGCATAATCTGAAAAAAAAAAAAACCAACCTTTTTCTCTTTATTTTCTTACTTACATGTACCAAAAAGCCACAAAGTGAGCCATTCAAACAAAGTATACTACTTACCCTTAATTGAATTTACTGGTTTCAATATAATTGCAGATTCAGCACTATTATTTAATTTCAGGATTTAATGAATGTTGTCAGATCTCCTGAAGGGATACACATGAGGCTGATGAACTGGCTCCTGGTTCACTTGTTCTGTGTAGTTTCAAATTTCATTTAACTAAAGAAAGGTTTCTTCCTTTGACCTATATGACACATCTCTGAACATCTTTCTTTGTTGCACCTGTAGGAAAAGAGTCCCCTGTGCACACAGCCCCCTCACACCTTCAGGGTCATTGCCAGCTTCTTATTCTTCCTTGCAGCTTCTGTTCCCCATCACAGAGCAGAAGAAAACAAGTTCTGCAGGGATTTAATTAGTGCTGTGTCTCCAGGTGTATCTGCCTGATTGGGATGTCATCCAGGCCTGCTGGGCTTGGGGTGGAAATACAGCACAGCCCCTATTCCCACAGGGAGGCATTTCCTGATTTATCAGTGCAATCATTCAAAGCCTCTCTGCTCCCCACCATTATCACACCTCCGTTGTGCTGATTCATGGCCTCACTTTTGGGAGGTGATAAGAGCACCTGATGTATTGAAGCTCACAGTACTGCTGCACAGGACAGGCATGGGTGTACTGCTGAATGTGATACTAAAAGTAGTTAACAGAGATTAATGAAAAAATATTTTTGAGCTATATCATGGGGCCATTCCCCATTTTTTTAAAGGACACATTATTATCAGTTTAGGCATCAAATAAATGTTTGCAGAAACCTTTTTGGAGCTCTGATGATAATTGAAGCTTGACTCACTATCATCTCTGTGACCAACTAAACCAGTGTCTCAGAAAACAGCCATAAATTTTGGTTTCTCCTTCCCTTTGAAACCATAAACATTCCTAGATTTTCCTTCAGAAAAAAAAAAAAAAAAAAAAAAAACCAAGAGAAAAAAATATTCTCAAAGACCATCAATTATTTCTCCTAGAGTATTAAGTTTTTTCTATAACAATGTTATTAAGAACCTGCTTATAGAAATGGAAGATAAGAACCTAATGAGAGAAAGCTGGGATCAACTGTAGCAAATTAATTAATTTTTTTAAGTCAATTGAGCACAAATTATGGTGTGGAATGAGGGAGCAACCAAATGCTCATCCTTTACATCATGTTATACCAATACTAAAGTGAACTGGTTTAAACAAGAAATCAGAACTAGTAAAAGAGATAAAAAAGAAGGGGGAGAAATATTGATAAGAGTGGATATGTGGAATAAACATAAGCAAAAGGTAAGGAGTAGGAAAAAAGAGTATTGGAGAACAATAAACCACTAGAAAGGTTTATATATGTCACACTGTTTCTAAGTCCAATTAAATCTTAAACATAAATTGAGAGAAGATATGACTCTAAATCTGCTTGTAAGTTATAAATGTGTGTTCACTGAACAAAATCTCTCAGGCAGTGCCAACCTAAATACCCCTTGGTGTGGTGATATTAGTTTAGATCACAACAGTACAACGAGACTGCATGACTCTGTCCCTTAGGTGAAGTAATTAAATACATAATTACACCGTTTCTGATTTCAGAGCTGGCTCTCTTGATGCATACATAGCCTGCAGTCATTTCACCATGCTCTTTATGCAGATAACTAGATCATGTTGGACATATCTGCTGTCCATTTCACTGGGATTACTTGGAACGGATTGAAAATCAGAACCTTTTAATGAAGAGTTCAGAAATTTAGCACTCTGAGCTTGCTACCATAGTGAACCTTTACTATAATGATAAAAGAGTTTAACAAATATGTTAACTCTTGGGAAAACAGGGATTTATTTACCTTTCAGTCAACCTATGAAAACAAGAAGGAGTTTGTGTAGAGCAAGCACAGCCAATTTTGCTGTGTGGCTTCCATTTCATCACACACTCCTTGTTACTCAACTAATTGAACCAACTACAAAATAATTTAGAAATAAAGGCACTTGCTTTTAATGGGTTAATGTCAATAAGTTAAAAAACATCTGAAGTGACTTCTGATCATAGTTCCTGTTCATAGAATATACTGAGTTGGAAAGAGCTCACAAGGATCACGTCCAGCTGCTGGCTCTGCACAGACACCCCAACAATCCCACCCTGGGCATCCCTGACAGCGCTGTCCAAACGTTTCTGGAGCTCTGGCAGCCTCAGGGCTGTGCCCATTCCCTGGGGAGCCTGGGCAGTGCCCAGAAACGTCTGGGGGAAGAACCTTTCTCTGATATCCAACCTAAACCTCCCTGGCACAGCTCCAGCTGTTCCTTGGGGTCCTGTCCCTGGTTGCCTGAAAGATCAGTGCCTGTCTCTCCAATTCCCTTCGTGAGGAAACTGCAGACTGTGATGAGGCTTTTCCTCACCCTTCTCTTCTCCAGTCTGAATTGCTACTTTTGTTAGAGCATGCCCATTTTCCCTTCAATTATTTTCCAAATGAAATATATCCAAAAATCACAAAAAAAAAAAAAAAAAAAATTGAATGTGTGAAGAAGATCAGCAAACTTCTGTAAATAAAAGGAATAAAAATTACTGAGAAGAACCTTACTATTATCTAAAACATCCTCTCCCTCCTGTTTTAATCACAGCCTGCAATCCAGTACTGCCAGCAATAGTGTGTTGGATGCTATCATCTCACTTTCTTGGAAGCACTGGACATATGTGTTTTTGAGGCACTATCTCAGCCCAATCCTATGCACTTTTGAAAAGATTTTAAAAGAATGTTTTTTGGATGGAAGGTGTACTGATTGTCTCTTTCTCTCATCGTTAGCTGCCAGTCTGTAATGATCCAAATTGAAGGCACTTCCCTGCCAGGGAATTTGTTTAAATTTAAAATTAAACTTTTGCTATGATGTTGAGACCCAAGCTGATGCTGCTGAGCTGTTTTGATGCTGCCACCCCATCATTCAAGTATATGTTGCCTTTTTACTTTCTTCAAACCATGTTCTAGTTGAGCATCAACCCTGTCTCTGACTACAAATAAGGATTTTTTTTTTTCTTTCATCAGGTATTTTTTCTATAATTGCATATCTCTCTCTCATCAGTGACAAGTCTTTTCGCAAGAAGATGCCTGCCTTGAACATCTCTTGGAAGGATCTTTGTATGGATTTGCAAGCAGAGTGCTGTTAACCATTGTTTTCTCAGAGAAACTGCTTTGAGTGTTGGGTTCAGTGTCTCTGACACTCATGTTCTATCCCACAGGAGACATAAAATTGTCATTTTGGGTAAAGTACACTGCAATTTTAACACAGGAAGCTTTCTATGCTAGGTTTTTCTGTTGTTACCAAAGAAAAGGAATTGAAACCCCCCCACCTTGGGCTTGATTTTGTTTCTGAAAGTTGTTCTAAAATTTTCCAGTAAAATAATCTAATAGAATTAAGGACCATGGACCCATTCAGGAACCTGGAATCTCAGCTGATATACGATGTAACTGATCTACAATGTCAACTCTCATGGGACTCTTCTTGGCTGTATTTCTGCTGCTTCTAACCTGATGCTGCCTCTCTTCTCCAAAGTAGAATGTAATGTCACCCAGAAGCTCCACTGAGTGTCTTCTGTCATAGCACTACCTCAGTGTTGACTTGTATAACAAAAAAAATAAATGAATCTGTTTTATTCAGATCTAATGAGTTTTTACATATTTTTGTGTCTCAGCTGACCCTGAGTAAATATAGATTCTCTTATCATAACTTGAGCATGAGCAATCCCAGCTGTTTCTCTAAAACCTGAAAGAGATGACTTGGAGATCACAGACAGAAGTAAAAAATTAGAATAAATGCAGAAACCACCAAAATGTGAAGTGGCAGAGATGGAACTGCAAAGAAAGAGTCTGTTTGGTCCTGTACTTCTACTGCTTTTCCAGTGCAGTTGCTTTTTATCCTCCTCTACCAAAGAATCATACATTGCAGTGTCACTGCATGAGAAACAACTCCACACTCCTTGCTTGACCTGGGGTTCCTTTTTTCTGCTTTTACAACAGTTAGAAATTAATGCTGTGGCTGGTAGCTGGGTGCTGTGCAGTTGGCATCCAGCTGGGTGCTGATTGGGAGTTTTTCCTCCCCTCCCTCAATCCTTCTGATGTATTAAAATCTGGGGGTTTATTCCAAATCATCAGACCATGTCATTTAACAGTGTTTGGCAAGTTTTATTTATTATTTTTTTCCAACAAAAGCCTGCAAGGCAACAGAAAAGTAAAGCGTAAAATACATTTGACTTAATTGGCAGCAGCAGACTGCATGCGTCAGAAGGAATTAAGCTCCAATAAAGCAGGATGTGCAGGAAACACAATGCACTAGTTTGATATGGTCTTTCAAAGCTACACTTCCTGAAACAGAGGCAAAACCACAGGCTGGCTAAGCCTGCAAGAGTCCTTTGGGTTCATGTGCGTGCAACAGCTCTCAGAGGTCCCACACATACCTCTCCAGAAACCTAGCAAGATGGAATTCAGGATCTTCAGCTGTGTCAGGGATTTCATACCCTTTTTCACCTTCAGTGCTTGAATCCAAGGCAGAGGGAACAACATTTATGCTTCCCTTGCTGTGATTCAACCTCAGTGTCCTTGCCCAGTCTATTATCTGAATATTGAAGCAGCAAGAGCAGAGAAATATAATTTCTATTATGTCTCATATTGAAGACATAAACCAAAACTGCATAGCTTACATCTTCAGAAACACACCCAGTGTGAACAGACATGGCTTGAGGACTACTTATAGAAAAGAAATAATTTAATGGGGGTTTTGGATTTTTTTTTTTTTTTTGAGTTAATGAAGGATGGACAGAAACATATGGCTGCAGTAAAGAAGGACAAAGGAACTTGTGCCCTGGTTTAAAGATTCATTTTCACTTTGCTGTGTAAGTGACATGGATTCATTTTTCATGGTTAAAAGAAATAAGGAAAGAAGCTGACTTGGAGACAATGACCTGTCATTAAAGTCTTGATAAGGATGTTCCCTCATACAAGTTGCACTTCTCCAGCAAGGAATTCACAGCGTTTTGGTAATGTTAGCAAATGGTCCTTCAATGTATGCAAGGAGTACTCATGGCAAACTGAGGCCTGGGGCTAGGAATGCTTTTTGAGATTGTTTAAAACAGAAGTCTATTGATTCCTGTTTCCACACAATAAAATAATTAAATTTCATCTTGGCCGATGGGACTAGGTGTTGGAACTGGAAGCCAGGTTCATTCTTGTAAAAGCAATTAATCATCTAATTAATTTGAAAGTGTTTAAATCATATTGATATCAGTGGGACTAAACCAAAGCTTAAACATACATTTTTGTTTGTATTATGTCCTGAATTTCCATAAGCATGATAATGGGATTTTTCAAGTTAAGAAGACAGTGGTTCACATCCCAGAGATGCTATGCCTCTCTACTCCCCCTCTTTTTCATTAAGAAAAGGAAAATCATTCTTGGCTGATATAATCTGGACCCTCAGGGTCACCATGGCCATTCTGGAGATGACATTCTGGTGAAACACCATTTGAAAACAAAGCAAACCAAAAAATTTTCATGGTATCCTGAGCAAAAACATAATGACTGGCTCACAGTCAAATTCTTCAATTTTTAATTCTGTTCAGACTTTTACAAAAATCACCAAGATACAAGTTTTGGGAAGTTTGGATCTAAAAAGCTGCTCCACTAAAACTATGGGCTCTATTTGGGATATTGAGAAAACTCAGAGGCATGTGTGGGGACTTTAAAATGGAAGCACCCAATAGCACTGTACAGCTGTGGACAGTGTTTCTCTTGCCTTCTCTAACAAATGGGGTGCTGTAGTGGTTGTTCTTGGGCACAAAGTTCTTTCATCCCCATGGGAAGGTAAGATAATGAGACACCTTACAGGTATTTGATCCTCAGGGATCAACACCTATTGGGGGCAGGTGTTCCATCTGCCCAAAAGAATCACAGAATCATGGAATGGTTTGAGTTGGAAGAGTCCATAAAGATAATTTCATTCCAACCCGCCTGCCCTGGACAGGGACACCTTTTACTAAACCAGAAGGTTTAGGATCAACATAAATATTATCATATTATCTCTGCAGTTAATGAGGCTCAGTCCATTCCATCAGAGAGGGCATCTCCTTGAGCTCTCATCTTTGCAGACAGCTTTCTGTACAACTGCTGTCTTTACTGTCTGACCTTTGCTGTCATTTGCTGATCCCTGACCAACTATCAGTAATTCAAGCAAAGACAGTTTTACTTCTCATAGCAGCTATCTATTTATCTGCAGTTTAAAGAGAGAGAATTGAGGCCTAATGGTCACTAACTATGCCCTGATGGTAGCTGTTTAATGAGGATAAATGACGAGTGCTGTGTCAGCTTAGACACTGGCATTAAAGTCCCAGTAAGCAAGCAGGCTGCCTCTTCTATCTTCTGTCTCAGGATCCATTTTTATACTCTCTCCATGACCTAGATCTTCATATCCTCCAGCCACTCCCTCCTTTCAGTAAATGCCCTTTTGTGTTTCTGAATGCATTTCTTCTCCTTCAAGTGGTGCTGGTTTTTTTCCCCTGTCTTCAAGAAAAATAAGCACTGCCCTCCTTTGCCACTAGCTTCATTACAATTCTGCCACATTATCATTTGCTTCCCTAGGAGATCTCTCACTTTTCATCTCTTCTCTAATTGTATTCTTGCCATGCTCTGAAAAACCTCACCACAGATGCTATTCATGTGCTCTCTTCCTTGCCTTTGCCTTGCAGAGGTTTTCACAGTTCTCCCCTTTAAATTAATTTTGTGCTTGATATGCTTGATCTCTGAGAATATAAACGGAAAAGCTTATATTGAAAAAATTTGTATTTATATTTATAAATGTATAAATTTATATTTGTAAACTTGTATTTATAAGTATACATTAATATATTTTAATATTTTATTTATATTTATAAAGTTTATATTTATAAAGTTCATACATTTTTTATTTATAAACAGGCAGGGCAAGTAGAAGACACCAAGGGCTGCAGGGAGAGGTGGTGGGAGTTTTGCTCCTTTGAGTCCATGACAAAAAATTATAATAATTTTATTTGAGCCTTATTTGCCACCAGTATTTTTGGGACAGTTTGAGAACTACCAAATATGACCATGCATGGGAGTGGGATGTAGACGGGTCAGAAATTTTTCTGCCTCATGAAAGATTCTCAGGGACAACCAATTTTACCTGTGATTTTTTTCTGTAGCAGGTAACCTGGGAAAGTGCAGAGAGAATAGGGTCCCTGCTCTGTGCTTTTTATCACTGACTGGAGGATGTCCACAAGGGGATAAATCCTGTGAGGAAAACAGGTGCCATACAAGCTGCACCTAATTCAAGCATTGCAGAAGAAAAACTGGGCTTCCTGTATGCCTGACTCAAGCAGGGCAGAGGCACTTTATGATTTTTAGGACACGGAAACTTTCTGATTATTTCTGATTATAAAGAGCCATGAGAAGTAGATATTGATAATTAATTTAACTTCCTAGTGCATAGAACACTCTTTCATCTTTTTCCCAAGGACTCTCCACTTCTTTTACCCTCTTCCTTCCACCACAGCTCTAATGAAACTGTGACGAGTTGGCTACTTGAACTGGTGAACCAGTTTCCAAACACTTGAATCTTTAACAAAGGCCCATTTTCTCAATATGACACTTACAGGCAGCAAACAACAGGAGTTTATATTACATCTTTCTACCAGGAGCACTCCAAAGCCACTTTGGGATGAATAGTTTTACAAAGAAAATGGAAGCAGATTTTTTGGTCCTGTAAACTGACTTAACACATTTGAAACTGATAGCACTGCTTTGCATAAGCTGAGAATGTGAACCAGCATGTCTTGCTCTGTGTTACTAAGAAAGTTGGTTGTCATAATGAAACGACTTACGATTGCACTAACATTTTTTCAAAGTCCTTGTACAACTCCTTTGGTGCTTCCACACCAGTTTTTCCTGCAGATCTCAGTAAAAAAATTGCATAGACCGTTTGATATGCCACTCTTCATTTTAATTTCAATGCTTGCGCTTAGCTCTTAACCCCCTATGTTAGTGTACCAGTGATGTGGTTCATGAATTGTTCATAAAAGGACAAACATATATTTTTATGTTGACATCTATGCTTTCTTTTGCTCTCTAGAGCTTGCCAGATGGTGTGTGCTCAAGGGCTTTTAGTAGGGTCTTGTCACTGATCCCCTCAAGGTCACTGGAACAATTTTCCCACTCTGCCTGTAACAGTAGCATTGTTCTAAAATTATATGCATGCATTTTGTTACAGAACACCAAATAATGCTGTCATGCACTCACACAACTTGCACACAAACTGCCAGCAGCTCCACCAACCAAACTTTTCTTGACACAAAATAAATTTAACATAGGAGATAGCTCAGGAGCCTGGTGGGAAATGGTACCATGAGATTGAGTGGGGTGAAGGTTGAGGTTTGTCTCTGCCAGAGGAAGACGAATTTCCACCTTGGAAAGGTATCTTATCCCAGGTCACACATTCTTCACTACCAAAAGTGAATTAAGATCATATGTTGTCCCAAGGGGCATCATCTCATCCATACCTTGGGGGCAGAGTGTGAAATTCCCTTATAAATTCCTATAATATGGAGGATGGCCAAAGAAGATTTGAGCAGATCTCCACAACTTTTATGAGCAAAGGATGCTCAGAAGAAAGAGGACAACAATCAGAAAAAAAAACAGCACTATTCCTCCATCACATTTGATGTTTTCATTATTTACAATCTCAGGGCAAGATTAATAATGAAAGTATTCTAATTTGGAAAACATTGAACTCTTGCGAACTGAGACAAGATAACAATCTCTTACTGAATAAGTAAGGTTGGAAGGGACCACTGGAGGACATCTGGTCCAAACCTCTTCCCAAGCAGGATTCCCTAGAGAGTTCTACTCAGGATTGTCCCCAGGGAAGACAACTCCAATATTATTAAACAAAAAGTGTCTAAAAAAAGTTACACCTCTACCAGAGCTTGTGAATTTCCTATACTTTGTTTCTAAGACTTCCTAAGGTTTTTTTCATAGATGCTGTAATCCACAGGAGCAGAGCTGGAGAAGTTATAGATGAAACAGTGACAGAGGGATCCTAGAAAATTTGACCCTTTGAGAGCAGTCTGGGGTGATGCCCAGAGGATCCTGCCTGCCCAGGAGACTAGGGAGGAGTCTGGTCTTCTGGCACTGCATGGTGCCAGCCTGGTGGAAAAAAAAGAGCACAGAGGCAAGAAAGGGTGGACATCTCACAGGTGAGGTACCTGATGCCCTGGCTTCATCCAGACACAGAAACCAAACACGCCCAGCTTTGCTCCCCAGTGCCTTGCTACCCCATGGCTGTGAGGTGGCATCACCAAAGTACAGCAGAGTTGTGCTGATGGGAAGTAAACCTCAAGAAAGAGCAGGCAGGAGAGGAGACTAGTCCTGAGATACTGCAGCAGCAAACACAAATCTTGACAGCTCACAGAGGCTTAAGGAGCTTTACCACAGGCCTTTTACTAAAACTTGATTAGAGTTGGAGACCAGTAGCTTATACATCACAATTTCTGATAAAAAACTGAGCAGAAATGTCAGCACTTTTGAAAGCTGTCAAAAGCTGGTACTATGGATGTCTCAAATAAGAGTGAGAAGGAAAAGCAAATAAGCTCTGTTGTAGTTGAGATCTTTGGAACAGACCTACTACAGTAAAATGAAGCAACAGCTGTCAAAACAGCTGCCAGAGGGATTGTCTTTGCAGTTGGACGAGTTGGTTCTACCAAGGCAGTTCACCCCACTAAGCTCCAGAACAGAAGAATGAGAGAGGACACTAAGTTATGTATCATGCCTGGACATCACTGACTTCTCCAGGAGGGAAGATTTAATTTCCACAAGGTTGCTAAGCCACTGGTGAAGGTGGTGAACTCTTTCTTGGGAGGAAAAAGATGAAAACTGGCATTGCTGTGGAGGAGCTCATGGATGTTGAGGCTGACTGCCTGCAATGGCAGCAAGACTGCTCTCAGCAGCAACTTGGAAAGGAAACTTGAAACCATGCAACAAGCTGTGGCCTGTGCCATTGTCACAGCGTGAGGCTCCACTGAATGGAAAATACCCCTTGGCCTACAGCCCTTCCTCTCCGATGCTTAGTGAGGAGAGAGTTGGCTCTCGTCACCCCGTTGTCGACAGCCCAGTCCCTGGGACTGCCTTCCCTGCAGGGATCTGGAGCGGGATGCTCCATCTGCTTCTGGAGCGGAAATCCCATCTGGGGGGCAAGTTCTACCCTACTGGTACCTGAGGACACAATTTGGACCAAAGATGTTTCTGTCCATTTAGTGATAGGCACAGCACTAAAGCCCCTTTCTGCCTGTGGGGCCCATGGCACAGTTCACTTTTAACTTTTAAAGATATTATAGGAAAAATATAAAAAAAATATGAAAGAAAATAAAAGAAAGAAAGAAAGAAAGAAAGAAAGAAAGAAAGAAAGAAAGAAAGAAAGAAAGAAAGAAAGAAAGAAAGAAAGAAAGAGAAAGAAAGAAAGAAAGAAAGAAAGAAAGAAAGAAAGAAAGAAAGAGAAAGAAAGAAAGAAAGAAAGAAAGAAAGAAAGAAAGAAAGAAAGAAAGAGAAAGAAATAAAGAAAGAAAGAAAGAAAGAAAGAAAGAGAAAGAAAGAAAGAAAGAAAGAGAGAAAGAAAGAAAGAAAGAAAGAAAGAAAGAAAGAAAGAAAGAAAGAAAGAAAAAGAAAGAGAGAAAGAAAGAAATAAAAGAAAGAAAAGAAAGAAAAGAAAGAAAGAAAATAAAAAAGAACAGAACCAAAACATGTTTTTATCCATTTATCCACAAGCCATAAAGATGGCTTGTGAATGCATGGTATTAGTATCCCAAAAGCTATTAAACTCCCTAGTGATGGGAAACAGATGGAAAATAAGACAAAAGAATTCACAACTCATGTTAGACTGAATTGGATTCCTTTAATTTCACACAATGAATAACATATGAATAGGATTAACTTTTTTTTTCCTTTTTTTTTTTTTTTTTTTTTAGTTAAGTGCTCTATACTGTGCTAACCTGATTTGGTAGCAAAAAGACTGAGCTTTGTTTTAGAAAAAAATGTTTAAAAACCAACATCTAAGATCATGAAGGAGCATGACATTAAAGCATGCCAGATGTATCTAAGCCTCAAAGAACATCAAGTCCATATCCATTTTTAAATGTACAAAAATGCTTCATGAATAAAAACTGTTACAAAAAGAACATTTCAAACAATGTACAAGTTTTTTTCTTGCCTCTATATTCAATAAAATACAAATACATTTTTTTGCTCTAAAATATGTTTACATACAATCAAAGTAGAACATGCAAATTACACTTTAAAAAAGGCTTTTAAAAACCACTTATGAATACAAACTAAAAATTAGCCAGCACGACTTATAGAACAATCTTGTGCCCCATTCGTTTGATTTTTTAATTTTTTTGAAATACAGTATATACATATTTAACACTTCATGTGCATTTATTATTTAAGAAATAGCTTAAAAAATAAAGAAAAAGAAAAGTAAAACAAACCAACATGGGATTGAACTGCATCCCCATGTTGTCCAATTGGCAGCTCTTTTCATGTTTTTATATTTTTTTCTTTTTCTTTTTTTTCTATGTAGTGTTTTACGCAACCTAGGCAGGCATCTTAAGGAGATCTCCAATATGTGTTTTCTGTTGAAATGTGCTTCTAATTATCTCAGAACTGCTGCACCCCAGTTTTTGGATGATATGGAAAGAAGAGGCACTACAAGGGCAAGATGTTTATTATTTCAATTCAGAAAACCATCCTAATTTTGTTTTTTAGATTTTTTTTCCCTTTTGTTTTGTTTTGTTTTGTTTCCCTTTTCCCTGTATTATTTTGGTTGTTCTTTAAACTCTTCAGGATGTTCCTTAGATGTGCTTAAGTGCAGTCCTGAATCAAGGCCTGTGAAAATAAGGGTTAGGGAAATCCTTGTGTTTGGAACAGTGATTTCTGTTTATTTGGTGTATTTACTGTAGTGCTCAGAAGTCCTTGTGATGAACAGGCACCCCATTGCACCAGATGCTACCCAAATATTCACAATTGGAATATTCCATCTTCCACAACATTTCTGCCAAATGGGCGAATGCTGTAGGATACTTGGGTAGTTGACAACTATTTTCACCTCTTTTAAATTTATTTTTTCCATTTTTTTATAATCCAGAAACATTCAAGGTGCTTCAGAGAAAATTTAATATTGAAGGGCTCAAGAAACTGGCAGCATGAAGATCTTGGAGACACAAGTGGTAATGTTTTTTTTTGTGGTTTTTTTTTTTTTTTTTTTTTTTTTTTTTGGTTTTTTTTTCCCTCTCTCCCTGAATATTTATCCCCATTTATGGTTTTACACTGGATTGAGGAATAAAAGACCCACAGAGTGGATGCAAACCCGTGGCCTTATTTCATATGGCTCAGAGCCATGTGATACTGTTTTGTGTTTTTATTGAAGCATGCTCAGATGTGTGCTAATCTGTGACACAGTGGAGGTGTTTGAAAGGTCTTTTTTTGGTCTTAGTAAGCAAAAGGGCTTTCACCCCAGTTTTATACAGTATTTGGAAATGTGTGGAGAGAATCTAGAGAGTTCCTCAGTAAATCTTCCTTGTGGTAAGGGAAAAAAAATCAAAAAGTTCATTACTGGAATATTGTTGGGTAATAAATGGCAGGAGTGGGATTTTAGCCTTAAGCCCTAAAACTAAATCCTTTATGATCTGCATGTAGTACATCGCCTTAAAATATTATTCTGTCAGCAACTTGCTTATCATCTTTATAGACTATGCAACATGCAGAACACAAATTCTGAGTGCCCTCTAACAATATTTTCAGTCTGCTTTTTATGATACTAACAAGCTACTCTCCCTGTCAGCCCAGGGCCAGCTGCATGAGGGTGTTGTGGGGACAAACAGCCAAAGCTGAACCACAGCACCATGCTCCACCAGCACTTTCTTGTCATGAAAACACAAACCTTGATCTTCTGGATAGACCCCATCCCATGCTGAGAGCTTTTAGCTACCAAGTCCTGAACTTAGTTTCTCTAGGACAAATAGGACCTCTTCATGGTTTTCTCAGTGAAGGGCCTGTGGGATTGTTCCCTCCATGTGGATGCTCTCCTTAAACACTGTGCTTGTGCCTCTAGCAGCCTTTTGGATAGCACTTTTTGCAAGGATAAGAGCATTCTTTTCCCAAATCTCAGGAGCGTGAGAGGCAGCAGCCACTCAATTATCCTTCCTTAGGGCAGTTTTATCCCAGTGTGTCCAGAAAGGTCCAGCCCAAATCCAGCCCTTGTGAGCACTCTGACCCTATTGAAGACACGATGGGTGTTCAATGACAGAATTTATTGCCTTCAGAACTTTTTTTCACTCACTACACATTGAAATATCCCTCAATGCTAGGAGGGACATCACTGGAGATAAAACTAAGGATAAATTGTTGTCTGACTTAATTTCAGCTATCTGGAATACCAAATTTATGATTTTTTTCTGTCATTTTAAGTGATTGTTACCTACTTTCAAGCCCAAAGGAGATTGGGAATATAATATTTATAAATTAATTAAACCTCAATCCAATGCTTTTTAAGGAAGAAGAGAGGAGTTCAATGAGGTTTAGGTTTTTCTTTTCTGCAGGCCTACAACTTCAGTCAATAACACTGCTAATTCAAGAGAGCTGAAAAGCAAAATTGGTTTTAACAGAACGAGCAAACAGCCAATTTATTTCTAAGCTGCATTAATTGGAAAACAAAAAGCACAAATAGGTATGATGAATGATGCAAAACAAATTGGAAACAAAATTCTGCGATCCCTCTTATCAGCTTTAAGGAGTTAGGACCTCAAAATTTGTTCCAGTCTTAAAAAATAAGAAAAAATACATCCCCTCTTCCAGCTCCCCGACGCAATCCTATCCCCATATGCGTTCAGTTTTAATAAGCTAAGGTGCTATCACAGAAGAAAAATCAGTCTCTAAAAAACAACGAGTTGTATGTTTACAGTGTTCCTCTAACACCATAGTCTTGATATGATTTTTGTAAATAAATAACAGAATAGAAACACAATATTTTTTTGTGGGGACATTTTGTTAGGTTTGTTGTTTTGGTTTTTTTTGGTGGGGTTTTCTTGTGGTTCTTTTTTTTTTTTTTTTAGTGTCGTGCTATATGAAGCTTCCTTGGCAATAAACCAATTCAAGATTTCTCGAAAAAGGGAATAGCATTTGGCTTGTCAACCATTAAGTAATTCCAATCCCCCCTCCCTTGGTTGAATCTTCCCTCCCTGTTCCCATTTTAATATCCATCTTGCCATGCTAGGTGTTAAGTGCACCGCAGGATTTAAAAAGAAAGGAAATAAAATTGGAAGTACCTATTTCAAATTTCAACAATTTACTTTCTTTTTTAAAAGCATTGACACTGCAATGGAACAGCTTTTTGTTCAGTCTTTTCTTTTTTAGCAAAACATTCTAATTGGGCTGTGGATATGGAGCTTGGGTATTTTACCAAAGTTTAATCAATGGCTAATGGACAACTCGAATGAGAAATGTACATTTTGAACTGACCATTTAAAGAGACGATTTGTCACACACAGTTTGCATCCATGCAGACTGAGAGCTTTATAATTACATTATGTACAAAAAAAATTTATTTTTTAGTTTATTAAGGCAACCACAACTTGGAGAACATGTCCAAAGTGGCATTAATACAATTGCAGTGGTGATACCCTTTGAACATTTTTATTTCTATTTTCAGATAAGAACACTTATTCCTTTTCTTTTTTTTTTTTTCAGAAATAATTGCCAAGAAAGGATCTATTATCCATAGGGTTTGTTCTATAGTTTTAAAAAACAATCTATTTTACCTATTTTCTTTAAAAGATAATATCAAGGCATTGCTACCCAAAGCAAATTATTAATATTCTGGTTTTCCCCTTAATTTCACTGGGAATTGCAGATGGTAAAAACTTGGTAGATTTGGGTCCTGATTTTTATTCTATTGTTTTCCTGTCCTATTTTTTTTCCTTTTACACTTTTATATTCTTTTTTTTGGTGACTTTTTTCCATGTTTACTATAACTATTCCCCAGAAGTGTCTTGCTGTTCTCTTCTCATAAATACTGAGCATCAAAACAACTTGGCTGATGGATGACCCCTTTTTCACATGCCATTGCCAAGTTGCTTCATATAAACGTGCTATTGTAACCGAATATCTGTGTATACCTTATTTTAAATGCTGTAATATTCCATTGTTTCTTGGGATAGCACTCGGAATGAATGTGCACACGTGTAAGGCTCTAATTTTCTATTGCCTATATTGCAGCTAGTTGTAACTAGGCAAGTAAATGAGAAAGAAATATATAGTTCTAGCAGGAGCCAGGCATTTTGGCTTATGCTGTCCCAAAGCCTGGTAGGTATATAAAACTTGAAAAAAAAATCAAATAGGTTATAACCAATATCACAGTTGAGAAAATTACATTATTTTTTGTTGGGTTTTTTTTCCTTCTTTGTTTCTTTCTTTGTTTCTTTGTTTCTTTTTTTTTTTTTTCTTTTTCCTTTTTTTTTTTCTTTTTTACAGTGATTTATACTATGGTAAAGTTACTCTTAGTTTCACCTGGCCCACCAAACAGAATCAGAGTCGAGCATGCACCCTTAGTGACAACATTCAGCTATCTGTGAGGATGACTTTCAGCCTCTGGGTACGGTATGAGAACAGCAATGCTGAGATTCAGATTAGTTTTGGAAACTTGGCAGAGTTCATGCTTTTTCCAACTTTGACACACATCCTCCTCCCCTGTATCCCCCACTTTTCCCGTGCCTTTTCCCCCTCTATCCTTGGGGGGGGGGCTTGGGTCAAAGCGATGAAGAGGAAAGATGCGTGCCCCAGCTGGCACACCTCTCTGCAATGAGTTCTGGCTGCTGAAGGGACAGGTCAGTCTGGTGCTGCCAAAGGGGTGAGGCGGACTGTGCACCTCCTGTCCCCCAGTCCTGGCGTGCTCCACTGTGGGCACCCAACATCTGATGAGGTGCACTGGCCTTAGGGAAGGCCTTCGCTTTCGCTCCCTCTGCCTTTCCGGTGCCGCTTCACTTTCACGTCCTCCTCTTCCTCCTGCGGGGACTTGTTTTTCCTTTTTCCAACCCGGGGTGCCCGGGGTAAAGGGAGAGGGAGTGGAGGGGGTGGAGGAGGCAGAGGAGACGGCAGCGGTGGCGTCTCTCGAGCCATGTGTATGACAGCCTCGATGGTGGCCATGATTGTATCTTGAGTGGCTGCTTGCTCCAGTATTAACGGGTTGAGTGTTGGTCTCTGACCTCTTTTGCTTGGAAGGTCAACGCATTTTTCCAGAACGGGCATTTGGTCTCTGGAGTCTTCGTCAAAAGAAAGGGGTTGCTTCCGAGGGCGCCCCCTCCTCTTCTTCACGAAGTTATTGCCTGTCTTTGATTGTCTCTGCAGCCGCTTGGCTTTCAGGATCTTGTTCACATGATCCAGGTTCTTCTTTGTGGACAGGATCTTGGTGTAGTTACACATCTTGCGCACCTCGCACTGGATTGCTTCAATTTCACGGCGCTTGAATCTTTTCTTCAGTGGTGAGCTGGCTGTTGGGAGACAAGGAGAGAAACAGGGGTGGGTCAAACAACAGATTGGAAACTCTTCTTTTACCCCTTCTAGCATCAAGAAGAGCAGATGAAAGTACAACTTTCATATAAGTAGTCTTCACAGATTTCTCTCTGCCTGTTCCCTCTTCTAAAGTAACAAAGCTTTTGCTATAGCAATGTTTTAGCGTGACTTTTCTTCACTCTCATTTTTCAACTTTTAATAGGAGAGAAGGAAACTTAGCATAGCTTTCATATTGGTCCAAATTAAATATTAGACCTTCTATACCCCAAAGATATAATCCTGATATCTTCAATTCAGCCTTTAATTCTCGTCATGAATGCCAGTTAGTATGAAAAGCGTTTGTTGCTGAAACTAGTAGGCAGAGACAAGATGTGTAGGTCACTTCATCTGTGGCAAATTCATTACCCCTGCCTGGGTTTCTGTACTATCATCTCTTCAGATACTAGTTGAAACTACTCAGCCATATAATTTACTTTAATGGCCCCCAAAGTAAGCTTACTCCTGGTTCAGATCACTTTAGATCTGAATGAAGTCCAAAGTAGTTAAGTTTCTTGCCAAGGTCATGTTGTGAGTCATTGTCAGAGCTGGGAAGAGTACCCAGAATTTCTTGGCTCCTTGTCCTTTGCTTAGGACACGAGACCTTTCTTGTTTTGCCTAAATTGTCTCATTGTCCTTTCCTGAACATGGCATCTGTTCAGAGTTCAGGATTTGCACACAGATTAGAAGTAACTACCCCTTTGTGAGGGAAGCAGAATGTATAAATTCTGCTATTGCAATAACTGCTGCTCCCTTTCACTTCTAACATATCTGTTCTGCGCTGCTGGGAAAGAAATGATGGAACTCTAAGTTTCTTTTTTGGTAAAGAATAAAACATTCCACTAAATTAACCTTAGCCCACATCTACTTGCAAACTTAATTTACACCTGACTGTCAAGCAGTCATTTGCGTTTGAAATCCTTGAAGTTTCCCCAAGAAAGCAAGGTTTTGAGAAAGGTTCATTTGGAGGTTATCTCTGCCTTCATGGCTAACAGGCTAATCTTCCAGCAGTAGTTTAAATAAAGTTGCTATTGTAGCATTTTCTGTAGATAACCAGGAGCTGTCAAGTTGTAGACTCTCCTTTTGCTCTCTATGGGCTGTGACAGATTCAGCATATAAACCTCATTCACTGGCCTCCCCTCTTGGAGAACATAAATTATTGGCTCTTATACCACCATGTTTCTTGGATTCAGCGAAGAGCTTGCATAAACAAAACCAAGTTACAATGTAAGAAGTAGGAGTGAGTCATAAACAAAACATAGACATATGCTCTCTTATAAATAAAGACCTGGGATGGCCAACTTCCCAAAGTCTGGTTTTCATTAATTACAAAACAAAATACATTTTCCATATGTAACTCACTCCCCACACCAAAAAGGAAAATAAAACCCGTTTGCAGTTTGTGGTTCACAAAGGACAAAAGAAAAGAGGAATGTAGTCATTTTGGTACCAAAGGAAAAGAGAAAGGAAATTAAACATCCAAGTTGCTCAGGAGAAGCTAATTAGTTGCACAAAATTCCTCCCAAGTAGGTCACCCCTAAAAACTGTGGATTCAAGATCCCTAAAGGCAAGTGGCAGCAAGCTATTTCCCAGAAATTTGATCAAAAAAGGTTAAGTCCCTGTCACAGAAAATGATTATTCTCATTTGTTCTCACTGGTGATTGACATAAGTACTCCCAACAACTTCAGCTTTAAGCATTCAAATTCTTTGAGTCCCAGCCATATCCTGAGAGTAGCTTCAGCTCAGAAAACCTGAAAACACTTGGCACACTCTTCAAATTTACTGTCTACCTTTTGCCTTTTATGTCTATTGTCAGGGCACATGTTCAAATCCTATATTTTTTTTTAATTCCAATATTTGAGGTTCTTCTTTTTTTTTTTTTTTCTGAAAGTAAAGCTGAAAATTTTTAGTTGGTGATTAACAATGGAAAACTGAGCAAAAATACAGAAAAGCTTGCAAGGTGTCATGATGATACCAGGAGATTTGGCTTTACTCTCAATTTTCATTGGAGAGAAAGTAAGCCAAGGAACTGGGGAAAAAAATGGAAATAAAGCATTAGCCAAGTCCCTTCAAAGACATGTCTTTACTGAGATTTATGTGTAGCCAGTTGTTTCTGCAGACTGGTGTTAGCACCTGAAGGTGGTCACTGGAGACCGAGTTTGTACAGTTGGTAGAGGACAGCCTCAGCTTCTAAACTCTAAAATGGGAACTCAGTGCAATTCAAGATGACCTTGTTTTGATGTCCTGATACTGGATAAGAACAACACACAGCTCCTGTCCATCCTGAACCCTCTTAGGCACTCAAGATGTCACTCAGGTTGACAGTCCTGAGTGGAGCCTGATTCTGAATAGACACTGCAGGAGTGGAGCAAAGGCTGGCACCTGCCTTCGGCCAAACTGCCCAATTCCCCAAAATTAACTGATATGCAGGCGATTATGGGTAGGCTTCTGCTCCTGCATGTAGATGGATGCTCTGAACACCACTTTCAGTGTCTTCCTTCATGTTTAGATACTTTTTTTTGCCCTTATACAATTTGGCAAGCTCACAAGTCTGTTCCCATTTGTGCTGAAACACATCTTCACATTTAGGAAAAAAAACCTTCTGTGCTGTTCTGTGCTGGCTTACTGCACTAATTTTTCCTTTGAAAATGCTTTGGGGTGTTTATGGCTTTCTCAGGGAGCTTGTTAGAAGTTACTAGTAATTCTTTTTGTTCCTAGCAAGCCTCTGAACTTACAGGCTGTAGAAATCATTTCAGTTGTTACATAGTCTGCCAGAATGCATGTACTGGATAAGTACATATGCTTTCAGATCAGGCTTTTAAAATTAGATATTAGGAAACCCAGCATTATTTTGATTATTGAATGTCAGGGACATCTGATTCTACATTTGGTGTAGGAAGACTATGCAGAAATAGTCTGATGGGCCTGCAGGGGGAAGATTTGATGAGGTGTGCCTATGATAAAATATCAGGGATATCTGCCAAAGTAAACTAGTATTGAAGTGAGAGCCATTAGGTGTTATCAATTCATCTGGAAGCTCTTGGTGAACAATCTTTGATATAAAATATTTTCCTATATTGCCACATGATATACTTCTCTGCTGAAAGCCAAAGCTAAGTATTAATCTTTTCCATTTTATACAGACAGACCCTGCCCAACCCTGGACCCAAGCTGGTCTGTGTTATCTTAGTTTTTTGGAATTTTTTCTGGTCTGCCTCCACAAAAACAAAATCCACCCCAAAATGAAGAGAAAATAGAAATGCATGATGCAGCACAAGTTTTTATACTTTTGCTTCATCCTTTCCCCACTCTCCAAACAACCCCACCTATCTGCCTCAAAACAAGCAAGAACCAATGTTAGCCTTAAACCACAGCATTACACATTTCAAATAAGTCACATGTAGGTCTAGTGTTTCTCCCCTCCCCAGGGTCCACAGGTGCAGTGAGGCTCAGTCTCAGAAATGGCTGCAGGCCACACTGGGAAGCCATACAGGAGTGATATGATGCTGGAAACAGCTTCTGAAGCAAAGTGAGGTATTCCTACCAAAAATATATATTGCCAAAGGAGCTGAGAGGAGGCTGAAAGACCCACTCCAGCACAGTGATGATGAACAAGGAGGTAAGCCTAGGTAGATCAGACCCTTTGAATGTTCTTCATTGGCCCCATGAGTTTATTCTGGATGGCTCTGTCGGAAGCTTTAAAGTCCTTCTTGCTGCCTGTCATTCTCCATCCCTTCAGAGCTGCCTGACGCCACTTGTAAGAACATGGCACAGAGGAGGCTGCTCAAAGCTGGGGTCAATTTCTTGGCTTGATTTGAATGGGGGAATTTTCAAAGAGCTTCCTATTAATTACAGGAAATCCATAGCACTGTCCTGTTTTCCCATTAACACAGTTTCTTTCAGTTTTCAGCTAAATTATTTCAACATCTGGGCTACAGATAAACCAACAATTTAATTAGACTTCTGCAAATGGAAAGAATGAACTATGCAGTCAAGCATACACTTTCATCTTGAAACGGATCATAAAATATTTGTGTGCTTTCCTTCTCTGCTGCTTTAAAAATCTGTTCTTGGTTTATATATAGGAAAGTTTTAAAGACTAAACAGGCAATTCTGATTTTTTAATATAAAAATTTATCTTTACAGAGTCTAATTTCCAGCATGAAACCCTTGTTTTCACAATTTATTCAGGAAGTGAGAGGGAAATAAAAATCGGTGCAGTGAAAAAGCACTTTCAGCTGAATTATTAAATATGCAATAATTCTGTAAGTCAGTGATACAAATATGTTTTTCATGAATGTGGCATCAAAAGTTTGAAAAGAATATGAAACTCCTAATTGCTGCGTGTAGGGTAATGAGCTGTGGGTTCCCCATTCCCTGGAAATTAAGACAAAACGCAAGATTAACCACTCTATCCCTGCCCAAGAAATGGTATGATGATGCCTGAATGATTTGGCTCAATTTCCAATAGTATAAAGATATAATCTTTCTGATCTGATTCAAAATAGAAGCACAAAATATAAGTTGATAGAAAAGCATGCTATCCTGACTTATTTATTCTGGTACTTTAAATCACTGCTCATTGCCACAGACAATTTTGCATTTGCAAGACAGAATATTATGCTAAAATCAATGAAGTATGCAGTAAGAAATCTCATCTGCTCCTCAGCTATTCACTGTGTTTTTGGTTTGCTCATGCTACAGGGATGGGAGCATTTAAAAGAAATGAAGAATGGGGCTGAGGAAGGAACCCAGAGTCTTGATTCAGAATGTCCTCCTAGACCCTACAGGCTGGTGCTACTTGCATCCCCATTATTGCACAAGTTGTGGTATGTGAATAGAATATATTTGATGTGCCAAGATCTACAGTCACAGTAAGAAAAGCTGGAGATGTTACAGTCTGATTATCACATTAGATATTCACATTTGCATCTTCTCCAATCAGGAAGAGAATTGGGTGAACATATTGTACGGCTCCAGAAGGAAGAAGAGGAAGACACATAGGGGGTGGAATGAAAACAGCATTACCTGCTTCAGATGTTGCTGATGATGAAGGTAGGAGAGATAATACTGGACTTGGCATTGCAACACTGTCAACAGCTGCTGGTTTCCTTCTGGTCATCACATTACAGGCAGAACTTTCCATTTTACCATGAAGTGAAGTCTGATCTGCTTTTAAGTGGGGACCTGCAATTCCTGGGGAAACAAAATTTGGATGAGTATTAGTACTGTAACATATCTGGGGATATATCTGAAAAAAAAGATAAATCAGTTGCTGTCCTTGCCACATTGATATATTTCCATATTTCCTTGTGGATGCATCTGTAATACAGTCTTGATACAAGCAAGGATCATAATTGTTACCAATTTTTGATAATTTTGCTGAAGGATGTACCATCACTGGTCTCTATAAAAATAATAAACAAACAAAACAGTCTGCATTAGTAATTTTTCTTCTTAAAAAACACACACACTCTGATACACATATAATGAAAGATATCCTTTGTGACTCTATTTAGTGGGAATGCCTATGTATCATTTCCTGTGTAGTTCATTCTCCACACATAGTTACATACTTCTCTGCTATAAACACCTGACTTAGTGGGTGTTTCATCTGAGTAAGGAGCAGGCATCAGGAACAGCCTCAATATGCAGTTCCCATCCGGAGCACGTTACATTTATTTTTCAGGAATTCCCTTCCTAATTAAATTTGCCTTGCAGCTCATCAAAGGGAAGAGAGTTAAAAAAAGAAAGAGTTGTTTGTCATATATCTTTCTACCTACAGTTTACAATGCAGAATAAATAAATGGTAAAATAATGCCAAAGAGGTTAAATATTCCAGAAAAATAAAAGCTAAGCACAGTATTTCTCAAAATTTTGTATAGCTTGTAACCATTTTGTTTACTTGTAAATATGTGAAATTTAAACTTCTAGCACAGAAATTTGCAAACCTCTCCCAGTCTCTGTGATGTTTGGCTTCAACATGATTAGGGCAGGTATTCATTTATAAGATATAATCCTTCATAAATTGCTTCTTTTTTTTTCAGATCATGAGCCTCAGATAAAATGCATCAGATTTTGGCAACTAAATTATAAATTATACAATGATTCAAAAAATCACAAAGCAGCTGAGGTTGAAAAACTTGTCTTGAGACTACCTTGGCCACTTCATCCTGCTTAAACAGGGACATCCAGAGAAGGCTGGACCTCATTTGGCCAAATGAGAATATCTCTAAGGAGGGAGAGTCCACAACCTCTCTCTACAAACTGTTCATCCCCTCAGTAAATCTACAGTGTTTGGGAATAACTTGTATTTCAGCTTGTGCCCATTTACTCTTGTTCTGTCACTGGGCAGCACTGAGAATAATCTGGCTCCATCTCCTCTAATGTTTCCCATAAAATATTTGGATATGTCGAAAAATCCCCCCAAGCCTTCTCTTCACCAGGCACAACGTCTCATCTCTCCGAGTCTTTCCTCATAAGAGAAAAAATATCCCAGATTCTTCATAATCTTTGTGGCCTCTGACTGGACTCTCATATGTCCATATTTCTCTGGCATATCAGCCATTGCTCGGAATTCTGAAATTCTCCAGATTTGTTGAGGGTATTCTCTATCCTGCCATCCTTCTCATTAATTGACATATTAAAAGTTTTAGTCTCCATATCATGGGGTGCACCGCTACTGACTGGTCTTTAAGTGGATTTTGTGACATACCCATCACAACCCTCTGAGACTAGCCAGTTTTCAGTATACATTTATTCTGCCTGTGTTTCATCATTTTGTCTATAAGAAGCTGATGTAACTCTGTGGCAGAACTCTTGCTAAAGTGAAGATAAGAAACATCAGATTGGTGAAGCATGATTTCCACTTCACAGATCTGTGATAACTACTCCTGGTCATCTTTTCCTCCTTCATATGTTTGGAAATGCTCTTCACAATTATTTACTCCATGAAATTCTAGGGATTGAGGTGAGACTGAACAACCTTGCTGCCTTCCTTGTTTTTTCTTCTTGACCTTATTGGACTGATATTTAGTCTCTTCTAGTCCTCAGAAACCTCTCCTGATCACCACAACCTTTCAAAAACAACCTGGAGTAGTCTCACAGTGAAGCCAGCGAGATTCTTCAGCCTCTTTGGGTACATCCTGCCAAATACAATGGATTTACGCATGCCCGGTTCATTTAACTGTTCCATAATCACATCTTCTCCAAGAACATCTTTTCTTTCCACACCAGTATTCTAGGCCTGGGATTCTCAAAGGCCAGTCTCACCAGTAGAGATCATGGCAAAGAGGACAATCAGTCTTCTGCTGATCTTTTTCAGCCAGGGTCCCTGTTTTATTAAGTAAGGGGCCCATATTTTCCATAGGCTATTTTTTGCTTCATGTACCTATCAAAAACATTTCTTGTTGATCTTCTGCCCTAGATTCAACTCCAGATGGACTTTGCCTTCCTAAGCCCACCCCTGTGTGCCTGAACATTGTAGATCTAGTTCCATGGGTCACTTGCTTCCATGTCTCTTTTGCTTCGTCTTTGTACCTGACATTACTCAGGAGCTTCTTGGCCAATCATGAAAAAAAAATCTCCTGACATCTTTGCTGAGTTTGATTTGCCACTCTGATCTGGTTTTGCCTGTCTCCACAACATTCCTGATCCAGGCCAGCAGCAAACCTCCTGGTACAGGTCAGTAGGTGGGAGCTTTTATCCCCTGCAGCACTGAATCCCCTCTGCCATTCCTGGCTACACCTGGATAGCTGCTCAAAGACTTCCCACAGGTGCTCTGACAGAGTCTGGGAAAGCTCCCTAAGATCATCAAGTCCCACTGTTCCCCCACCACTGCCAAGGCCACCACTAACCCATGTTCCCAAGTGCCACATCCACATGGCTTTTAAACCCCTCCAGGGGATGGGAACTCCAGCACTGCTCCTGAGAGCCTGTGTCAGAACTGGACAACCCTTTCTGTGAAGAAAGTTTTGTTAATATACAATTTAAATCTCCCCTTGCACAGCTTTCCTCTTGTTCTATCCCTTGTTGCCTGGGAGTAGAGTCAGGCCTCCACCTGGCTGCACCCTTCTGTGAGGGAATTGTAGAGAGAAGGTCCTCCCTGAGCCCCTTTTACTCCAGACAGAGCCCTCCCATCTCTCTTAGCTGCTCTTGGTGCTCCAGACTCTTTTCCCTTTTGTGTCTCTTCACTGTGCTCAACTTCTCTGTACATCAACCAAAAATTCCTTATATTTGCTCTTCGGAGTCGCTATTTGGAACAGTCCCTATGAACTTAGGTTTCTAGCATATAAAATTAGAAATATCAGCAGATCTGTGGGTTGTCTGAGAACCTATGAAAGATTCCAGCGCAGAAATGCTACAATGAGAGGAGTCTGAAAGACTCGGATACAAATGTGCCAGTTTGGGATAGGCAGCCTGATGAAACCATGACCTGATATCAACTGCTGGATTTAAGGGAGGCAGAAAGGGCAGAAATAGTCATGAGACAGTGTTACAGGTCACAGCTTGGTGGAGAGAAACAGAGCAGGCTCTGCCTATTAGAGCACACATCTTTCCAGAGCCTCAAATCTAGTACTAAGCATCTCAAAATCTATCCATTAAACTTTAATCTCTGCTTGGCTTCTCTAGTGCAAATGAGAGCAATAATATACCACTCATCTCAAAACCAGTCCTGTGAAAATAAAATTATCAACATTCATGAAACATTCATCTATTCGTACCAAGGCTTAGAAATGTGGAATAAATGAGACATGATGTCATGCACTGAATAGCAAGAGGAAAATCCAGCTCCCAAATAGCTGTTCATTAGGTGAGCTCTATACATCGAATAAAGCAGTATCCCATAGAATAAGTGAGATATTTGACTAGGTAATTACCTTTTGGAGCTCTGTGTATGTACACCTGAGGTTTCACCACTACACAGTGTTTGGGTTTGTGCCTTAACAATATTTATTCATGAGTGTAGTGGGTGCACAAGAAATGTGCACATGTGGGTGCATGTATCAATACACACACACACACGTATATGCACATACATATGGTACATAATAATGCTAACAACCTCATAAATTCAACATCTGGTTCTAATTAAACTGAAGGGCCTATATAAAGAGCCATATGAAAACATGCAGCTGTAACCTGTTGACCTCTATTGATACAAAAAGAAAAAAAGTCTGTGAAGCTGTGTTTCAACAAATCAAGGGACAATCACTCATTTTTTCAGAGGTAATCCCCCACAAACCAGTTATCCTCTCAAATCTCTACCTGCACACAGTGTTTGCATTAGAGACCTTGATTTATGGATCTCCACTTCTTGGATGCAGAGGCCAACTTCCTGTTGCTGTGGTTACTTAGATCCTGGTTCAAGGTTAAACTACTCCCAAATCAAAATCAGTGGCAGGCACAGCATCTAGCAGCCAGGTTATTGACTACCCTAGGATGCTTAAAGGTCAAAGACCAAAGTGCTGCTCACTGCCTTTGGGGTGAGTCAATATTTTCAATATTTTTATTCTGTTTCTTCTGAAGAAGTAGTTGCTGCTCAATTACCACCTATCTGGGTTTAGCAAGGTCATACAAATCATTGAGGATAGTCCTCCCCCTACAGAAGAGATACAAATGTAATTAATTACTTCAAAGACTACACGGCCCAATTGTGGCTCATCACTGGTGAATCATGGGTTCAGACATCTGTCTCTGTTTTAGGAGCTTGGTTTCTTCAGCCTGTACCCTGCACCTCACTGAAAATCTCCTCTATATTGAGGAAGAAGAGTAATTTATGGGTCTGGAGCAGTCAATATGGGAGAGTCATCAGTTTTCTTTCATGGATACCAGAATGCAAACAGAGATTCAGAGGCATTGCTGGAAACACACAGAGGTGCAGCAATTTGCTGACAAATTATGTTGTGATGCACACTGCTGTAGTGGAACATCTGTCCTTCAGTGGACAGACCTGCTGGTGTAGTATCATCACCTCTCATTGCACTTTTTTCTCTCAATTTGAGTGCTTTGTTCAGAAGGCCTTAGGTAAGAGAAGGCCCTAGTTCAACTCATCTAAGAATCAGGTGAAAATAAATAATTTGCAACACTAGCACAGGGATGCAAGAGTTTAAAATTCACATGCTTATTTGTTGAATCAGTCTATTTTATCCTTTGGCACTGCCTCAGAAAGAGAGAAGATTCTGTGGGGGCTGGAGCACTTTTGCCATGGAGACAGGCTGAGAAGAGATGAGAGTTGTTCACACTGAAGAAGAGAAGGCTGTAGGGAGACCATATAACCCCTTCCAGTATTTGAAGGGAGCTTTAAAAAAAACCTGAAGAGTGACTTTTTTGCACACCCAGACAGCGATAGGAGAAAGGGGAACTGATTTAAATTCCAAAAGGGGACTTTTAGATATTACAGAGAAATACTTCTCTGTGAGGGTGGTGAGGCCCTGGAACAGGTTGCCCAGAGAAGCTATTGATGCCCCTGGATCCCTGGAATTGTCCAAGATCAGGTTGGATAGGGCTTGGAGAGCCTGGGACAGTGGAAAGTATCTCTGTCTATTGCAGGGGGCTGCGACAAGATAGTATTTAAGGTCTCTTCCAATCCAAATCATTCCATGATTCTATGATACACACTCGTGGCCTGATTCAGACCTTATTTATCACCTATCTGTTAATCTTTGTGCATTTCCTCTAAATTAAGACCCATACCTTAACTCCCCTGAGTCCTACTGATAGCACAGATATCACCACATGCACATGCAAGGAGACAATGGGCAGCAAAGCAGGAAGGAAATCAATCATTATGTATATAGTGATAAAGGGCATGGGGAAAGGACAGCTTCAAAAGCAGAGGTGGACATGAAGGAGTTTATCAAGAGCCTAAACCAGTGTGGTATGATTATAAAGAAATCATCACTGTAATCATAAGTAAAAAGGTGATTCAGGAGAAGCATGATTCTAGTTCAGGGCTAACTGGCAGAAAGCTTGTAGGAGGGAAGACAATGCTGATTTGAAATTGGCCTTCCCTTAAAGATTTATAGCATTTTTCATTCACTGGCTAAGCAGCTTACGAGCTCTAACTGATATTAATGCATTAATTTTAAAGACCTGGTAATTACTGTTATTGTTATTAAGTGCTAACTTTTTGAGCAATGTGGTCCCACTGCATTCTGCTGGGCTCTGTACAAATGGATTAATTTACTCTCCTTGCTTTACTGTTAAATCATGATCACCTTGCTTATTACATTCATCTGTTTTCTCTCGTTGTCTATTTGCACAGAAAGATTCTTGGACAATGTGCACCTTTTCTTCTTTAATCTCTGTACAGAATCCAGCACAATGTGCACCCAGGCTGGAACTCAAAGTGCCAGTCCAAAAGAGATAACAAATGTTAATTTGCCATTGAAAAACAGAGAAAAGCAGCTGATAAAAATTGATCTCAGTGAAGCTTCTGCTAGGGAATATTTTTCTTTAGAGGGTTCATTGGATTGGATTTGTACTCCCCACAGATTTCTGGAAATCCACAGCTATACTTAAATTGTTTATGTGCCTGACCATTGTTATTGGAGAACTCTTACAGATGTTATTTTTTTCTTCCCAGTGCCTTTGCACAATGAAGCTATGCAGTGCAGCTGTACAGGAATGCACGTCTAAACATGCAGTTAGAGTATTTGCATTTTGATAACTCCTCCGTTTGGAATAAAGAACCAGAAGAAACCTCATATCTTGGTGAATCTTTTCTTAAGGCTGGTTGTAAATAAACCAGTCAAAAGTTTGGCATTGCATCATATTCCAGAAGGGAGAACTGAATTACTATGTGATAAATGTAGTTAAGGAAAGTAATTATTCTTCTTAAAGTAATATTATTAACTTTCTAACTTATGGAAGTAATTTCCCTGGGTCCTATTTTATGTGTATTATCATTTAAAATAACAGTACATTCAATGTAAAGCACTGCTTTATGACTTTGTCCTTTTATCTTCCTCCCTTTTCCATCACATTAAAAACTTCAAATTCCACCTTTTCTAAGAAGGATTTTCTATTTTGCAGAATGTGTCCCCCTGAATAAAACCGAGTGACTGTGAAATAATAATACAAAAAAATTGCTCCCATTGCCAACAGGCAAAAATTTAAGAGATGAAGTCTGCTTTATTTCATTCTAGCTATTTTCCTACTTTTTTTTTTTTTTTTTAATCAGAATAGCTTTGGAGAAAGAAAGAGGGAGACTGAGAAAGCTATCATTAGATGGATCTTCTGATCTTTATCTCCAGTAGCACAGTCAGAAGAGCTAATACTATGATGATGGCTTTGAAATCTCTTAGGAATTGAATAAAAAGAAGTGATAGTGATGAACTCCCAGCTAATAAACACAGAGTGCTTATTTCTGCAGAATGATCAATTTCCAGATGTCCTGAGGCTTGTCTGATACAGTTGATTTACTCATTCTCCCTCACTTCACTAATAAAGCTCAAGTCCTACATCAGATTAGAGAAGAGCTGGATTTTTTAAAGAGGCAGGAGGAGGGCTGGCATCATGGCATACAAATGCTAGGAGACACACTAATCTCTTCTGCCTCCTTCTGTAAACACCAAGCTGTCTTAAACAGCTGCCTTCCTCTGCTGGAATCATACACTTTATCCATTTTGTGTTAGTACAGCAATGCAGACAATTAATTTGTTATCTTGTTAGTGGAAATTTAATGCAATGATCTAAAAGAACTCTTACATATTGTGATAAACTTTAGTTCCTCCAGGGCACTTCTCCTCCATAGGACTCATTTCACATCTCATCCATTATGTAAATGAGATGTGGAAATAGTTCAGTTCCCTTAATATATTTGTACACTGATGGATTGCACAAAGTCAGCCCTACTGAAACCAATGAGGTTAAATGCATCTTGCCATTCCTTTCTACTTGGGTGAATCTCTGTGTCTGAGTTTAAGAAATGCAGTATGAGTCTTCCTCTTCACTTCATGAAGATAATTGTGTTTCCTGACAGGGAGCACAGTGGCAACTGCTGCAATACCTGAAGCTTGGCAAGGCATCTCTTCAGCAAGCAGAGCAACTACTGTGGCTCTGTGCTAATGTGGGATGCTCTAGGGAGGCTTCAGATCCTCTTACAGTTTGGGAACAAGGGTCCCAGGGCCACGTGGAGCTGCATGTGATGACATACAGTATTTGATGACTACATAGTTGTCAGCAGTATCAGTGAAAGGATTAAACCCCAGGAGAACAGGGGAAGAAAGCATTATTTCTCTGATCATCAGGACAAGACTCAATTTCTCAGGCAGAAAATATAAGTAAGGATTTCTTCGCAATATCTAAGCTTACCCTGCACTTTCAGTGTGAGGCCATTCCACCCTTGTGTTGTCACTACAGACCCTTCCAAAATTCTTCTCCATCTCTCTTAGAGCTGCTTTAGGTACTGGAAGGACCACTAAGGTATTCCTAGATCCTTCTCTTCTCCATGTGAACAACCCCAGCTCTCCCAGCCTGGTTCCAGAGAAGAGGTGCTCCAGCCCTCTGAGGGCCTTTATGGCCTCCTTTGGACCTCTACCAACAGGCCCATATCTTTCTAGTGTTGGGGACTCCAGAGCTGAACACATCACCACAGGAAGGGTCCTGTGACAGGAGAGTCGAGTTGGAGAATCCCCAAATTCAGCCTGCTCCCCATGCTCCTGGGGATGCAGCCTAAGAGGATGATCAACTGCAACCTGAATTTTAGAAGACAAGTCTCCTGTCTTTTTCATATTTGTAGTGACTTCCTGGCAGATGCAGTCTTGCTCTTCTTTGCCTTCTGGTTTTGCTTCGGATTTGCTCCTTGCTGTACCAGTACAGGAAGAATCACAGACCTCCTTCCTCCTCTGCATTTTGCCAGGGTGAGTCAGGAGACTGAGGGAGAAGGGACATACAGCCCCCATCACTGGAGATGAAGTTTGTGTATCTGGAAGCTCAGCCTTTAGTGAATTCCAAGATGAACACTTAATGGAGCTTGTGGGAGCAGCTCATAGTCCAGGGCAGCACAGGACAATCATGAAAGGTGACTGCAAAAGTGCTCCTGCCCTGTCCCTTCCAGCCCCACTATGTACCCTTCTCAGGCCCCCAGCCCTTCAGAGTAGGATTGGGATTCCAAAATATCATGGAAGAAGCCACTATTTTTTTTTTTTTTAATGCCAGAAAGTAATGAACACGTGAAATTAGGATTTTTTGTGGAATTTGGATCAAAATAGAAGAACCCAGTAGTTATATGTGGGTGACAGCAATAAATAAATTTAATAAAAATAAAACTCAAGGGGTCAAAAGACTAATTAAGACTAATTAAGAGTCAAAGGCTTTCTGTTCCCAGACCTTGTGAACAGAATTTTAAGGTAAAGGTTCAGAATCAAAAGCTTTTCCTGCTCAGAGACTGAAATTTGAACAAAAAATTACAGTTTGCCATTGTCGGAGACTGACAGAATCAAGAGAGACAAATAAGGCTGGCAGGGCTGGAGAAATCAAATTTGCTGTTAAATATCTCAGCAAATGAATCATTTAATACACAGTGATGAAGAGCTAAATTCTCTCACAGAGGGGATAGGAAAAATATTATAATCTGTTAAAGAGATGAAATGAAAAAGCATTGTTTGAGGGAGGATGGTTAGGTGGAAAAGTGAGGCAAACAGCTCTTTTTAAAAAAAAACATGAAAAGCCATTAGGTGCACTGAGGGGCAGAAATTAAAAGATCTTCAGGTAGGAGCAAGGAACAGTGGATGAGGATTTGCTCACTGAGTAGAAAGAAAACAAAAGACAGGATTTCTTTCTCAAGAATGCAGCTGAGGAAAGACAGATGGGGAAATTATAGTCCATAAGTAATGAGAAAAGTCAAGGGTGGTATTTTGAGTTGTTTTTCTAAATAACAGGGATGATCATTTTTAAATGTGGCAGATAGAGTTGATATCCCCTAGGCAAGTAGGGTTGGGAGTAGTTTGTATTTATCACAGATTAAATGGGACAGTGGCAGCTCTGGTAGGAGAATGCTGGCATGAAGCAGAGCTGGAAGAGTCAAGCTGCCAGCGGGGCGAGGACAAATGATGCACAAGGGCTGGGCTGGTATAATGATGGCAGCCATTTTTCGGGCACATCCATGGTACAAAAAGTAATGAAAACTAAGATAACTTATCAAAATAATTAGCAAAAATCTTCCTGAATGAGTTCAGCTAAAACCTTCACTAAGGAAAAATATTTCCTCCAGAAATGGCTTTGTTATCTCTGTGTACGCATTAGCAAAAGAAAATATATGATTCCTGCAGGAATTCAGCTGTTATATTTATCTTGCTAACATAAATGTTATATTCGCACTACACCAACTTCAGTAGTCCTGTGATGATGCCTGTATTAGAGAAGTAAACTGTGTCAGGGATGTTGCTTAAACCCAGAAATCCATCTGGTTACTAAAAAGGAGAAGAAGAGGACCAGGGGAACCCCTCCACCATGAAACTTAGTTCAGTATTATCTGAACTGATCCCCCAAGGGGTCCACACCTGTCTACTTAGTGCAGCTGCAGGTGAAGGTGGCTAAGAAACCACAAAGGTACCTGGGGACAGGTGGGATGAGAATAGGCAGAAAGTCACAGGGCTGACAAGAGCATCCAAAGCTGCTAATTTCTAGGTTAGCATTTTCCCTGCTGGACAGGGCAGCAGAGCAATTTCATTTTTCTTCTTTATCTGTAATAAGCTGTGCCACAGTTCATACAATCAGAAATACTCTGAGTATGACATGCATTTGAAGTGAAATCTCAGCACTTAATAGGAGTCTTCATAGACCTTGAAATCTAGAAGAGGTAAAATTCCATTGTAACAGAGGAGTTTTTATTTTTAGAAAGTCTCACGTTGGCTTTGTTTTAAAATATGACTGCATTCATCCCAATTTAATGCTGATTTATCATAAAATGAGTGGTTTCTTTATCAGCAACAGAGATGAAAAATAATGCACAATGGGAGTGCGTCTCTTTTCTTCTTTATTTCAGATCAATAGATAAGGGGTGTTTCTCACCTTTAGTGAGGAAAGCTACAGTGTCTGACTTCATTACGAAAACTGAAATCTGTTTAAAGAGATGTATAGGTAAGATTGTGAGTATCACTGACAATTAAACTCAGCAACAAATAAGTTAAACAGCATTTGAAAACTACTAAAATATGTGAAAATTATGAAATATAGTACAAAGTTTGGCTTTATTTAAATAGCTCAATGTTACTATGAATGGAGAAAAGACAGATAGGAAAATCAGAAATTTTCTTAAAAGTTCATCCTTTTGCTTTTGTCCACTTAAAAAACCCAGTGACACACTATTGTTCTGATATGAACCTTAGTGTAAAATCTTAGTTTTACCTTCTTTTAAAAGAAAAATTCTGAAGGAAATACTTTCCTTAGAGTGTTTTTCATTAAAATTCTTGCTGGAGACTGGTTCCTATAACAGAGGAAGAAGGATGGCAGAGAAACCATGTATAATAAGGTCAGAGAGTACCTCTATGGAGCAGAGACACAAGAAGGGGTATGACTGATGAAGAAAAGGTTAAAGAGGTGAAGAGTGCAAAGTGGAATGAAATAGGGAAAGAGATGGAAATAGGAGACAAATAATAGATTGGAAAGAAGTTGGAGGAGGGAAATCATTTATTACAGACATGTGTGAAAAGCAGATTGACAAAACCAGAAGAAAGAGCATACATGGAAAAGTCTAAATGCTCTTAGCCACTGACATTTGGAGCTATGCTATCAACTTTAAGGTTGCACATCTGTGTTTGAGTCACTCTAAATTTACAGAGATCTTTTCTTCATGGCTTTGGTGCAAGCTTGTCTTCAGTTTTCACATTTACTGGAGCCAAACCAGAGTATTTTATGTTCTCCAAGCAGTGAACTTCTCTCCCGATAGCCTTATACTCTTATTTTATAGCACCAGGCAGACAAAATACAGACTGGTCGATCAGGATAGGAATATGTTCCCTTTAAGCATCCTCTCTGAGAGAGCATCATGATGAAGCAAAGATTATGCAAGCAAAGTTTGGTGGGTTTTTTTGGTGTGTTTTTTGTTTGGTTGGTTGGTTTTTTTTTGTTTGTTTGTTTTTTTTTGTTTTTGTTTTTGTTTTTTTTTTTTATTATGACTGATTTCCTGGGGTGGCAGAATTTTATTGTACAAAACCAAAGATGGAACAGAGACAGAAAATGCTGAAATTCTGGCCCTGACTGAGACTTTGTTCAGGTCACAGCCCTATGGAAAAAACAACGAATGTCAGGAAACTAGCAAGAACAAGCTCTCCAACCTTTATGCCTAAAATTAGGTTAACAGTGTACTTTCTTTTTTCAGGACTTTGTGTCCCAGTACAGACTGACACGAGGATGGGTCTCAGTTTCAGAAAATTTTTTGTAAAAGCTGGCCTTGTAAATTTTGCAGAAAATATAGAATTCTGGAAAGAAGAAATCTAAAGGGACTTTATTTAGCAGTTTGGGTGTGAGAAGGAGCTTGGGCCTTGTTTTTTCATACTGGGACAGGTGCCCAGGAAAACAGCTAAATCAAATTCAGTGTTTTGAATTTTCTCTACGTAAACAAATTTATGGATTTGTACTTAACAGCCTCCTGACAGTGTTTACTTTTAATAACAAAGGGAATAGTGGGTTCATGTCACTTTAGGTGGCAACAACTCATGTTTCTACATGAGAGCTATGTATTTAAAGCTACAAAGATAAAATTAGTGCAGTCAGAAGAGTGGAGTGGGCATTTCAGATGAAAAAGTGGGGCCTATGTTAGTGCAAGATTATTTATGCTACAGGCTCCTTTAGCTAAACTTTCACTGACCATAATAAAAGCTGAGAAATCTAACTTAGGCAGCAATCTTACGCTGTGGTTATCCAGATTTGGATGATAGCGACAATCATCCCCCTGAAGCTCTGTGGCCAAATCAGCACTCAAGTGTAAATTCCTCCCACTCAAAAGGAGAGGCTCAAATCTGGACTGTGCATCTCTGGGCCAGGAGTCTGAAGTCTATGCCGGCACCTGGTTGTATTTGAAATGCCCTGAGGTATTTGAAACATCCAAGGGAGGCTGGCAGATATGATAAAGGGCTTGAGACAAGACCTCTGCCCTTATGCAAGAGCAGCTGGAGGCCAGGCAGGATGTTCTGTGCATCTCAAATGACAGTTGACAACTATGTGTGGGCAAGTGGATCAAGTCCTGAGCCTTCATTCTTGCTTGTCTCAAAGTCTCTTGTGGGTAGGAAAACATTTTGTCACAGTAAATATCCCCTTGTCACCTATGAAGGAGCAGGACATGTCCTGTCAACTCTTCCCTGAGCAGGAGGTAAAATGGCTGTGATGCAAGGCATCAAGGTGTATGGGCAGGAAGTTTAAACCATGGAAATGTCCTCTGATCCTTTAGGATGGATTTGTTACCCAGGCTGAAAATTAGGAATTTTTTTTCCTGCCCAAAGGCAAAGGTCTTTGGCTTCACATTATAAGAAGCAAGCATATATTTCTATTTCCAGCAGACAGAGCATAAAAATAAAAAAATAATAATAATGATAATAAATCTGTCAAATCAGCAATTTTAAATTGTAGGTGGGAGACAAACACAGGAGCTTACAGGATCCAGCTCTACAATTGCTGTTCTGCACAGAAGAAATCAATGAAACAAATACAGCTTATCCAGCTGATAGAAGAACAAGCCATTCATAAGTGCATAATTTTCTTCAACTGTGTTTGAAACTTCCTCAAAGCAAAAAAGGCAATGTGTCTCAGAATGATGAGACAACTAACTAAGCTTAACATTTCTTCTCCCTTCTTGTTTATCCATTCTTCATTGTTCATTTAGTTTTGGTAAAATTCTCTGGAAGCAAAACCACCATGATGACTTACGCACATGTATCACTTAAATACAGCTCAACCTCCCAAAAAAAAAAAAAAAAAAAAAAAAAAAAAAAAAAAAAAGGCAGCCTAAGTTGTCTTAAGCTAGGTTTCTCTACAGGAATTTCTCTCCTTCCCATAAACAAAAGAGCCATTTCATCTAGAGCTGTGAATCCTCGGAGATAGGAAAAAACCCCCCATGAAATGCGAAAGACACATAAATAAAATATTTTCATTTATGAAGATTAACTGTTTAAATGAAGGAAAAAAAAGTGTTGAGCAACTGGTGGGCATTTCCAGGGCTTGCTGTGCTATTTCTGTATTGCTGTGCGGCTGTTTCTCATTCCAGGAGTTAAAGAGGGGGAAAAAAGGTCTTCTGTTTTTTTAAAAGATCTGGAACTACTTGGCATGTGACTTCTGAAGTGTTTAGCAGAGACTTAAAAAAATGTCATGGACATTTATCAGCCTAGGCCCAAAATCTACTTGCCTGCCTTGTATCATCAGTCATCATGCTAATGAAAATACTAATGGCATTTCAATTGCATTTCAAGAGAAATGAGCTATTTTGACTGAACAGGAATTAGAAAAAAAAAAAATTTTGTACAGAGTATATTTCTCTCCTTTTTTATTATTATTCATTAGATGAAGCATTTGGCTTCAATGAAGGCTGGGGTCCAACCGTACCAGTAACATGGTACATAGAAAACATAGAAAATGAGAAATGAGCCATATCAGTAGATAAAGGAAGAAAAGGAGTTAAGAACAAAAAATAGAATAGGAAACAGAAATACACAAAATGTTTTCAAATCACTCAATGGTGTCTAAGCTAAGTTATTTTAGTATTTCAGATGATCAACAGAGAGGAGACATCTCCAGAGGTCAAGTCATGCCACTTGAGCTATATGCCTGTGCTTGAATCCAGTTCACTATCCCTGAGTTACCCACACTGGCTGCTTCAAAGCCACACAAACTTTCAGAAATTAACATGTGAATGTCAGGCAAGCAATCTCACCACCAGTTAACAAGTCAGCAAGACATGCAGTTTGGTGATAGAACTGCATCTTTGGTAATAGAAGAGGAAATGTCCTCAATTTCCATGAGAGATTTAGAATGGATGTTGGGAAATCTTTCTTCATGGGAAGTATTGTCAAGACCTGGCACCTAGGCACAGCTGTCCAAGGCAGTGATGGAACCCCCATCCCTGGAGGGATTTAAAAGCCATGTGGATGTAGCACTTGGGGAAATTAGTTAGTGGTGGCCTTGGCAGTGCTGGGGGAACAGCTGCACTCATGGTCTTGGAGGGCTTTTCCACCTAAATGGTTGTGTGATTTTATGTGTCCCCAGCCCAGTTCCCTAACACAGACTCCATCTCAGGGTTATTGCTAAGATGGGTGCAAACAGTGTATCTTTTCTGGAGCACAGGGATGGAGGCACAGATGGCTCAGATCTCCAGGTGGCACCATACAGCCTGGTGGTCATGCACTGTCAGGATGGAGCAGGACAGAGGTACCCTGCAGATGAAGGTGGTGCCGATGGCCAAGGGGTGCAAGCCCAGGTCCCATTGCAGCAATGCACCTAGATCATGTCCTGTATTTGCTCCCTTCCACAGCTTACATTTTCTCTAGAGATCTTACAAATGTATTATGTCATCCTCACAGATGGACAGCGTCCAGCACAAATTTTGACTGTTAACTTTTTCCAATTGCCATCTTTACAAGGTTTTTCAATTTTTTAAAAAAATCCCTGTCCTGCTGAAAAGTGGGAGTGACCATGCAGCTGAGTGGGTGAAAGGTGGGTGACCAAAGGTCAACTCCCCACAGATGGAGACAGGAAGGGGGTGCTCTTAGGAGGTCTTGTAATGGATGTATGTGGGTGCCTCAGTGTGGCAAGAAGCTGGGACTGGTGTGAGACAGAAAGGAGGGGCACTTGCTCCCAGGCATGGTTTCTGTGTGGCATGGGAAAGCACTAGTGCCTGCACCAGTGGATGAGCAGACTTGGCAGCCCAAGTCAGATCCTAGACCAAATGCTTTACATTTTGGGAATTTTCAGCAAAAATATGAAGGTGCACAAGATGCAATGTTTTGCCTTAAAAAAAGCCAAAAAAAAAAAAAAAAAAAAAACCCAAGCAACCAAACCACCAAACCAAACCAAACCAACCAACCAAACATACAAACAGGAAAATAAAAACAAAAAAAAACCCCACCCCCCTCAAAAAAAAAAAATCCACCAAAACAAAACAAAACAAAACAAAACAAAACAAAACAAAACACAAAAAAGAACCCTGAAAAAAACCCAAAAAACTTTAAAAACAGTGATGGTGGAAAACCACAAGGGTTCCTATGTTCTGATCTGCCCTGCCATGAAACCAGAACAAATAGGCTGTGGCATAGTTTTAAGAGTCGATTATAAAACACCCCATCAGAACATAAACATCCCATATTGACAAAGTAATCTCTCTGGATCTCAGTGGGCCTGACCTGGTGCTGCCCTCTTCCTTGTATAGTCATGAATAAAAATGCAAGGTGAATGGTGGTTGCCTTCTGATCGGGTGATATTTTACACCCATGTTACTGATGTCAACAACTGCATGAAGGAGCAGAGAATCAAACTGAGGACAACCATTTGCAAAAAATAGAAGAGCAAGCTGAAGGCAACTTTCCAAGCACTCCAGGTATTTCAGGACTGACACTTTACATGGCTAAGTCAATCCCTTTTGCACTCCCACATTTACTTAGGGAAAAGTCTTGTGCTTTATGTTGTGCTATAATACAGTGGTTGAGAAGCTGCTGCCCTGTCTTGACAGGAGGGCTGTTTTCTTCTCCTGCCATTTCACTTGGTGAGTACTAAATCAGTGAGAAGGAATACCACAGCAAAACTATTCAGATATTTCTGAGATCAAAGCCTGCACCCTTTGTCTCTGGTATGTAAAGGGAGAAAAATTACGGCTTTGTCTTGCATTCTGCTCAAACAGTCCTTTCTCTTTTCATGCAAACAAACAAATAAACAGCAAATGCCCTATTCCCACCTGGCGTTGCTGCAACATTGTGTTTGAGGCTTTAAAAGTGTAAAAGTCAAGCCATTCAAAATGATGGGTCCCATAGCTAATGTAATATGGTCCCAGGGGTACCTATGTAGTGTATGGTATTGCTGCACATGGTATTAACTTTTATGCCTTCGTCTATATAAGCAATGTGGCTCATTTATGGTTGCTCTGGGAACCACTATGTTTACATAAATTTTAATTTCCTGTCTTTTGTTTGTTCTCTTTATCATCTTTCTAAAACAAAATTTTCCTTTTGAATTTTAGTGCTCAACCAATTATCCACAGATGGAGGCACAGGAGAATTGACATCTTCTGATTTTTCCATGTGGCCCTGGCAATGCGCCTCTGTTTCGATTTGGGCCCACTAGGAGTGGCGGAGCTCCAGCAGAGACACTGTGTTTCTACCAGAACAGGCCTGTTCCCACGGGTCGTGGCAATTTTGGTCCTGTGTCTCTTGGGATCTGGCCAAAACCTTCTTGCTGAGCTGACATGGGCCATATTTACTGTATCATAAGTAATTTTCCTTGTTTTGTTTTCCTTTTAAATGAATGCAGCTTGTGAATTGAATGAATCTGGTAGTCGACTTTATGCATACACACATGAATTACATGTCTGCAAATTTTGGTGTGAAAACCCTTTGTCACCTGCTCTGATAACTAAAACTAAGCTGCTTGAAACACATCTTTTGTTGAAGCTTGCAACACTAGTGCCTTGCTCAGAGCAGACCATGTTGTAAAATATCACTATAAATGATTGAGACTGTAGAGATGCCAGTAACACAGAAACAAAATCCATGATGGTCCAGCTACAGATTAATGCAGTGATCTTCATGAACTTGTAATTAAAATTCAGTGTTGACAAGACCAAGCCCTGCTACTATATTTTAGGGAAACAAGGAATAACAGATAAAGCTGAATTATAATAGGTCGATGCAGCAAATACAAGAAAAATATAGCAGTTCTCAGCAGCTGTGATAGGAATCCTTCCTCTTCTTGAATAATAAAGGCTTTTACTAATTTTAACCAGAGCTGAATCTGAAAAACCTGCAGTCACATGTGACTCACAGAGCCCCAAGGGAAGAGGAGGTGGAGGAAGATATGTGTATGTGGATGTCTGTATGTATAATCTAACAGTGCCCAGAGCTTTTGAGATCCTGGACCACTTCAATCGCACAGGCCAGATTCATTAAAAACCCTGGCTACATTCCAGCAGTTAAAATTGAAGCGGCATATTTATTGCATTTTGCTCAAATAAATCTGAAAATGTGTGAATCATATCCCTTGGAGAGATGGAGGGAAGGAGTCTCAGGCTGGCACTCAGGAGAGGGGCACGGTGAGGAGCAAAGATGAGGGAGGGTCACAGCCGCAGGATGCTCAGGGAGACAGGGTTTGGGAGGCTGAGGGCTCATTCAGTCACCATTTTCTGCAACTGAGAGTTTGCTGGGCTGGCCTCAAACCCTCTGTTTGGTTTTTCTTCTGTTTTTTTTTTATATCTCTGTGTGTACACACACACACACACACACACACACACAGACAAACAGAGATGCATGCATATATTTTAAAGAGCTCCTCAGCTTATGCAACTCTGCTCTGTGGCCCTCTGTGGTTTTCCAGATGCTGTTCATGATGCTGGCACCTCACCCCACTTGCAGCTGCATTCAGCTGGGATTCAATTACACCCTGTTGTCGTGGTTTGACACGGGAAAAGAATTTTCTTGGAAGGAAGAGGTCAGTCCAGTCAGGGGTCAGGTTTGGATACTGACACTTGGGGTGACCAATTGAAGGTGGACACACCTCTGAGATCACAGAGGGGTTAAAAGCAGAATTCCCAGGGGAACTCGCTCTCTTTGGTTCTGGTCATCGGAGGGTGCAGACCTCCCCTGCCCAGCCACGAGCTGGGTGGGGGAAGGGAAAAGCCATGTGGCCTGGGAAGGTAGGCCAGGGGTGAAGGATCAGGAACCGAGCTGCGCCAGCTCCTGTGGATGGAAGGGTGGAAAACGTCTGAGATGTCTTTGTTCCCCTCACCCACAACCTAGAGGGAAAAGAGACAGAGAGCCTGCAGACACCCGGGAGTTTGCCGGCAGAGGAGAAGGAGAAGGTGGGGGAAGATGCCCAGCATGGGAGACAGGAGACGAAGTCCTGGGCCGAGATATTTCAGCCGTCCGGGGAGTCCGGGAATTTTAACCCTTTCCTGGGAAATGAAGGCTTTGTGAAATATTGCTTCTCCTCAACTTGAAGGAAAGAGAGACAGCCAGGGACCTCAGTTTTTAGGGAAAGAAGGTTGGGGGAGATGATGGAGTGGCTGTTGGATGGACTCTTCTTGTTAGCCATAGAGCGAACCAACTTCTCCTCCAAGAAAGAGACTGCATTTTAGGGGGATGCAATGGTGAGCCAAGAAACTCCTCCAGCAACTACCAGTTCAGGAATGAACAGAGAAAAGCTGAGGAGGGTGTGATGATGCCCTCTGTCTTCAGAGAAGAAGAGAAGGCGATCTCTATTCTCGGACCCTCAGCCCCAGGGAAACGGGGGGGACTGCAGTCCCAAAATGAGACACTGGACGGTTGTTCCTGTTGGTCCTTTGCAAAGCATCCTTAAAGGGGCCCTATAAGCAGTCTGTCCATGCACGGTGGTGAGAGCACTGTGACATGGAGAGGAGAGTGTCACGCTGGCCGGTGTGTCTGGGCAGTGCCATGTGTGACATGGAAACACAAAAGGTGTCTTGCTGTGTTTCATGGGGGGGTCTGTGGTGCAAGGGAGACTTCTCTCTCCCCTGATGGACTCAGTATTGATTATGTGGGAGGATGAAGACTTGATTAAGGGTCCAAATGTGTGTTGCTGTGGTTTGTTGGAGTTGGATGGTGGGAGGAGGAATGTTTTGAAATGTTTTCATTTCGAATTTTGTGTGGGTTTTTTTTCCCTTTTATCGTAGTAGTAGTGTAATAAAGTTTTCCCCTTGTTATTAAGTTTGGCCTGCTTTGCTCTGTTCTCGATCACATTTCACAGCATTCAATTAATAGATTACATTTTCATGGGGGCATTGTGCCAGTGTCAAACCATGACACGTGTCTTGCAAAAGCCGGGTTTTTCAAAGATAACATATTTTGGGGAGGATGTTTCTTCCCCCCTCCAAAAAAGCCATTTTTATTAGGAGAGGAGAGGCATGACTTGTAGATTGATCTTGCCAGCTGCTGAAGGGCTCCAGACAGGTCCTTAGCACCCCCAGTATTGTTTTACTTCAGCATTTAGAGAACATGCAATACCCTGCAAGTTTCAATTCTGTGAGAAAAAAAGTGGTGACGGAATGGGTCCAAGCTGCTCCCACGGGGAAACTATCAGAAACAGCACATAGATAACCATTTTTATCACCGCTGATTTTACCAGCTGTAATCAGCTTAAAATTGGGAAGCCTAAGTATTGATTCTCTCTTTTTTTTTTCTTATTTTTGAAGAGAAATTTTTAGTTAGGTGTTGCAAGAACAGGAGGTGACTGAATAGTCCCCCAAGGTCCAAAATGAGCGCTGTTCAGACAATGTGTGGCTGCTCCCAAGACAATGCTGTGCAGAGGAGGGTCCCATGTCTTGGCAGCAGAGTGGGAGGGAATGGACAGGTTTATAAGTGGTGTATTCTATGGTGTGTTCTGGCATGGGGACTGAGAGAACTTTGAGGAAAACAAGGGGCTGGGAGGGCTATTTTCAGCTTCAAGTCCATGTTTTCAATTCATCACATCCTCCTATTCAATTATTAGTTGCACTAATGAATGCAAATTAACAATGTTATTGCTTTCTTCAAGCTTTGGATGTGTCTCAGAGGCTGAACATAGTGAGGGAGTGCAGGACAGATACACCACTGCTCATAAAGAGCCTTGAGAAATCAAACAGAGCAATTTCATATATCACTTATGCACAAGACTATGCAAGCATCCTGATTTTTGGGGATGCCAAATATTTGCCCATGTTCTCTGGTTGAATGCTTGGCAGCAGCCAGCAGCAGCAACCTTGACAACTCAGGTGGATAAAGTATGGAGTTTTGGTGACTAATGTTGTACAGACACTTTGTTAAGTTGATCTACTCTCTCCTGCCTCAGTTTCTCCTGTCTGTAACAGGAGCAGAAAACACTACAGGCCTGACAGAAATAGTATGCTATGTGAAGAGGAAACAAAATTGCTTGTTCTAGAGAAGATATGGTGTCTCTCAAAGGAAAATATGTACAGGCTGTTTTCTGTTTTTTGGATCAGTCAGATAAATAATAAAAGTCTTATTTATTACATTAGTACAGCCCTAGCTTTCCTCAGCCCCTCTATGTGTGTTTTATTTGCATGCCATTAAATCCAAATGCTCTTTTTCAAAGACTTACTGGAGTCTGTTGCAGAAGAAGCAGCTTTAGCACAGAGGAAGAGAACAGACTTGGAAAATAGGGCTGCACAACTTTTATGAAGGAATTTCTTCAAACTATAATAAAGATGGAATAGCTAAGGCAGGGAGAGCAGCGAGGAGGGCAATGCAAGTATGGTGCAGCAGCAAAGGCCCTCAGTGTGTCCTCTTCATGCCACTGAAAGGCTGATGGAGCACTGAGCTTTCACTGGTCTCTCCCTGCCCATTTGATGTATTTAGCTGCAGAGCGAATGCTTGCAGGGACCATGAAGGCACCACATTGCAATAAAGGGATGCTGGAGTGGTATGTGGCTGAGAACAGCTCAGCACAGCTCCCCAAAGCCCATCTGGGGAGTACCTTCTGCCAAAGGGGCCGGGCACAGAGAGAGAGAGGTGAGAGGTGAGGCTGGGGTTTGCTTTGCTAAACTTCGCTGCTCTGGGTTTGGTTTTGGGAAACAGCATCCAGTGGTGGTTCAGACTGAGCTCCTGTTTGATCTGAATCCCAGAGGTTAATGACAGCTTTGCATGTGTCTCATAATGCCATTTGCTAGAGCAGTGCAAAGGGTTTTTTTAATATATATTAACAGATGTGGTTACCCAGAGACCCTGGAGGTGAGAAACATGATCCCTACTTCTAGTGGATGAGACTAAGCAATCCCATTGATTTTGTGCCATGGTTTCTCTTGAGTTGTAATGGGGAGGCAAACACTGTATCTTAAAGGTACAGTTTCTGTATTACACCTGCTGTACATCTTGGATGAAGACAGAATGTTTAATTCCCCAAATAATCTTTCTTTTTCCAATTAGTGAACTTGGAGACACAAATAGCAATTATAGGGACTGTGGAATAAATGAGGGATTTGATCCACGAGGACAACAACTTCAGCTTCTCTGAAGTTCATTCTACATAGTAAAAGGAACAGCCATTGAAAATTATTTTAATGACCTGATCCTCAAGTATACTAAATAAAATATAGTGGAATGGGGTGAAAGGGAGGTGGTTTACCCTTCCTTTACAGGACACTTATAACCTGCACCTCTCTATTTCCTGAATCTGTTATCCTCATCTGCTGACTACCTAGTGGACTGCTGAAAGTGTGAAAGTGTCTTAGTTGCTACATGCTTTTTCACATCAGAATATGTATCTCAACAGCTTTATTTTGTTACAATAATATTAAAAAAACCCAGCAAACAAACAAACAAAGCCCCCTCCAAAAAAAAATACTCCAATACCCAAAGAATCCCCCTCAAAAAAAGCAACAACCAAAAAAAAAAAAACAAAAACCCCTTCAAACCAAATCACAGGGTATAAATTCTTGCTTGTGTTGACAGGGAGGAATTCAGAGTAGGTAAGGAAATGTTGTCTAAATATTAGCCCATCTGCCTACTGGAATGTGTTTAATAAAGACATTTTTCATGATAGCATGGTACAGTATCAACTAAAGCCTTGACTGGATTTCTGTTGACTTCAGTGTGCTTTGGATTGGTCCAAATACAAAATAATAATAATCTAATAAATAAAATCTAATAAATAATATAATACAATATAATATAATATAATATAATATAATATAATATAATATAATATAATTAATATAATATAATATAAACATCTATTTTGTCAATTTGATGAATGTGTATTTAGCTGAAAGACTGCCACTAAATGGAGTAAGGGTTGTGAAGCTAAATCTCCAGGCATGACTTCAAAGATTTGACTAGAGAAATATATTTATTAAGGCTAAGCAGGACTTCAGTGAACACAGTTTAAAAGTAAAAGCATAGGTCTTGAAATGCAGTGCTGGCTCCCTGCTAATTCCCTCTCCCCTCAGCACATATATTTTCCTTTAAAGAAAAACAGGGATCTTGCAGACCACTTGTGTGGCGCATTATTTGCTGCCTGCAAATAGAAACAGGCATGTGTCAGGCCTCTGAAAAATGCAGTTTGTAACTGTAGGACCAACTGGCCCTCAACTGCAGTAGCACTTTGTGGCCCCCACATGCAAACAATCATCTATTGATTCCCAAGGCATGCAGCTTCAAACCTGCCCTTGTTTTCCAGAGACCTCCAGTTGCAGGAAAGACATTATCCTGGATAATTCCCCCCCACCTGGGGGCTGCTCAGTATTTCTGCTGCTCGCTTGAAGTCTTATCAAAATAACAATAGCTTGCAAAGCAGAATTATTGAATGTTGGTTTTTCGCTGTTTCAGAGTACAGGCGATGAACTCTTGGCCACACAAATGGGCTTTTATTGCCGCCCTTTTGGCACATCTGCCAGAAGGAATATTGAGGAATATGATATGGGAAATATACAGCACTAGGAGGAGGGATGGAGTAGATCAACCACCACTCCAGTGTTTCCCAGGGCAAATTTCAGTGAATCAAAGGCCATCAAGGAAAGCAGCTTAAGCCTCTATGTTCTCTAGCAGCACATTACTTTATGTTTGCCACAAACAAATCTGCTTTATGGGCTACAGGGAAGACAGGGAGGGACCTTAAAAAATGAGACTGGAAAAGTAAATGCTCTAGAACCATATTTCAGATCTTTGTCACCACAGCAGAAACCAGAATTTCCATTGCCTCCCTCAATAAAATTCAAATTATTTAGATCACTTTAGTATGTCAGTAACTTGAGGGTGTGAGGTACAGAACAGCTGGGCAGCGCACACCACACCTCTTCACCACCATTTGGGATGGTCCATGATCATAGCACATAGAATCAGGGAATCGTTAGGATTAGAAAAGCCCTCTAAATCCATCAACTCCAATCCCACACCAAAACAATACTTTTGCTTGGAAAATGTTATGTAGTCTATGATGGGCAGGGATAAAGCGTGTGACTGCACTCTCTCCCAGCCAAGGCAGCAACTCCTCTAGTCTAAGCAGAAAGGATTTTTGTTTTCAGTGGAACATTTAGATAGATTGATATCAACTAATTGAAAGTGCCTGATGGGTATGGTCAGAGCTTGTGACTCATCTTGGAGATACATATCTCAGGATGGAGATTCCATTGACTTCTCTCCACAGACCATAATTACTGACCTCTCCACTTGTCATTGTCCTCTCTCATCCCAGATGAACAGTCCTTAATCTCTTCTACTGAGACCCTGATGGAATACAGTGCATTATGTTTAGTGTGAGTCATCCCAGCATCCCAGGGCACTGACCTGGCATGGCCTCTGGAGAAGATGCAGGATCCACTGAATCCCTAATAACATGAGTCACAATCCTCACTCCCTCGTGGCATTTCTTCCAGGTAATTATGGGGCTTCACTTTACTAAGCATGTGACAAATTAAACACAAACATATGCACACACACACAAAAAGGAAAGAAAAATAGAAAATGGGAAAAAAAAAAAGAAAAAGGAAAAACCTGGGCTTGTGAGGCTTGTGTAGAAGAGCTAACAGGTGAGCCCTGAAGGAGAGCACCTCTTAGGCTAGGGAGATATTAATTGCTGCTTAGGGATTTGAACTTCCTAACTGCTCAATATCTCCCAGTAGATCCAGGGAAGATTTGTGGTAGAAAATTGTTGCCCTTACTTTCCCCTGAAAGAGGCATTCAACAAGCTTACAGGAATAACAAACAACACAGTCTAAAGCAGAGGAGCTGTGGCTACATGCAAAGCAATGGCCATGAGGGAATTTCCTTTTTTGTCTGAATCTTACTGTATTAAAAACAACTGGACAAAGATTGCAAGAGAGGTCTGGGTGGTAATCTGAGCATCCTGTTCCAACCAGCATGCGGAGACTATGGGAAGAGAGAAGCCGCACAGACAAATCCTGTCAGCTACTGCAGCCATAACAGCTTATAATTTCCTTGCAACTTATTTTTCTTAAAAATAGAAACTTCACAAAATGAGTGGTGAGTGCATGTCAGATGTCTTTAAAAAAATTTAAAATACCCCAAGAAAACAACAACAAAAAAATGAAACTCTTCTGTTTGGAATGAGAAAAAAATAACTTACTGCTCTCTGCAAATACATGAAACAACAAGGTGAACACAATGAAAACTATTTCATATTCGTAAATGTTGAGAAAAATTGAGTCATTCTTCAACTGCTGATATCTGAGAGCATTAGAATCTTTTGGGGTGCTGCATTGTTATAATGTTGGGATCATGTCTCCAGATGATAATTCAGGAGAAAGAGGATGACTCAGTGAATGTTCTACTGGAGGGCTGTGGAAGCAATCAATGCTGAAGTTAATCAACACCTATGTTTTATGTTTATGGGGTTTTGACAGCCCCAAACATGTAGTTACAGAGAAGGTACATACACAATGACTTTTGAGCTCCACAACTCAAAAAATGGGCTTTTGCAGATTTTGAGTGATGTATAGGCTGGTCTTGTCCAGTGTGACAGATATAATTTCCACGAACCAAAACATAGTTAAAAAATCCTTAGATTAACACCTTACTACTTCCCCCTAAGGACTTTCCGGGAGCTATTCTTATTCTTCAGCCTGGATTTTGTTTCTTAGAGTAAAACCACACTCCAGGACTGACTGGCCTTCGTTTGTCTCCAAAGGGAGCAATTATTGAGACTTGCAGTTCATTTCCCACATTTCACATCCCCCTGCTCTTTTGCCCTATAGGAAATGAGGTAGAGAATACAGGCTGTGACCAGTATTACATATCACTAAGCATAAATCAGGTTCCAGTGTACAAAAATGTAGCTTTCCCCCAAGAACATCTTTCTCACTCCTTATCATTCCTGCAATCCTTGACTGACTTGTATTGAAGGGTTATTATGCCAAATCTCTGATACTGGATCTCTGTTCAAGACACAGCTTTTGATGGGTGAATGTCTGTGTAATTGCTTGTTGCAGTAATGTTACAGCACTATTTTTTTTTCCTCTGAAAGAATCCCATCTCAATCCAGTAGTTAACCTAAAAAAAAATGTGTACTTAGTTTATTTTCCAAGTCCAACTTCCAGATGGAGAGGATGATGAAACTGTTGCAACAGATATTCCTCAAAGAATTTGGTTTACAGAAACTGAAATGAAAAATAGTATATATCTCTCTCTGTATATAGAGATACATATATATATATAGATATATGTACACATATGTACCCATTCTTAAAATCATGCATATCCTCAATAATTACTATGAAAATTAAATAATGTGTTATTTACTTAGACTCTGCAAATCATGTTTTGTGAGAGGAAAAAACAAGTTATGTCTGTTTATGCATGTTTCCAACTCAAAGTTTATTTTTCCTTCTCAGAGTGATATTTGTCATTTACTTAAAAACCAAACCATAACAAGGCATACACTGATCTTCCAGTATGTTTTTCCTTCAGTGTTTTTTCCACAGTCTCCTCCTTCCTTTAACTGTTTCCCAAGCTCCTAAACTAGATTACATCAGTTCAGGAGCAGGAATCCTGAGTCTTTTCTGCTTTTGGAGCAAAGTGACTTAGCACAAAAGTTGGAGAGGGAAGAAGACAAAAAGCCACAACTGAACGTCCAGGGATCCTGCGGTTATGACTTGTCTGCCTACTAAAAATGCTGTTCCTCATTTTCTGGTGTGTTCCTTGAAAGCACATCTGCCTGCGTTGGTGGGTCTCGACTGTCCAAGTTTAGGTCTAGGTTTAGATATATTAGAAATGGAAAAGCCATATTAACTCAGATAGCCCGTCCTTCCAGCTGTCCCAGAATAGGTCAATTCATTCATCCTTAAATGACTGGGCTTCCCCAGCTTCCCTGGAGAGCACTATTTCAAAGTCTGATAGGTTTTCCTTCTACAAGCCTCTCCTGATGTTAGATTAATTTAGTTTTGGATACTGAAGGGGAGGGCTTAAAAACCTTGTGGGAAGGATAGTGCTGCCTGTGCTTAATTCAAAAGAGCAGAATTCAAGAGAAGAATTCAGAAGAATCTTTCAAGCTTCCAAGCATCTGCAGAAAAGGGTTTTTAAAGGACCCTGAACTGGATGAGTGATATACCAGTCAATTTAAAAGTTGTTTTTGCATAGGGATATCAATAGATGGATAAACATATGTGAATATATACACAGATACATAATACAAAACCAGAGTTATTAAAAGCTGGTGTCAGGTCAGAGCTTATCTGAAATCTTTTTTTGAAAGCTTTTTAGTGCATCATCTCACTGGTCCTTCTGTGACAGGCTTGAGACTGCCTCCAGGGACAGATGAACAAGTGCTTTAAGTAGGATGGAACATGACCCTTGCTGTAAGTAAATATGTTACACAGCTTCTTTTTATACATTGTGGCTTAGCTGTGGAAAGAGCTCTTCATAGCTGTGATGAGCACCCTTCCAGGCTGTACAAAGCTGTTAACCTGGATTGTCTAACCCTGCTCCATAAATGAAAATAAGACGTTTAATAATAATAATAATGGTATAAAGTCCTCCTCAGCCTGAGTGGCACTTTCTGCAATGACAGCAGACGTGGCTGGGAAGAAACTGGAGTAAGCAGGAGGAATGGTCTGGCTCTGGCACAGCCCCATTGAGAGTGACAGCCTTTTAGGGTGGTTTGTGCTGAAGCTAGTTCAGCAGTATTGCCCACATTACCACTATTGTTTGTCTTTCTCTGCAGGCATTCTACACTGTTACTGTCTTGTCCTGTCCCCAACACGCATTACTCACTGACCTCTTCTCAGCCTCCGTGTCTCTCTTCAACACTGGCTTTGCTGGGTTTAAGAATTAGGGTTCTAATTTCTCTTACTGGTCTTGGCAAAAGAACTGGCAGTTCAGCTCAGTTTTTTATCTGACCTTGGTCATTTGTTTTACCTTCTCCCCAGAAATTTGCCTCTTCCTGCCTACCAATTAAGTAGCTAATTTGTGCTGTGGCCATAGCAATACTTAATATTTAAAAAAAGCTTTTCTCACCAAACAAATGTTATTGTCCTGCAACAGAGGCAGGATAGAGGAAAGTGTTTGGGCATAAATGTGCTGCCACTAAGTTTTTAAATTATGACACTGAGGCTGAGTGTAGGCTGAGAAGGAAGGGGGATTAGAAAGACAACACATGCACAGCATCCCAACATATTTCATGGCACTGAGGGTCTGAGTCCCTGATTCATCTAGCACGGCTAATGGATCTTCCAGCTGGTCCAGTCAACAAATACTTACAAAAGGCAATGCATGCATGTTGGAGGTGGCCATGTTGGCTCTTCACCTGCTCAACAGAAGCCCTAAATTGTCTGGGCTAAGGAGGGCTCTGGCACCTTCCTTTTGAAAAATTTCTGGGAATCTAATCAGAGGAAAAAAGCATAAAAAGCATAAAAAGCATCTCCGGAAGTTTAGTTGAGGTCTTTCTGTCATCCTTTTGTCTTTCAAAGTTTGGTTTAGAGAAAGATCAAGTAGACATGCATGAACTACAATAGAAAGGCAGAAGAGAAACATTGTCCTTGGCACTTGTGTAATAGGGGAAAAAATAGGTTGCAAGGTACAAAATAGGTGTTTTTCTATCCTCTTTTTGTCTGTTCTCTGAAGTGACATGAGAAACAGTATTCACTTCAAAGCATCAGAGGGACAGGGCAAATGGTAACTCCCTCCAAAAACCAGGATTTGAGTTCCTGGAGCTGTGAAGCACTAAATTATTTTCTGTCTTCTAGTGAAGAGATATACTACTCCACTGAGCTGACAATAATGCAAGACGGCCTGTGGCCGTAATATTGTTGTGATTTAAATAGATCAAAAATGGGCCACCATGACTGCAATCAGCAAAAAATGGGAGAGGTGTGTATGTGAGAACAGACAGGTATAGACAAATGTGCAGGGAGAAAGAGCAAAAAATAGTACCCTCTAATCCCAAACTAGAAATGAAAAGTTACAAGGGTGGCTTTTCTCTCCTCCACAAGTTCATCCTGAGGAAGTCACCAAGTCTCCCATTTCTCACCACAAATGCAGGGCAGAATCTGCAATGATGAACACATAGGCAGCTGGCTAAGTTATTCTCTGGAAGTCATAAAATGCTGAAGCCATTTTCTCTCTTTTTTTTTTTTTTTTTTTCCCCAGCCATATGATTTCTGCTGATGGGAGACCTACAAAGAAACAGGCCAGCACCGGAAGAGTGCCTGAGGCTGCTGCAAATGGCCAGGTCCCTCAGGATCTCAAAACCAGCCGAACAAACAGGCTGTGGCACTCCACAAAGTTCATAGCATCTCCCTATCCTGAGCCACACTGATCTTAATACCAGCCCCTGCTCATCAGAAATGCCCTCAGCACCCCAGGAGCAGCTTAAACCCAACCATATGCAGCTCTCTGTGTGATCTTTCCACAAACAAGTGTTAAGATTACGCTAAGACCCCATGTGTTCAGCAGCCACCCTGTTCCTACAGATGAACTGAACTCAAAGCTGTTAATTTTACAGATGCTGCTAAGCCAGAATCTGAGTTATGAGAATCTCTAAACATTAGCACAGCTGTATACTTTTGCCCAGTCTTTGCAAATATCCCTTCTCTTTTTAATAGACTAGTAGGGGGTTCAGAGCCCAAACTCAAGTCAGCGATCTCAGCAGGATGCCAGATTATTTTGTGTATAAAGGACTTAAATGATACAATATGGATTCCTTATTGGGTTTTGGGGGCTTTTTTTTTTTTTCCTGTTTCTTTCATGTAATTTCTTTCCAGCCTGTATCCTCTGCTCTGGGTGGCACACAGATTTTCCCAGACACTTTTGCTCTCATTTAAGCACTTACTTACATGTGTTTAGAATATACTGATAGCTTTTGAGACAGAAAATGTAATCAAAACCAACTATGACCCATAGTTGCAAAAATCAAGTGTCTTTAGCTTAAATATTTGCTATTTTTGCTTCCACAAAAAAAAGTTGGAAGAAACAGCTCTTGCACTTTAAAGTCACTGGTGGAGAATTGCCACCTACTTCAGCAGAGGGAGAGAGTTATAACATATCTAACCTATTATTCCCAGTCCAGCATGATATGCTTAAAACAGCTGAAGATATAATGCCAAAGACAGACTATGACTGCATAACTGTGAGTTGAAACCACACTACCATGTTTCAAAGAGCTTTGAAGCAGTAAGGACTGAAACAACGCAAGCATTTTGTTGCCCTACAGATGATGGGAGGACGAAGGAAAGGGACTGAGATTATAACCTTGCAGTTGATTGTTTCTGGAATTTGTAACGTATCAGGAAGCCTCATGATTTCAGTAAAGCTTTGCTGATTAAAGGATCAACAGAGACATCTAAAGTGCAAGCCAATGGTTCATTAAACAGAAGTTGGGTTCATCCAAACCCTGGATTCAAAGCTGTGCTGCTCTCTCTCCATTTAACAGCAAGCAGTGACTCCTTTTTATTGAGAAAGAAGCACAACTTTATGATAGCACTAAACAGATACAACTGTCTTCTTATCTTGTAGAAGAAAGGGTGCCTGCTGAAATAACTACATTATTGGATAGCTACTGTGTTCCCACAGCACAATAAACTCAAAGTTCAGATCAGTGCCATGCCAATAATGAGTCAATAGTGGTCATATAGGAGCAGAGATAATCAGGAGAGCAGGCAGACAGATAATGCTAAACTTTTATGGCACTTTTCACTCAGATATAGGGGGAGCTGCCATGACTACAAAGAATCACAATAACAGCTCAAGAAAAGAATAGGAAGCCCCTAGCTGTTCCAGGGGTTTTGCTGAAACTCTGGAATATCCCTGCTCCTGGAGCAAATCACTCTGTCCCTGTGCCTTGGTTTCCCTCCTGCAGCAAGGTGCACCAAGGACAATGCTTTAGTGATGTTTGTCTCCTTCTGTAGGATCTTTCTCCAGGAAAACACCTGAAGATGGAACAGGAAAGCTGTGTTGAAATGGTGACACTGATCCCAAACCTCAGATGCTGTGTGACAATTGGTGTTCCCATACTGCCTGGTGTGTTACCTTGTTCACTGCCAAGAAAAGAATCTTTGAGACTTGACATCCACCCCCCACCAATACTCATTAGTCAGGACGAAACTGAAGGAAAAACTCCATTTTGACCCATCCTCCAACTTATCTGCCCATTTCAAAGCCTGTTTGATGCTTATCTGGTCGGCTTACATACCCTCTGTGAACACACAGGAAACCTATTCCTGCTATTACAGCATTTACCCAGAAAAATGGGAAATGCAAGTTTAGCCCATCCTCACTCCCTGGGGAACCCAAACCTCCCAGCTCCCAGGACAGTTTCAGAACACTGGCCAGCACTCAAAGGCAGCCTAAGGGGGACCAGCTCAGAAAGTTGTAGTGCTGTCATGAGCAGCCTGCCAACTCCACTCAGGGAGGACTGACCTGCCTTGGAAACATCCTTTGCTGCCTGTTCCCAGGAACTGGGGTTCATCAGACTGAACACAGTTTAGTGGAAACACTGATATCTGAGCAAGCCCTTTATCAATGTCAGAAACTAGCCATTACAGCCAGCAGAGTTTAAGAGGCAACTCAGTCCAGCCTTAAGTGGATTCTTTTGGATGAATGATGTCACTGCTGCACTGATTCCTTCCTCACCCACCTTGGTTACTGGTTCTGAATTTGGGTCCACTTGTACAGTGCTTCATTTTAGGTCCTGCAGTCCATCACCTGTGGCATCAGCAGAAATGTGTAATACAAATGACTTATCCAGAATGCTGCACCCTCTCACCTGAAATTGTGCACAGCTCTCACCCACACCAGCTACAAAGGTACAAAAGGGACAGGACAGCCTCTACTATCCCCTTCCCTTGAGCCTGTTGAATGTGTGGTTTGTGCCTCACACTCTGTGTAGGCAGCAGAAAAGACGAGGGCCTGGAATATACCTCAAGAGGCTATGAAAATGTCTTCCTTCTTTAAACATGCTCGGTGCAGAAAGGGGACCTGATTCTCATCATTGCCATGGAGTAACATCCTTGCAGCTGGGGAGGTGAGATGGAAACGAGCCTGGGAGACAAGGGCTGAATGCTTGATTGATTTATTGCATAAAAATTTAAGCTTTCAAAGATTTTCCCTTCATTTTTCTTTTTTGTTTTACCTGCTAAAGGCTAGTCACTCCAGTCAAAAATAATCATAATCATAAAAGGAGTCAAAGGAGTCAAGCTGCTTTTCCCCTAAATAAGTTGTTTTTTTTTTTTCTTTTTGGATGCCTCTCTTAGAGCAGGAGGATTGAAACAAGGCAGATAAAAGGATAAAAGCTGGAGACTGCAAATAGAGAGGATACAGCCACCCACACATTGTAATAACAACCAGTATTTTAAATCTGGCACTACCTTTGGAAACATTTACGGTCTTAAAACCTAATTATAAAGATACGGGGATTGAGAGGGGTGGTGGGAAGAAAGACACACACTGAAAAGAAGAAAAATGAGTGAAACAACTGTTTAATTTCTTGCTGTCATTAATAGCAGAGTATTAAATAAAATCTAGCAAATGAATAAAATGACTATTCTGAGACAAAAACAAAATTCCATTGGACTGGGCCTGGTTTTTGCAAATAGCAATATGTGTATGCAATGGAATTCCTTGTCCCTGAAAATGTTTACAACTCAGAAATAATTGAAATCAGAAGCCAACCCTTTCCACCAAAGAAAGGAAAGAGAAATAATGCAGAAAAAAATCCCTTTTCTTTGCTGCATTATTTCTCTTTCCTTTTCTTTCTCCTTTTCTCCCTCTCTATTTCTGGAGGTAAGACTCCCTGCAATTTTAACCCCTTCCAGCTCAGACCAAAGCAAAAACCAAAACTGCCTTCATAATGTGCCTGGTTTTCCCTCAGTGATTTTAACATTAGCAAAACTTTCTGCCCATGTCACAGTCACAGAAGACAGGTGTGGCAAATCACTTCATTATGTTTTTCAGACAAAAGACTGAAAAACAGTTAAGGGATTTTAGTGAGTCAAACCTCAAAGGGCCTCTGAACAAAGTTTAAGTATCAGCATTCCCCAGTTGTTTTAGACACTTCTTAACAGATCATAATTAGGAATTATTGAAAAGTATGTACATAAACAATTCTATTAGAAGAAAAAATATCCTGATGACTCCCATTTTGCCTGCTTTCCACCACATTTCAGATAAAGAAACCTAATGTGTAGAATGGTACTTGGATCTGCAGCAGGGTCTAGGAGGTTTCCTGAAGGACCAGCTGCTTCAGTTACTAGTCTGTTTTGATATATTCCTAAGAAAACCATGGCCTGTTTTCTTTCTTTAACGGTGTGTCACAAGAAATAGAGGAATTTATGTTAATTTTTATGTAACTTGAAGCTTTCCATTTTCTCAGTGGTGAGAGGGAGAGCTAGCTGTAGAATATTTCCTCTGCATAAACTGCCCAGGTTCTTAAAAGGGAAAAGAAAACATGAGCAGCTGAAGGTGTTTTATTCCGTTTTTCCCTTGAAAACACCCACAAGTATATCAGGTGTGCTCCCTTTGTGACATTAAGAGGAGCTGAGTTTTTAACCTTGGAGACACCTTGGAGACCCTTCCCATCACATTGCTTCTCCAACATACATATCATCAAGGCTTTCTATTAAAGATGAAATCACAGAAGCATTCAGGTTGGAGAAGATCCCCTAAGATCATTGAGTCAAATCATTAACCCAGCACTGCCAAGCACACCACTAACCTGTTCCCTGAGGCCACAGCTGTAAGTCACACTTCCAGGACTTCCACAGTTTCCCCAGGCAGCCTGTTGTAATGCTTGACCACCCTTTCAATGCAGAAATTGTTCCTAAGATCCAGTCTAAACCTTCCCTAGTGCAACTGAGGCTTTGACTTCTCAGAAGAGGAAGTCCTACTCACTGTTCAAATCAGAGAAACAAATCAATGCTCACGTCTGACTTGGCTCTCACACATAAAGGGCAAAGGGATGTTGCCATCACTGGATTCAGCTTCCTGAATAAATGCTTGAGCAGCTTAGTTTTGAATAATTTTGGATCATATGCTTTTTTCAGAGTTTTGTAACCTATATGTGGCCTCTTTTTTCATCTGAGAAGATTGCAATGAAACTTTGTGGTCTTTTTCTCTCTACTTATTTAAACACTACCTCAAATTATAATAAGCATTCAATGAAAACAGCTTGTTTTGAAATGCAGAAGGGGGAAAGGGCACTGGTACTTCCTTCCTCCTGATATACATGAAGACATTTTTTGTTTTGCCCAAAACAGGATCCATTTCTTATTTTCAGTTACCACTGGACCTGAACCTCAGCTATCCTGTCTGCAAACCACCCAGGTATGGTCTTGACAAACAGGAAGAAAGTCTAGGTAATAAAGATGGCAGTCTTGTGCATGGCTTTGGTCCAGGCTGACAGCCCCAAGGAAAACAGGTAGGAGATCGTGAGAGAGTCAGAGATCTCTTGACAATCTGCATACACACAGCTGAAAAAGCCAGGGGGTCCAACAAAGAATCCAAGATGTCAGAGTTACTGTGTCACTTGTAGGGTATTTTAATTAATTAGTAAATTAATTAGTGATCTCAAAATAGTGTCAACTGGAAAGGGATGTCATGTAAGCACAAACTAGACCGTGATTTGTTCCAATTCAGTTTGGTTTCAGGGCATATGAGATTTTCCAATAAGATCAGGTGATGCGTGTCTTCATCCATGGAGATGGAGAGCGGCAGTGCAGCAGCACGGCAGCAATCTCTTGTAAGACCAGAGTGTGACTCTCTCTCATAAATTGTACTGAAAACTACTTAAGATGAGGTGAATTTGTAGTGAAGAGACACAAAATCAGAGTTCTGTGGGTCTCTTTCACTGTATTCAACACTCACTGTCTGCCTACCCTGAAATTACTACATGCAATTGAATGGAGACTGTACCTACCATCGTATTTTTAGTGTCTTTATCACATAAATATTATGTAGCAATTTCAGTCAGTTAAACAGGCCTGGGTTTAGCAAAGATGGTGGCATGGAGATTCCTTTCTGCTTCTGAAAGTGAAATGGTGCTAATGACACCCAAAACAGCTGTGGAAAATGTATGCTATTGTATGACAGTCAGCAATAGACAAGAGCGGCCTTCAGAGGTAATGACTGCAATATTTAAGTTTCCCCAGATGCTTGCTCCAAATAACAACAGGCATTAAGACAAGGTCAAAATGGGCTGAATTGCAAAAGTACCATATTTAGCATAGAGTCTTCAGGCAGGTGTGTGGCATTTCAACTCAATCTGGTAATACCTGGCTCAGGTTTATGTGCAGCCTTTTAAGTCTGCAAAAATTCTTATCTAATGTCCCTATAGGAAGCATTTGGTGCTGAACGGCCTCTTACTGCCTCCAAAATGTGGTGCTAATTAACATGAACCAAGTTACAATATGTGCTAAAGATTCCAGCTTTGTTACTTATTTAATGAGCTTTGTGGGATTTGAACATGAGGCTGGAAGTAGCAGGGGAAAGCTCATAATTAGTTTCAATTAGAAGAAGTTCCTACACATTACAACTATTTGATAAACTGCAGAGAACTACTGAACAGATACAAATCAATGGTGTTGTTTCATTTGTTATTACACTTATTTTCTTCTTAATTAGTGCCGATTGGCTTATGATCCTAATTAATGCAAAGATATTTGGAATGGTATACAATGGTATGGTTTAGAAGATGCCAGAGTGTACAACTGCTAAATTATTGCTAATTGTTATTTACATGAGGACAGGAAGACTAAGCAATGTGCTGCCTAATTAGCATTAAAGACATGCTTTCCATTTCCAAATTAAATGAAGGCAAATGGGATAAAATCATTACAGTTACCAAAAAAATCATCATCTTTCTCTCTAAAGTTGATAGTTGCACTGCCAACAATTAAAAAAAAAAAAAAAAAAACCCACCAAACATAAAAAACCCAATAACCCAAACTAGCCAAGAAGTAAACGACCTTCAAGAAAAAGTAGACCCTTACTCCAAAGTGGACACTGTTAAAACCTTTTCAGCTGCCAGTTCAAAATCTTCAATGCTATATCCATTACAAGGATATATTACGAGCAGAAAGCACTGTGCCAAGCTTAATTAGGGAAGACTGTAGTGATTTTAGCAGCCAGTACAGGTGTACCCAGCCTACAGAATTGCTCTGCTTCAGAGGTTACAATTAGCTGGTGTTTTCAGTTACTCCCTACAGAGCTATGTGGGAAAGACATGAACCCTATAATACCAAAAAAATTGGACAAATCTCCTGAAGTATCCTGGTTTCTCCACTGACTCACCAGCTAGGCTTCATACTCACTTCAACTCTGCTTCATCTTCCTCATGGGCAATGCAAGTCTGGTCAATCCACTGGCACTGACAAAGCATTAATCAATACAGATTTATGTGTCCTTTCCAAGGTCTCTGTAAGAACCACTGGACTCTTTAATACATAAAGTGCTGTGTCTGTGTCATAGTAATTTATCTCCTTTTTAATTTTTTTTAATCACTCAATATTGGAAGCAAGATAAAAAATCTCAACATTACAGTTTATGGAAAATTTGTTATGTGAGAAAAGAAAAGCCCAAGGCATTATAAAGATAGCTCCAAAGTATTTTTTTCTTTCTTTATATCAGTTTTGACGGGTTTCAAACAACATAATGTGCAGTGGCTGTCGCAGGACTTCTGTTTGCACTGTGATTTCTGAAAAAATATACATCTCATAGCAGATATTTCATAGCTTTAATACTTTTTTTGTTTGTTTGTTCTTTTTCCTGCTCTCCTGTATCTCAGTGCCAAGAAAATAGCCAGGATTATCCAATAGGTCTTTTTTTATCTCTGATTTCCATAATTTGATGAAAAACTTTATTCTGCACACTTCTCAACCTCATACACTAACATTTTTCTTGCCACTGGTCTATGTTTAAGGATGTCATTCACTTCTCAGGGTTTCTAAAGGTTACATTTTTTTTATACAGACATAGGCAAGCATATATTTGGTCTGTAGTACCACCAGTTTTCTGGTTTTGAAAACATTTGAAATTTGAAAAGACAATTCACCCAAAATACCTTAAATCTGGGAGACTGTAGCTATTGGATGTTTTCCGACCAAATACTTTTATATGCATACACATCTATGTTATAAACATACAACTGCATATAACACAGCACTGCCACTGCTTGTCTGAGTTGTCTTGTTCCAATTTGCTTCAGGGCTCAGGGAGTTTGTGCTTCACTGCCAGCAAGGGGCCTTTCATTTACCAGATCAATGCCGATAGCTCAGCACAGCCCTGCAGTGCTTCTGAATGAAGATACAGGCTTGTGCCTGAAAAATACACAGCTTTCCTGGAGGAAAATGAGCACTGGAATCTGAGCAGCAGACATTTTTGTGACCAGCCTGCACTGAAGGCTCCAATCCAGCAGCAAGTTCACTTGGACTTCTTTCTTACTTACATGAAGTCCTCTTTCAAGTTATAAAAATGGCATTTTTCCCTATTAGGATTTTAGCCTGCCAAATCTACCAAAATAGGGCTTGCTGGAAGTGGGAAGTCAGCCCGCAGACTTTACTGATGCCACTTGCATTCCTAAAGCTGAGTTTGTGCTAAAGTTGCTTGCTGAAGCCTGAAGGCCTCTAAAAGGTTTAAATTTTGTTCACTTGAATTTTGTTCACTTCTTTCATCCTCACAGTAACACATCCTTTCCCTCCTCTCTATATGAAAAGCTCCTCTCTTCCTCCCAACCCCCCTCAGCACCCTCTAACACCCAGACACAGCCTTGGTGGCACTACTTTGGTGGATGACACCAGAATCACATGTGTCTTTGAGGACCTATTTGGAAAATGTCAGGACATTTGGAAAATCCTGTGCTTTTCCCTGGGCCATCATCTCCCATTTGAACATTTTTTTTCCCAGATAAACCATTCTAAAATGCTACAGAACTGCATCATACTGTGATACCCCATCCCTGGAAGTGTTGAAGGCCAGGTTGGATGGGACTTGGAGCAATGTGGTCTATTGGAAGTTGAGCCTGCCCATGCCAGGGGAAGTAGAATGAGATGATCTTTAGGGTTTCTTCCAACACAAACCATTCTGTGATTCTATGGTCTTAGAGCTTTCAGGTTTTATATTTTCTACACATCCCCTCTGGCTCACCTCTCTGCCTGCAGACTCATATATTTTAACCTCTCTCATCTCTAGGACTCCCCAGGCACAACTGGCTCTTGCTCCTTGCCTTGCAAGCATCCTCAGAAATCTTTCCTTGCTTCACTATGGAGCTGAGGAATGCCAGCCATTCTCTGCCCTACTGCAAAAAATTCACCAGAGTTCCTCTGCCATCCTGCACACCCCCTTGTGCCCTGACCTCCATTCCCCCACTGAAGCCTCAAGGTCATGCGGAAGAGAGCACTGTGAGATACAGGGGAAACCACACAAGGAGCAGCTGAGGGCATTTGTTCTGTTCAGCCTGGAGAAGAGAAAACTGAGGAGAGATCTTGTAGCTATCTACAACTTCCTTATGATGGGAAGATCAGAGGCAGCACTAAATTCTTTCTGATGACCAGTGGCTGGGTCCAAGAGAATGACTTGGAGCTGAGTCAGGGGAGGTTTGGGTTGGGTATTAGGAAAAAGTTTTCACCTGGAGGGTGAATATGCACAGTAACAGGCTTTCCAGGGAAGTGGTCACAGCCCCAAGCCTGAGAGAATCCTAGATCTTGACATGGTTCCACAGGTGATGAGATTCCTGGGGATGTCCTGTGAAGGGCAGCAGTAGGACTTGATGTTTCCTCAAAGAGAACATGGCACAGTCCCAATGGGAGGTAGCAGCAGGGCTCCTTGCCTTGCCAGCCTCACAGGTGAGATCCAGCATATTTTCAATTCCCATTAAATTGTCTTCTTGTTCTGGCTATGGAACAACCAGATTTTTTTTATGTCAATGGGTTTTGCCAGCTTAGAAGCCTTTTATTATCTGGTTTGAAGCATAATCTGTCTGCCAGTAAAAATAATGGCTGCTGCATTATTATCAGGAGAATCTGAGAGGCATTGGAGTCCTATACCTATTAACTTTTGTTCAATCAATTTACCAACATTAAGAAGAGGAAAAACACTCCGTCTTCTTCATTTATAGGTTGTTGGGAGACAAAAAAAACCCAAAACAACAAAACAAACCCTAAGGAACAATGAAGATTAAAGGAGATATTCAAATTTGGAGGACATTTCCTAAACCTTATATGAAATTTAGAAAATGTCACATAGAAGAACTCCTTGAATATGTATCTTTTAAATAATTTGTACTTCTCCAATTGACAGACTGACAATATTAATAAAAATCAGAGACTGTAAACTAACATCAGAGCCTGTCTCAAAATATACACATTTTCAATTCACAGAGCACTGCATGCAGATATCTTGCTGGACTTGGTGCCTTAAGCTAAAAATCAGCTTCGCATTCTCCCTCCTAGGCTGCTGCAGTTATCATAAAGTTGTTCCTATCCAATGGCTACAAAGCAGCCTCTGTAAAATGAGAATATTGCCGTTCCTGTTGCTAGTGGAGATGATCCGGTTACAAGAACAGCATGAAACAGGCACTAATTCTTTGAACTACTTTCTCAGACCTTGATGTAAGTGTTGAGGAAGGCTGGCTGTTGAACACTGTGGATGTTTGCTCTGTTATGTGTTTACTGTCCTTGCTAAAGAGAAGGAAAAATATTTTTCTGACAATATTGCATCCAATACTTTTCTTGTAATCATTAAGCTCAAGTATCTTTTCACTAAACACACAGGAGAGCCTTGGAGGGGGCCATTTAAATTTTTTTAGCAATTTATCTTTGGTAGATTTGTAAATAGATCAAACACTACTTATATTTTATCAAACGCTATTATTTAAAAAAAAAAAACAAACAAAAACAAGCATCATGAAAGTACTATATTTCTCCCTGATTTTAACTAGGATTTGTTGATCTTGTGTTTAGCAAGCCTTGAGGACTCACTTCACTGCTGTGACCATATCACATTGGCAACTTTCCACTGCTGAGGGAACAGAGTGAAAACCACCCACCAAAGCACAAGGCAAGGATGACTCGATTGGAAACTTTGTGATCACAGAATGACAGTATCATTAGGGTTGGAAAGCCCTTCTAATGCTGAGTCCATTCACTAACTCCGCCCTGCCAGGCCCACCAATAAACCATGCAACCTCTGTATATCCATTGTCTAGGCAAACCCCCAAAATATCCCCTGGAGAAAATATCTCTGATAAAGCATCAGCCAAAGAATATCCTGATTTGGTTCTAATACATTATTGGAAACAATAAGTAATTTAGGGGGAAGGCAGCTGCAATGAAATTATATATACAACACACATATGTGCAGAGGAAATGCTTTTAAGGACTACATAAAAATATGCAGAAATATGCAGAATGCATGCTACTCTTGACTCTTAATGCACAAAGGCCTTGAGATCTATGGAGGAAAATTTCCACAGCAGAAAAAAGTATCTCTTTATTTCCACAATTATTGATCCAATTAGTACTTTTTTAAGAACAACACATGGCCATTTTCCCTCGTCTTTTGTTGGTAAGCAAATCTCCCTCCTCCCTCTTACCCTCAATTTTGCTGTTATTGGCTTTGAATTAAGTCAGCAAATTATGAAATTTTTTCACAGTATAACCAGTAAAATGGTGAAGCATAAAAAGAACAGTGTCAAATCATATCCTCAAAGCTGATTAAAAGTTATCCTGCAGATGCTAAATATGGGTTACCACAGCAATTACTGAAAATTCATAACCTTGCTCAAAAGGCATTCTAATGGAGTTCTGCAGTACACTGTAGTTAAGGGCTGTTTGCTTTTTTAAAAACAATTTGCAGTAAAATGTGTGGAAGTGTGGTCTCATACAAGCTCCATCCAGTTCTGAATCAAAAATGATTTATGTCTGTTGAGAGCTCTCCTGTGGTATTTGAAACAACCACAAAGAGTGTTTTGGCTATCTCTATCTGCTCCTGGACCAACTTTAACCCACATTATGTCCTCATTATATCTCTTTTACAGTTTAAAAAGCCTTGAAATCTATTTCATTCCTAATTTAAGGCCATTTCATACTACAAGTTGCTCTAGGATAAAGATTCTTATTGCATTAAGGTCTGTATGCTCAAGCCTGTCTATTACACAGACTTTGTTTAAAAACACCATTACACCAAATAACTGGTGATAAACTAATTAACAAGAATATGGCCATTTTTAAGTCACAGCTGTTAAATAATACATGTGAACCTAGTAATTATGAAAACCTTTTCATTTCCACTCTTTAATATAGATTTAGCATTATTTTCTGTGCTAAATATGTGCTGAGCTTCAGAAAATTTTTATATTGGTAACTACAGTGCAGCTGTCATTTGTACCAAGTATCAGTAGTAAAAGTTGTCTTTTTCCATCACTGAGATCAGATGAGAGGAGAAGGTCATCTTCTAGCATCAGAGTTGTGGAAAAAACCCAGAAGTATGGATGTATGCTCCTCTGTGTTTTGCCAACCTTTCTGGCAATGCAACTCTGTTGACAACAACAGAGAACTAGGAACGTAACTACAATAGACTGTTGCTATCTTCCTGAAATTAATTTTTTCTAGACTGAAATTATATGACTCTTTTTTCCATTAACAAAAATATAGATAAATTTGGATTTCCCTCTATTTTGTCTGAGTGAAGTAATTTCCTATAGATTTTGTTTTGTAATACATGAGGAGATGTTGCAGCTGTAGACCTTTTTTTTCCTCACTTAAACAGCAAAAAATAATAAGAATAAGCTACACATGAAGGAAAAACTGCTTAAATGCAACTTACAGCATTCCTAGCTGAGAATGTTATAGAATGAAAGCACAGGGATAAAATAATTTGATCTAAAGTTTGTTTAAGGTTAACACATTATTCTTCCCAGTGACTTGGAGGCAGATGGGATATATTTGCAAGTTTTGAAATCAGATGCTTCAATTACTTTTCCATTCCTTGATAAGGGAAATGTTACTCTGCATATGGGGGAATCTGATTACAAATGTTCAAATACTTTGCTCTTATCTAGCATCAGACCATGGATGTCATATTGGAATGTGATCCTTCTACTTAGGTCTGATAATATCAAAGCAAACAAGAAAGAAATATGTTTCAGCTGATAAAACCATCTTTTCTGTAACAACAAATTAATTTCATGAATCATATACTTAAGAAATAAAGAAAAGAAAGAAATAAATTGGGGGAGGGAGACAGAGAGAGTTGAAGTATTTCTTTTCACACTTGCTGCAGTCTACTACTGCCCACTGGCTACAATTATGTGCCCCCAGCTGATCAGGTGGTGATGGTCCCAGTCCCACCAGCAACCATCATGATAAATTAGCTCTTTCCTTCCTTCCACCACCTCAGATTCCTAAGGACATTGGGCATTAATGAGAACTTGCAACATAGGCTCTAGGGAGAAAAGACCCAAAATTGACCTGCTTAAGAAAGATCTGTGCTTCTCTCTCTACTATCTTCCAAAGGGCCTAATCAATTTGAGATCTGAGGACCTACTTATTGGACTGTAGGACTTATATCCTACTCTCTTCAGTCTCTGTTCAGTCTCCACTAAGCAGAAGATGCAAGATGCTGAAGTTAAAAAGTTAACTTAGATTTTTTCTAGACTGCTGACTGGATTGCCTCAGAAGACTTATCTTTTCTGCCTGTGCCTGTTGAGGGAAGAGAAAAGGCTTTTAATTATATCTGTAAAGGATTATCCCATTTCTGCAGAAGGGCTCTTGACATTTTTGAAGTCTAGGCATCTTCTGTTGCGCTAGCAGTGGAGTGTGTATGATAGGAACAGAGAGTGCTGCCTTTCCAAGTTGGTAAAATGACCTATGCTGCTAATGGCAAAGCCCTCAAAGTTTGCTGTTTAGCAGGATCCTACACAGATACAGATCAATAGTTTCAATTTGATTCTCACCAGTCCATCTGTAAAAACAGTATCATTCATATGTCTACTGTCAACACAATCACTCTCTCTGATCCAAACAATTTTTTGTTTCTATTTGTTTAGAAAGAAAAATCCTCTAAACATTCAGATTAATTTGAAAAAGCTTCTCCTTTTCAACTACTATGTGCTTCATATTACTTTAGCCCTATCTTCTGTGCATTAGTTATCGCACAGAAATTACATTATTCTTCTCTTACCAAAAAAAAAAAAAAAAAACAAACAAAATCATGGAGTGTCTTTGAATCTTTTTTTCACTAATACACTAATTCTGACCTTAAACTAAATAGCAGATATATTTTAATAAAAGACATAGGTATTCCTTCTAGATGGTAAGAGAACTGTTTACCATGATGGAGATAATGCTGGAATGCTGCTTGGTTTCTAAGGACAAACTAGTATTGGAAAAACAATGAAAGTTTGGATTTGTTGGGAAATATTACATGAATTACTGCAGCCCAAGTAAATGATGACTAAAGATACAGAGGATAACAATCTCCAGGTGTTTGATGGATGTAAATATAGAGGAAGAGATTTTCTTAGGGTCATCCAAAGGGTAAAAGTAGCAGCAATACTAGATGGCCAAGCTAAATTAATGGTTTTTCTCCACCTCTAATAGCTATGATTCTTTTATATTAAAACAGGGGGAAAGCTACAGGGAAATTTTGAAGCCATTTCTAATCCAGACCTTCACTTGACAGATTAAATAGTACAGTAGATTGCAATTTCTTCTTCTGTAGTCAAATGTTAATTAGATTCTTTGCAGCTGTCTGTGTATCCTGAGTTGGCTGATGAGCACATTAACAATGTGAGTTGATTCAAAAGTAAAATTAAACTTCCTTAAGAAGGATAATGGCACATTGGAAGAACGAATGGCCCCACTGAAACGCAAACCCCACCAGGGCACAGTGGCTCTGCTGCATATTTTGTACCACATGCAAATGGCTCTGCTGCACTGGCAGGGTCCAAATAATCTACCAATCTCAGCCCCTCCACTAAGGCAGATATACTTAAAGACACTCAGAGAAATTGGAAGTGAATAAAAAAATTTTCCAACTTTTGCAGACAGTCATAGAAGCCAGTCAAGTCACCTGACACTTCTAAGCATTCCTCACATATCTGTAAAATGAGGAAACGTTATTTCTCTTGGTTTGTTTTTGGTAAAACCTCATTGTATACTTGCTTGAAGAGCACTGACATGCAAACTATCATGCCACTGTATCAGTGTCACTACCATTAACTCCCGGCATTTTTTCATTTTCCTAAACCTTTAGCTAAATGTTTAAATGGAGATGGAGTACCCTGACCTGTTACCTAAAATTGTCTTGGTTCCTTCATAGTCAGTTTTGTTTTAGTTATTCTCAAGATAAGAAATAAAGTTTTTATTTGAAACAAAACAATCAATTGAATTCTTCTCGGAGACAAACAAATAGAATACTAAGAATGTGAATCTAATTCATCTTCGGGTTACTACTTTTAGAGTAAATTGAGATCACTGCTTAAACATGCAATCTATCCACCTAAATCCTAAGACCAGGATATTGACATACATCTTTCTACTAAAATGAATGAAACTGCAAAAGTAGTGTTTCACTTGGCTTTGAAAATACTATCTTTTATTTTAAAATCTGGCTGAGTATTTACACAACAGATTGAAAAAGCATAACTTTTAAAATATCTCCCACTACATCCTCATAAATTAGGGCAGATAGGTGAGCTGATAGCACCTCAAACTCAATCAAACAGAAATATACTTGTCATATTTCCACTTGCAGTTTATTTGACAGCTGTTTTGTGGGCACTGCCTAAAAATGTCCTTTGAAGGGAACTACTGCAGTAATTACAATATTTTCTGTTAATCTGATATTCTGTCCTTTTGAAATAATGAAATTAGAGCTCAGTTCTGAAAAAATCCTGTAATGGAAAGGGAGTGGAATATATGATCTAATAAGACCTATGATTGCTACTTATGATATAATTTCCAGTCAAATAGAAACTCTTCTGTAAAATAAAATCTCATCTTTTCTTCACTACATCAAAAAAAAAAAAAAAGCTTGAAATGTGATGGCACAAGAGGAGAAAAAAGATATTTTTGCACTTTACTAATGCAGCCTCTATTTCAGCACTGTTCTTGTGATAGCCACATAAAGCATTCCTATTCAAAGATTCTGTTATTGTCAAGGAGATGAATTATAAAGCAACTTTATATTGTGCAATATGCAGATTTTATTGACAAAGTTGTCAGGAGCAGAAGAACTGGGAGTCTCTCTGCTTGTCATGGGATAAATAAGAGGATCTACAGAGCTCTCAGCTTCATTCAATTTGTTTAGATACAAGATGACTGGGAGCATTGATTCGATGCAAGACCAGTTATGGATTTTTAGGTAGGAACACACACAGTGGGGAGTAATAGATGGCTCTAAAGTGAGTACAAGGCTGAAATTCACTTGGGAGGCTGCAGAGATTGTGCAAGCCCAGCTGTATAAGCATGCTGGATCAAGGGAAGATGGGTCTCATCCTCCCAGAGAAGCTTTTTCTCTACCTTGTCCGGCAGCAAAATATTGCTTGACCTCTTCTCCCGTGGGGGAGCATGAAGACAGGTTATATTTGTGTGCTAGGGGATCTTGATTCATAACCCCTCATTGTTTAAAGCTTAGTTTCCCACCCATACTGCCACAAATGGAGAAAGTCTCAACTGCTGAGTAATGGAAACACCAAATTCCAGCTAATTTGCTGGTTAAGACATGTCAGAGCATGAGATTAATACAATATTTTGCCTTTCTATCTGTTAAAATGCACCTACTTGCCAAAGGAGTCCTGCAAAGCCAGTACAGTTAATGTGAATTATCAAATAAACCCCATGATCCTATGCTGCTCTCCCATGTCATAATTTAACCTAGTCCTGAAAACTCTTTTTTCTTAGGTGGTACTACCTGAGAAGTCAACCCATGGGAAGTCCAAAGCCAGCACAGTTTTCTCTAGACAAGGGAAAACTTAAAAATCAATGGACATTAAAGGCTTGTGGGGTGGCTGAAGGAGAAGATCAAATTCAAACAGAACATTCAACATCACCTGATGTTTTAGTAACACAGTGGAAGTTCCCCTCCACTTCTCTGCCAGCTGAACTTAAAAAGTATTTCTGCATTGGGTTCCTCCAATGGTGCTGTTGTAAAAATTGATGATGCTGAGTGCAGGAGAATGAAGAAAGAGGAAAGGAAAGATGGAATTTATCTTATATTCCAGCCACCCAAAAGTTATATATCTAATCTTAACCAGTCATCTAGTCTGCTCCATAAGGACAGGAAACTGTCATGTTGATTCAAATCTTTGGTTGTATCTCCAAGAGGATCTTCATTGCAAACCAACTCATTTCAGGCTGAAAATCCATTACATTGCAATTTTCACTGAGTTTCAAGCTGGATGGGATTTAATCTGAAATCTCTGGAATAAAGGATTGCTTCCTTAGGCTTTTCAGTCATGTAGGCACCATCTATTATATTAGTTATCAGGTTATGACATTTCAGAATCCATGCAAGATCAAACTTGTGCTTTGTTGCTCTGGATGCTGCTGAAGTAATTAAAAATGGAAAACGCTCTGAAGCCTTTTGCTAGTAATGGTACTTTAAACATAAAAGCTCTTCTTCATCTTTGTTGAAACTATTTGGTTTTGCACTGGTATAAATTACTTGTTCAGCACCAGTGTAATTTTTGGTTTAATATAATACTGGAGAGAGAACAATGTATTTAGGAGGATTTTTTTTCCTTAGAATTTATTTTCTTGCAGTCAGATCTCTAGGTAATTCTGTTTACTTTTGAATTCCCAGCATTGGTAATGTTTTGATCTTTCAAATGTTCTTCACAAAATGCTCCAAGGTCTTTATCTGACAGATAAATCTGTTCTTCTGTTTTATTATTTGTTCAGGCAGAGTAATTCTGAACTAAGAATTTAAACATTGTGTTTCTCACGACAAGTTTAAGCTGAAAGAGAAAGGCAAAATTCAGTTCTTCCTTACTGGGTGAGCTGTCTCAACAAAAATCTAAAATAGAAAATTAATTAAAAATATATGATCCATTAAATGTAACTTCACTGGCTGTTTTCAAGTATTCTGGTAATTTTCCAACATAATTCCATTTTAAATAACAGATCATTAAAACAAAGCCATAAGAATGTTATCAGCTGATTTCTAAGGAACAATGATTTAGGAGATCTGGCTCCTACTACTAGACATAATCCAAGTTTGGGAAAGACTCTTGGCATCTCTGAATCTTGACAGAGTTTCATAGAAGGATGTTGAGAAACTCTAGCCTGGACCAGTGCCTACCTCCCAGCATCAGCAGCTCTCAGTCACTGGAAATGCTGAAGGATTACCCTTGACAGATGGAAATAGAGAACAGCAATAAATCATAGTGCAGGGATGCTCGGATTTTAAGGATAGGGATCATATTTCACTAAGTATCTTTCCATCAAGCCAAGAGATTTGTCTGTGAATATACAATAGCAGGCAGTCTTGATCTGCAATCTTTCTGAAGTGAAGCATCCACAATGTGGTAATCACCTTCATTATTATCCTGGCTTTCTTTTATGTTCTTCCCAGATTGCCCATATTCATGTGTCCGGGTCTAGGTCTGAATCCCAATGCTTCTCTTCACATTTGCATCCCATCGAGGAATCAGAGAATCGCAGAATAATGGAATGGTTTGTTTTGGAAAGGACCTTAAATATCACCTAGATCCAGCCCCTGTCACAGGCAGGGACACCTTCCACCTATCTCAGAGTTCTCCAAGCCCCATCCAACCTGGACACTTCCAGGGATGGGGCAGCCACAGCTCCCCTGGGGAACCTGTGCCACTTTAATGTTAAGAATTTCTTTCTAATGTCTACTCTAACCCTTCCCTGTGTCAATTTAAAGCTATTGCCTCTTCTTTTGTCATTCCAGATCCCCTCCATCTTCCTTTAGGCTTCCTTCAGGTACTGGAAGGTCACAATCAGGTCACCCCAAAGCCACCTCTTTTCCAGGCTGAACAAACCCAATTCTCTCAGCCTTCAGCAGAGTAACATCCCTCATTCTCTATGCAAATAGTGTCTGTCTGTGATTAATGTGTCACACTGTTTTCAATCAGCCTTCCACATAATTCTCAAATTAAACAGTTGTGCACAATCTTCCATGGCATTTTCTTCACTCTGGTGAGGTTTTCTCTAATCACCCACAGAATTACCCCACTGCTTGCCCTGTAATGCTCTGTTTCTGTAGTGGAACCTACAAACACTTTCAGTCCCACCAGTGCCCTTTTATCAAACTCACCAATACAGTCCCATTGCTTCTGCACCAACTTTTGTCCTTTGTCTTTATTCCTGACCAGCTCTTGTTCTTCTGGGTTAATGATAATATTACAAATCCCAATGTCTACAAGCAAGTGTTAATGCTCACAAGTTGTCTCTGGTTGGCAAATCTTCCATGAGAGCTAGAGGCCTTGTCAGCCCAGCCTTCCCATTACACACACTGTTGGAGTGGGATGCCAGCTGCCAGGGATACACACAGAGAATTGAATTTTAAAGATGTGACCTGTGCTTAGTCCTAAATGCAGAACAAGAATTCAGCCACCAGTACAGGAAATCCAGAAACAACATTCTGAGGTTTTCATTGCAAAAATCCACAGTGCCTTTGAATTGCAGTGAAGACAGGAGTACAGCTGTTGCAAGACAGAGCACATTACTAGAGTTTAAATCTCTGTTCCTCTCCCATCTTCCTTTTGCAATAAGGAACTGCAAGCGTATTGTGGGAGGAAAGAGCTAATTTGGTTAAGGTATAAGACTGATAAACTCCACCCCTTATGAAAATATCCTGTGATTTTTAATAGCCTATAAACCCCCAAAGGATCTAATTCCTCAGGATTTAATTCAGAGGATTTGTTCTGCCTGTAGTAAATGGCCAAGCACTTGATAGATCTGCATTAACTTGGTAATGATCCTTCTGGCATTTGAAATTATGGTTAGACTGATCTTGAGCTGCTAAGCCATTGCCTGTTGTCTCAGTTTTTTTATTTGACTTGGTAGCTTCCTGATGTCCTGAATCCCTCCTTGAGGATAATGCAAGCTTTTCCTGGCATTGAGTGAGCTGTCATGACTTACCTACATGGTATTTAAGAGGGGTAAAAAAGGATTAATGCTTGACTTAACCCAACTAAAGTTTGACCCATCATATGATATTTCCATAATTTTTGGGTGCATGGTTTAGTTATTTTCACATTGCCGACTGTTTTCTTTGGAAAGTTTCAGATATTGGAAAAGAACCAATCTTTAGCCCAAGGTTAACATAAACAACAAAGGATAGTCCTAGTATCTGTCTAGAAGAAGCCTAATAACTTATTTTTCACTGGTTTTGATAGTTATTTAAAAAATAAAGTTAAGCAAGTGTTGCCATGAGAAACAAAAAACCCAGTCTTTTTACAAAAATAAACTGTCTTGCGCTGCTTTAAAATAATTATTTCATATTGTCTGCACTAAACTGGGGTGAAGGACAGGAAAGTGGGTCTGGCCTCTGCTAAAATGGTTGATAGCATATACTTGTTGCCAGGGGACAGGAAGCAAAGTGTAATTCTCTTTACAGCTCTAATATTCAAGAGATATTCTACTATCCTCCTAGAAAGTGACATGATGCTCCAGAGAACTAATGGCACTTGAGCAACAGGGCACCAGTTTACTGCCTGCACTGCCTTCCTGTACAGCATCATATCACATTCATGGGCTGCAGTAGGAGCACCTTGAACCTTTTTTTCATTAGCAGAGATGTTACCAGGCTTCTCAGAAGCTGAGCAGATCAGCAGCAAGATGTGCTGTCTGTCAGGAGTTGGGGCCTCCTATGCATCCTCTAAAATCCCCTGACTCCAGTACATTGTCCCTCTCCAGGTCATCCCACAAGGCAGTTACTGGGGTGGGTCAGTGCCTCCAAATCAGTAATTTTTCTGCTCATCACAGCAGTGATCATTTCAGCAGAGATGTGTCATTAATCACATCACAGGCCAAAGGCGAGGAAAGGCAAGTCTTCCCAGGGTCACTCCTGTAAATGTTGTCACCCTTTTTGTGTCCTGGGAAAGGCTGTGTATCCCACAGGCTGCAAAGCCTCCCACTGGCAGAGCAGCCCTGCTCAGCAGACCATGGCAGTCACTTACACTAACTTTATCAGTTACACAACCCACACTCACGCTCATGCAGATGTTGTTTGCAGAACCCTGGAGATGATGCCAGCCAGACACTTGGCACTAAGACTCAATGTGAGAGATGAGGAGCTTTGGAGACTCATTCCTAACATTCATTATTTTAATATTTAATAAGAAAACTGATACGACACATCAGGGAGATTGGTCAGTCAGCTAGCATGGAAACTATTATTGCAGAAAAATGAATAGCCTGAGAGTTAAATGTCTGCAATGCCCACACACTCCCTGGAAGAAACTTAGGGTTATTAATCTGAATTTATGTCATGGTCCCTGGGTATCAGAGCAGTGACTGAAAGTGGCTGAAAGTTTTTGCACTGCTTTTTGCTCCAGCTGGGTTCTCTGTAGTGAACAGTGAGAGTGTTTAAGGCAGAGATGTCCCAAGTCTTAAAATCCAGCAGGCAGATCTGAGGAAATTTTCAGAAACACTTGTGTGACACAGGATGTTTCCCTAGGTGCAGACCCTCTGGTCATCAGTTTCCAAGAGACAGTTTCAAGGCAGGTTCAGGAAGGGACTGTTTCTAGAAAGTAATTTGGATATAGTGAGTCCTGGAAATCTTTCTTTCCAAATTCATATTTTCCATAGTCACTGCCAGTTACTTTCTAGCAGCAACCAAGAGCCTTTGAAATTTTAAAATAAGAAAAGACTCACTTAGAGTGGGTCCTTTTTCTTGGACTGCTACTTGAGCACAAGCCTAAGTTACATACAATAAGAAACCCTCAGGTTCATCTTTCATTTTCCTGTATGGATTTTTTGTTTTGTATTTGGTGGGTTTTTTATCACTGCCTACACCTCTTAGGCTATATCTACATCTGTAAATGAAATGGGCCATCACACACTACCTCCAAAAACAAATAGAATGGCTTGTTTCACTAGGATTAAAATTCCTACCTGAAACATGATCACCTCATCTGTGTCTTGCTGACTGAGGACCATCCCTGGCTCTCGCTGTCCACTGAGTCATGCTCAGATGTTATTTGGAGAGATTTGCCAGCCACAAGCCAAAACACATTTGAGACAGACTAACTTCAGCTCAGGACCATCACTTCTTGTCCCCTTTCCAGTCACCAGCACAGATGGGTAGATTCTGCGGATCTGCAACTCAGTTCATCAGTTCAACACCAGTAAGACCAGTGGGTATTGGAGATTTGCACTTGTGTTCATGATAATAAAATTTTCCTCCAACTCTTAGGATGTGGTGAGTGACCCTCTCAAAGTTGCTTCCTCCCACCAGTGACTGTAGGAGGAGCTCAGATCACAAATTTCCACAGGTTGCCTGGCTTTTGGGTGGCAAGAAATTAGTGAAAATCCCATGCTAAAGAATAAAGAACTTCCTCCATTATTTAATCTGAATGATATTAAAACCAACCTCTACTTTGCAGGGAATGAAGAAGTTCTACTAAGAACATATGCAGTTCACTTCTTTCCTGTGAAGTTGCCATATGGCAGGGGAGTGATGGGAAGAAGAAAAATATTGACAGTGATGATATATCTTATTACAGAGCATACGGACCAAATTTTCCTCTCAGTTACACTAGCGAAAATCTGGAGTGAACAGCCTTGTCTTGATAGGAAAATCAGATCAGTCAGTGGATATACAAAGCCAATTATGAGAATGAAACAAAAGCAAACTTGGGAAACATTATGGTATAGTAAAGAAGACATGTGGTAGGATGCCAGAAGACAGGAAGTAATTGAGCCCAGAACACTTACTCTTCCTTTGAAAAAAATCATCCCATCTACAGTAACCACAAGTGGTCAGGATCTTGTTTTATCCCTGAACTTGGCAAACTGAATGAAAGTTGCCCAAAAACATGTGTTCTGGGTTCCAAACATTTATCTAGCCCTTGGGTAGAGTAGCAAAGATGGCATTGCATCAATGGAAGGGAAGCCCTGCAGAAGCAAGTAGTTCAAGGATGCTTTAGGGAAAAATCCAAGATTAACACAAGATTTGCAATGTTTTACACATCAACAACTATCTGCAATCTGTAACTATCTACAACAATAAAACTGCAATGTTTTACACATCAATAACTTACTTCTTGCTGAACATCCAGCTGATTAAAACTTCAATCTGTATTTGACAGACAAAACCAGAAACTGGTCCAAGGAGAGAGACCATGGGTGCACTGTTATTCCATCCTATTTAGAATTTAGTATTCTGTTTGAAATTATTTAGAAATACATAGCTGGCAACTTAACAGCAAAAGATGTAGCAATAGTCCTGTTTCTCTACTACATTAAAGAGACATAAAGGGAAATACATAGCTGAGAAGACTTCTGGAAATATAATGTATATTTAGTAAATAATAATTGAGTTATTTGAAACTTAGTTTTGCAATCAGCTAGTGAAAGGACTGTTTGATTTTTAGGATCTTTTCCAGATTATGTAAGATAATCAGAAAGGTACAGAATTTTTGGAACTAAATGGCAGGATGATACCATTTATGTAAATTAGAAGAGGTAAGCATTGCATGAAACTCAGCCAGAAAAACTGAAAAAATTCAAAACTGAAGTCAAATTACCACCTGTAATCCAGCACACAAAAGAGTTAAACAGCAATTTGATAAATAAACTATGTAATTTTTTTTTTGAGGCCTCTGAAGATTGAATTCTTGTAAACGAGTTCAAAGACAAACTATAGCCAACTCAGTGTCCACAGTTTCTTTGGAGCCAGCATGGAACATTTGGCCAGAAAAAAAACAGTGCCAACTACCCAGTGCAAAGCCTATACTTTAATTTGCAAAAGCGAAAAGCTGTGATTTATACCTCTGAAAGGAAGAAGTTAAAAAAAAAAAAAACCCAAAAAAAAAAAACCAGCATCTAACAGTACATTCTGTGTAGGTTTATTATTTTGCCAACAGTTTGTGGGTTGGATGATGAGGTACGTTCCTGAAGATTACACATCACCATTTTTTTAAACAAACAAAACAGCAGGCAAGAGCAAAATTCCCCTAAAGCAGAGGCAGTCCTTGTGAAAGTTGAAGGTTTTTGTGTCTCTCCCTCAGCTCCTTAAAAAAAAAAAAGAAATTCTTAAACGAAGAGCATTAATCAGCTTTGGCTCACAGGCAGCATTTTTGCTTCCAGTTGTGGACAATTAGAGGCACAGTGTCAACTGGTCATTAATTAGGTTGTGTAAAGCTCTGTGGATACACACTGCTTTTTTGTGACACCAAAAAATTCTCATGAAGAATGAGACTGTAACATGTAGACAAGTTCTGGTTTCTTCTCCTTTTAAACCGAACAGTTTCCTAGTTCAGAGGAAAAGGTGTAGAATAAATGGATACTGGAAGTGAGGAGTGTGGTTTCACTGGCAAAACCAACAGACAATTGAAAATCAGGTGTAGTCAATTGTGTGGTGTTCATTCATGTGCTCAAACCTGGTAGCATGGCTAAGGGAACAGTGTCTTGGTCTCCATAAATATTAACTGATGAAATTTAAAATTAAGATTTATGATGCTATTGCCATCACAAGCTTGTCCAACAGGATTTCTTCTGGCTTCCTAAACCATCAAAACCACTTTAGTGATGGTCTTTACTGGGTGATCCATAAATCTCTTAATGATAGAGTCTCAAGATATCATTCAAACTTTGGCCAGATGTTATGGTAAAAAATGGGACATTGTTTGTCAGAGAGAAATCTTTTTCACAGTCATGACTTCCCCTATCCACCAAAGGCCTGTTCTAAGGCTGTAAATTAAAAGTCCTAATAAATATATTATTATTGTGCAATAAAATAGCTCTGCCGAAAAGACAAAAACAAAACAAAACAAAACAAAACAAAACAAAAAAGCAGCATATGAAATCCCAAGGGATGTCATTCTTTAGCCTGAAAAATATCACTTCTTGATGAGAAAAAAGGCAGTCATAAACTGCACGTTGTTAGATTATTCTTCTGCGTTTCTTGGCAGTCAGTCCAGAAAATCTATTTCTTCAGTATAAATATATATACATATAAAATCTTAGTTAGAACAACATAAATTAAGGAAGCAACAAAAACCCCAATATAGCAATGTCCTAATCCTAGGCGTAGTCATCCAAACCCTAAAATGTGGGGTGGGGGGGCTTAAGAACACTACTACACAATTGTCATTTTCTTCCTGAGATGTGGCTGCCCATTAATAAAGAAATAAATCAATTTTGTTTGTAGACTTCATCTCTTTTGGCAATACCAAGCACTGAAGGCATTCAGGAAATATAAAGGTACTTTTCTCAAGGTTTAACTCAGTATAAATGAAGATGCATCTTTATTAAAATCTCAGCCCTGCTCATGGTTTTTCTCTCTTAAAGCTCATACTTCATGAATCATTGCTGTAACTCTCAAGCTGGTTTCCATGAGGACTCTCTTCTTTAATGTTTTTTGTTCCTAAAACATGGTAACATTACAACTTCTGCTTCCTGGGGAAGGATTTTGCAAAAGTATTATGAAGACAGAAAATGTTCCATGAGCTTCCAAAGCATAGGTAGCAAGAGTATTTATTATTATGCTGGGAGAGAAACAAAAGGGATATAAAAAGTGACTCACAAGGACAAAAGACAATCTGTTATTCAGTGGAAGGAGGAAAAGATGCCTTCAATGGACATATCATGCAATTTTTTATTTTTGCATGTCTTCTCTTCCATATTCTTTGGGTGGGATACCAGATGAGGTGCATGCAGTACAGCAATTATTAGGGTCATCTGAAAGATGGAAATTAAATAAAACAGCAAAGTGTAGCACACCAAGATGATGGACGCTTATAGAAATGCATATAGCTGACCAGTCTTCATGGCAACTGGACTTTTCTTATTTGTGTGACTTTCACCAACTGCATCTTCTGCCTTCATTTCTTTTCTTCTTTTTTTTTTTTTTTCCCCTATTCAATTTTGTATTGTTGTCTGGGATCTTTTAAACCAATACTATGCCCCACTGACAAATTTTCCTATAGGAATGTGATAGCCACCAAAAGAACAATATCATTTGGATGAAATATGATTCCCAAAGGAGCACCTTATGAGCTAGAAATCCTATAAACTTCCTACTGAAAGGTAACCCAGCTTGTGATTTTGTATTTTAAAGTAAAATATTAGGGATGCTTTATAGATTTGAAGCTTTTTTTTTTTTTGAAGCATTATGGGAAAGAAAAGGTCACTGTCTTCTTAGGCTATCAATATGTATGTGTGAGGCAGAGATAATTCTTCCAGCGAATTTCACATTTCCATTGAAATGTCTTCACTTTTTATGAGCAAAGCAAGAATTTCAGAATGATATGATGTGGATGAGATCTAAAAATAAAGTCTCTTGGCAATTGTGTTAAAATAAGTATTGCTACTAGCTTGATGCAAATAGGAGGAGAACCATTTCCTAAAAATTACTTCTATTGCCTCTGGGCATAATCACCCAGGTGGAGAAATGGCACCTGCTCTTCTTTAAGTCATTTATTATTTCTGTGGGGAAAAAAAAAATTGCTGGAGAGCGCATCCTTATCTGCAGGGAAGAGGTCAGTACTGCTCTATTCCTGTCTTTGGTAGGCCTGCATAGCTATTTGGTTGATGGTGCAATAAGAATTATTATAAATAAGAATGATGACACTCATGGACAATGATGCATTTAAGTCTGTTGCAATTAGCTGTTTCTCACTCTGACACCAAACTTCTGGCATTAGATCTCCCTGCACCTTGGTTTATCCACCTGTGAAATGAGGGGAAAGATCCTGACCTCTCTTGTAAAACTAGTCTGAGATTTACTGCTGAAAAGCACCTACCTACGAATTAGGCAGAATATTTAATAGCATATGTAACAAGAGCACAAACTCCACTGGTTTGTAAATTCTCATTTGGGAGACACACTTTTGTGACATGCACTCCTGTCTGAACTCGACTAAAAGACGTCATTTTACCTGAGACTGCCAGAAAGTTTAAAATTTTACTTGGTTTTCAGGACATCTCTTATTCCCTGAATTAGGCACTGCCCCTGGAGGCAGTGTAAATTTTACTTTGAGAATGTCATAAGACAAAAGGATGATGATCACAGAATCATAGGATGACTTTAGTTGGAAGGGACCTTAAAGACCATCCAGTGTCACCCCTGTCATGGGCAGGGACACTTCCACTATCCCAGGTTGCTACAAGCTCCATCCAACCTGGCCTTGGACACTTCCAGGGATCCAGGGGCAGCCACAGTTGCCTGAGATAATTACAGAAAGTATGATGCTTTCTAGTTACAAAAAGATGTTGGAAAAATGAGTATCCTTCTGTGTGAAGGGTCAATACAAAAGAGTCCTTTATTTGGTCCAGTTTAGTGCCAGGGAAAATGTGTCAGGGGCAGCCAGCAATCCTAGGATTCCTCTTGCACACTATGAGGAGCAAAAAAATCTGGCAAAACCATGTTACATACAAGGAAAGAGGTGTCTTTGGTGCAGGAGATCTACTGGTAGGATCACTCCAGCCATCTGGATGGCCCTTCAGCCACCTCCTCCTGAGGCCATTTCTTCCTGATGACAGTGGAGTGACAGCATCCCCTGGGTGTTTAGTGACATCACCTGCAGTTACACAGTTTAGTTGCAGATGCTCACCCTCCTGGCTTTACCCTGTAGCCTTTACCTGTGTTTCACATAGCGGGGGAGGCAAAGTGCTTGGTGAGTAAATTTATAATATTTTTTCATTAAGAATTTACATACAGGTGGAATATGACTGGGAACCTAATGAGCTACTTTGTAATTTCATGAAATGGTGTGACCTGCCAAGGGACTTAGCCCAAGGAGTTTTGTGTGCTAATCTGATGCTAAGCACAAGGAGGACTTCAGGGATATCAGCTTCTCCTGGGTGTCTTGCCCACCATTGCAACTGCATGGCTATAATTAATATCAATCATGCCAGAGAAATGGAAGACCAAAAGCTACCTGGGGCACTACATTGCTGAGAATGAGAACATGTGCTAGCCAACACTGTCACTGGGGAGTAATTAGGTCCTCTGCAAATCCTAGTAGGAATCTCACATCTCCAGCAATGTTCTGGCACATCTTGCTTAAACACTGAGTATGATCTGACTGAGTACTCCACTGGAGATGGTTTAATACTGAGAGTTAATAAAAAGGGGAGAGCTGCCAGCACTTTGGACAGCATTCTTGGAGTGAGAATTAATCCCTCTTCCCTGTATTATTTTAACTAGTGTGAATACATCAATACCTTCCACATTTTAATTATCCTGCTTAATGATTCATGATGATTCAGAGGATGCAGCCGCCCTGTGCTCTGTTCAGGTAGGGTGTGAAAGTGAAGTAGAAAGTGCCATCAAGTCATAATAGTACTCTTGGTTTTTAAACCCCATTTCATTCCCTATGTTTCAAAGCCTCACCAGTATTAATTAATTAAAACTTTGCCACAGCTCTATGAGTTGAGCAAGGAATGTTATCTCATTCTATCAGCCAGTGAACGTGGAGACCCAGGAGGCCACATTGAGACTGTCAGCTTTAGGCACTCATTTGCAACATCTAAAATAAAATAGGTGCTTGGCTCCAGCAGAATGATTCAGATCTCTTAGGGCAGGTGCCTATGCAAACCATGCAGGCAAGGCAGTGGCAGATGCCTCTGAAATAGGACCCAAGTGATGTTCACACATTTCTCCATCAACAGAACAGAGAGCTGTAGGCCCTTCATGGGGTGATTTAATGTGGTTACATGCAGCCACTCCAGGCATAAGCACTAGGAAGTATTATTCTCACAAGTGTGGCTGGGTAATTGGTTTATTCAAGGCTCAACAATGCACAAACCTGCTTATGTGGGAATCAAAATATAAAGTCCCCTCTGAAGGGCAAGCACCTGGGTTGTGGGATAAGTGGGAGGAAGCACAAGATAGTAATGATTTGAGCACTTATCCTGAAAATAGAAATGTAGAGATCTAGGCTGTCCAGAACAAGGGGTCTGGCCCCAGCACTTCCCATTGCCCCAGCTATTGCAGGAGATAGGTAAGACTGGAGTGGAGGCACTAAGTTCAACCACCCAACAACCAGCAGTGCAGGATGCAGAAACTAGAGAGATCAACCCTGTAAATAGGGACGTCTTTTGCTTGTGAAGCTTCTGTTGCAGAGCTCTATCAAATAAATGGTGTGAATTGAGTTAGCGGGGGAACAGGCCTTCCCTGGTGACCCAGACTTAGCTTCTACTTAGGAATGCCTGGGTGCTTCCACACGGCCAGACTGACATGTCTGGCATGTCCTGTATCCTGGTACCCATGTCCTTCACACTCTGCAGTTATTAGCTGGCCATTAGGGAGCCATTTTTTCCATCTTAGAGGAAAGCTGGGCATGGCAGAGCTGACCTGTGTGCTGCTGACCTGCTGTTCCAGGCACAGCCTGGACAAGCACCACACAGCTTTGTCTCTTTACCTGGTACAATATTGCAATGCTAGCTTGAAGCCTCAAACCACAATAACCCTCCTGTCACTCCCCAGAGCATACAGGAAGCACATGGCTGCAGAAAAAAAAAACAAAAAACAAAACCAACAAAAAAACCCAAAAACCAAACCAAAACAAAACAAAAAAAAAAACAAAAAAACACCAAACCCAAACATTCTGGCATCTGTACTAGGAAACAAACAAACAAACAAAACCCAAACACAAACTCCCAAACCTACAAATCCAAAAATACTTAGAATTTTGCACCAGGTCTATGGGGAGGTGTTGTCCAGTGGAGAGCAGGATCAAGTGTTGTGCAGTGTGTGTTATCTGCCAGCTCCAGCTGCTAGCAGCACTTAGCTGTGTGAGCACAAACCAGCCTGCATCAAGCAGTTCAGAGACACAGACTGTCTTTCTGATTTGGAGCATATAAAGAATATGAACATGCTTCAAATTTCTCTTGCTGACATGTTTTGTGCTAGCTTGGTATCACTTGAAAGTTGTGTGTTTGGTCAAATTGTGGCTTAATGAGGCTTTTCCACAGCTTGGGAGATACTAGCAGCCTCTTACCCACTTGTGAGTCATGATGGACTGTCACAGGCTGTCTGTCACTGAACACAAATGAAAACATATGCTTTTGTCTTTATGTACCTTTCTAATGTTTACAGGTCTAAAACACACTGTCCAGACTAACATGTAACACTCAGTTTCTCTGGGAGGTAGGTTCCTCTTCAGATGAAACATGTTGAACCATTCCCTGGGACTTAGACACTACTAGTTCATTCTCACTTGGACTTAAGTTGACTTATAAATGCTCTAAATCATATTCACTGACTTCTTCAAGCTATGCAGTATCTCAGGAACAGAGCTGAGAAAACGACTCATGAGTTCTGAACCTGGGCTTGAGCCTGATTTATTACCGTTTTTACCTGCTAGGGGTTTCTTTGATCTCAGCAAGACTCTTCACTGATTAGCAGCAGAGAAGGAGAATTTGGGTTAATACATGCTCTACCTACTCTTTAACATAAGAGTGACTCCTATTAGCTCTTTAGTAGGTTGTCTTTTTGTGCAAGAACTTGCACAGCTGTCTTGGCTAAACTTTTAATGGGTGCGCTTCTCATGTGGGAGGAAATATTAAGCACTGCTTATTGTTACTTAAAATTACACACCCAAATGCCATAACTCCATCCAGAGTTCCCAGACTACACTACTATATCACAAATAAGATCTTCCTCACTGCCTAAAGTAATGTCAGGGTGCAGTGTGGGAGCCAAGGACTGCTGGGTTTGCAAAACATGCACATTGCTTCAGATTGCAATGAATTCATTTAAGAGGAGATCAGGCAGCAAACCATTCATTTCAGTGCAATGTATTTTCCTGCTCTTCTTATTTACTGAGATGTTGTCTCAAGCAGATCAAATCAATGAAATTATAGCAGTGCACTGACAGAAGTCGATATCTGCCTAGTATCTTGGGGAGACATCCCTTTACCAACTACTTCCAGCTTTTGCCTGACACATCTCCTCTATTTTGTCTGTTCTGCTGGAAATAGGAAAGTTAAAGTTTTCCAGTGCAACTGGCTGAGTCAGAAGCTCCTGTGGGCAGCCAAAGCACAGGGACACATATTGACTGCCCTGTGAGCAGTAAACCCAGCCCCACTGTGTCAGAGGAGGTGTGCTGCTCTCCCGGGGTGCACTTCTGGAGCCCACGTGTAGGGCGTACACAACTCCACCCTCAGCTGAGGTGGGAAACTTGTTCAAAGTGGTTTTGAGGTTTTGTTAAGAAGCAAAACAGGAAATCTGCATGAATTTGGAGTTTAACTAATTTTTTTAAAACTTGCTCTTGCAGACTTTTTTAAAAATAAAAATTAAATAAATCTGGATGACAAACTTTCTGCAACCAACCTCAACCCTAGCTTTTACTGGTGCAGATGAGACTTCAGGCAGCAAAGACATCCTGCAGTAGTCCAGGGATTTTTTTTTCTTTCATTTTCTAAGCAAATCAAGCAACTCAAAGGCTGTGTCAACTTACTTAAGTGCTCTTTATGCCAACTAATCATAGCTGGCACAGAAAACAATGCTGACTATTGCTCCCTTTCCTGCCTACAGTGGAGGCGGGGAAGGCCAGAGACAGAGCTGTAATGGCAAGTCTTTGCCATCTGGAGAAATTTTGTATCCTCAGTTCAGCTGCTTAGGACTGAATTCCCTCAAAAAATCAGTGAAGAAGACAACATCAGAGGGGTAAAAAGCAACAGAATAAGCCTTCCTGAGCTAACAGGCTGGCCCACATACCCAGTACCACTATCACTGCTCAAGGCATATGGCACCCCTGTCCCTTCTTTCCTCAACTTTCCCTCTAGTAGCTATGAAAACCACACGAGCTGGTTTAATAGCCTGCAGTAGTGTGGGCCCTTCCCAGGCCTGAGAAAGCTATGGTGAAACCACTAAGTTTCCACATGAGATGAGGATGGGAATGTTATTTCTACTGACCTCAATGTAGGACCTAATCACAATAAAAACTCCATCAGCAGCACTACAAGCTACTGAGGTTTGTGGTACATTGCTGATTCACGTTCTGTGGCACTCTTTGCTGAGCAAACTCTACCCAGGTGTCTCCACAAGTGTGATTTCTGTTCTATGTAAGGCTGAGTTTCCGTCAGATTCTCTGAGGAGATAATCTGTTGTCATTCACAAGCCACTGCACTAAGACAAGTGAGTTACTTGGTGTAACTCAAATTGGCTGAGCTGTATTTTGCAGTTGGGATCCCAAAAAGCTCCTCACAGTTTTCTTCCAGTTAATTTAAACTGCTTCTGTGTGCTGCATAAGGAGCAAGCAACACTTTTGCCACTGCTCCAGCATCACTCTGATGTCAGCATTTTGATTTGGTTTTCTGTCACTGTTCTGACAGATAAAATTTCAACCAGTAACCCAGAGTTTGATAGCTCATTAGCAAATCTCATGGAGCCATCCAGTCCTGCCCTTGTTTGACAGTTAACTCTGCATTGCACATAGTCCTGAATCCTCCTGAAAGCTGCACTGCACCATGAGAGGGCTTGGTCAGACTCAGTGCAGCTGCAAAAGCCTATGGGCTTTTAAGCCTATGGGCTTAAAACATGCCCAGGTGCATGTTCTAAATGACACATCACTAATGATTCTTATTATGAGTCCTTGGGTTTTTTCAAGTTGTTGAGGTTGTATAAAGACTCCTTCATGGACAGTCAAAGCTTTTCTTTCCCATCCCTCCTCTCAGGCCTTTCATTATTCATTATTTCATTATTCAAATAATTCATTATTTCATTGATACATGAACATATCATATTCATTATTTCAACTAATTCAGACAGGGGAATTATTCCTACTTCCTTCTTGTTGAGACCTTAAAACAGGACGTTCATTCTCCTTTTGTTGTTCAACATCATTATTGCAATCAGATATGCAGACTGAGACATTTTAAATTTTCTCTTGCCGTGACACATGGATATAAAACTCCTGGAAGGCAGTGGGAATGGAGACGCAGCCTTAGATGTTTTGGAGATCAGGCCCCGAGTCTCAGTTTTGCAGCTGAGTAGGTCAGGATGCAGGTTGCTCTGAGCACACCAGGATCCCTCTCACTGACAAATGCCTTAAGTTCAGGTTTCCCTATCCCCAGCTTTGAGTCACACTCATCATCAGGTTTGTAGCAAAGGTGCAAACATGGTTCTGTTTTACCTCCTCCATTCATCCAAACAGACCTCTTGCCTTGCATCTACACTATTGGTTCCAAGAAATAACATTGTGTAGAGTCCAGAACTAAAGCAAACAGGCTTCCCTCTAACTCTTCTTGAACTGCTACTTACACAAGTACCCAGGCTGGCACCATCAAAGTCTTAACAGACCCACTCCCTCTAAGCTAAGAAAATCTTATAAGTGTTGAACCAAGGCTATTTTCAACACCTGGCAGGTTGAACACAGAAAGAAGGAAGGATGCTGGCATGCCCAGTGTCCTGCTTTAGTGTGCCACTAAAGCTGTGGATGGAACTTTCCAGCCCCACACTGTCCTTTTCCCTCAGTAGATACTCCACTCCTGAAGTCAATCTCCCTGATTTCAATGGGGAGACACTTGATTTATGCTGGGCTGAGATGAGAATCTGGCCGTGGTTCTTTATCTCCTTTTAAAGCCAAGAGCCCAGCAGAGGCCAATTGTGTCTGACGTGAAGCAGCTGCACACCCAATGTGCAATCTGCACAACTTCATAAACTAGCAGTGGTCTGAATAAAAACTTCAAACAATACGTTCTGGAATTGGCCAGAGAGAGTGAAGATAAATAGCTGGGAGACGCCAAGTTGTGAAGGAAGAACTGCTTGACTGTTGGACAGAGAGCAAAGTTAGAAGCAGAAATTAGGCAGGGTGCTAAGAGGTTTGTAACACTCCCAAAAAAGCAAAAGGGTCACAGAATTTAATTTGATTAATGCGTCACTGGTTTAAAGGACTTTGTACTGAGCCTCAGGCAGTGCAATAAACATACAATCATTAAGAGAGGAAATAAAAGTTAGGTTGGGTGATAAATAGTCCTGTTTCCTCTCCCACTCCAGCTTCCCTCCTGTTTCTTCTCTCCTTGGTCCAGGGAGATATCAGAAGCAACACAGTAAATCAAGAGGTAGCCTTAAAACAACAACAACAATGACAAAACTCACTGTATTTAAATTGCCTTAGTCAAAACACTTTGAAGGAAAGCTTTGCTTCACTTTTCCCATAGGCAGCATGCCCCTTTAGGATACACCATAGGCAGAAAGGAGCAATAGTCATGCTGGCTTGCTCTCCTCTCCACAGGACTGATAGAAAACTTGGTGGAAAACAAGAAAGACATTTATTATAAAGAGGCCAGATAATGCTTCTGGAAGTTGTTTCAGTAGTTTCATTTGTTTGTTTTCCTAAACATTCAGGGTCCTAAACAGCTGTTTTGATGAATGTAAATGTTTTTACAAATAATTTTTTTTTTTTTTTTTTTTTTTTTAAAGCTCTGATAGCAACTTTTATGGGCCAGATGTCACACTCACTCTGTAACTGTACAGTACTTGGCCCTCATCACGGGACACAGTGGTAGGGAAAAAACCCTTACTAAATCTGGGGCTTGGAAAACTTTTGCAACTGCTGGAAGCCATGTAGGAGCCTGGAGTATCTAAGGAAACCCCAGCAGAGGCAGAGCTGAGGAAAGGGAGGCTGGTTAATAGCCCATACATCCTCAGTCTGTGAAGTTCTTACCTTGTTCTTCTCCTGTCCACTTCAAGCACTGCCATGGGTCTGGTGCTGCATTCACTGGGCTTTGGTGAGTATCAGAGCTCACTGTGGCACTGTATGTCAGGAAGCTGCTTTTATCCCCTTCACCCACTCAAACATTGAGGTTAACCGTAATTATGACATTTTTTTCTACATGAGAAAATTAAGATATGGAAGATGGGCCTGAAAATCCTAGACCATACATTAGTCTGCCTCTGAATTTATGCACACAGTGCCATACAAAACATAGGTCCTGTTGAATCAAATCCTTTCTATTTAAGAAAGCCAGGTGACTTATTTATATGTTTTGCTGGATATTTATTCTACTTCCTGCATCACACAATATTCACTTATCCTCTCTTGTTTCAATGTGCAAAGTTTCATCCACAAGTACATATACAAGATCCAGCATTTTATGTCGTTAGGCTGTCGGGTGAGAGAATGTTCATCACACATGATCTTCATAGAAGCATAGAAGCATTAAAGCTAGAGAAGGCTTCTGAAGCCACCAGGTCCAGTCATTCCCCCAGCACTGATAAAGGCCCATCACTAAATCACCACTTTTGCATGTTTTTGGACACTTCCAAAAACAATGACTCCATCACTTCACAGGGAAGCCTGTTCCAATTCTTAACATTTTCAAAGTGAAGAAGTCCTCCATAATATCCAATCTATACATCCTCTGAAGCAACTTGAGGTAATTTCCTCTTTTCCTATTTTTTGTTACCTGAGAGGAGAACGACCCCCACCTGGGTGCCCCTCCTGTTAGGGAGTTGTGGAGAGCCTAAAGGTCCACCCTGAGCCTCCTTTTCTCCAGGCTGAGCCCTCCCCATGTCCCTCAAACCCTCCTCATCAGAGTGTGCTCCAGACACTTCTCCAGGTCTGTTGCCTTTCTCTGGACACACTCCAGCACCTCAACATCCTTCTTGCCATAAGGGACCTAAAACAGTGGATCAAACTGTGTGGTCCTACTGTTTCCACTTGCACTGAAATAGTGCATTCACTGAAGAAAAATGAACCAACATTGTGATTCCAGACCTATGAAAAATAATAAATTATTTGTGGAAGGTATTATCATATGAACAAACAGCAAAGTTTAATTAATAAGGCAATTGGCTAACACTCTTTACCTACATCTGCCACATACATTTAGAACAAATATGCTTATCCACTACTGAGATACTGATCCCTTCTCAGTGTAAAACTGTGACTGATCAGGGTTAAAGCTGATACTGATTCCTTCAAGAGTGAAACCAGCACTGTGCAAAGTGAGGAGGAAAGGTCAAGTCAGGAGAAAATCAGCTTGTAGCACTATTAGACATTGAGGGGAGAAAGTCTGGGAGACTTGTAGGTAAGTTAAGCATTAATTTATAAAGCATGTTTTTCATGCTAGCTATCCAGCATTCAGAGACTGATGATTACTGCTTTTCTAATAGCTGCATATTATTAACTTTATATTCCTGTAAATATACTGTATGTGGTATCTATGCTGTAGCTGATAAAACCAACGCACTTCCTAGCTGATCTCTGAGCCATGATACCCAACACGCAAGCAAGGCAATCTTTGTTCATAAAATCATTCTTAAAAAAAAACAAAACAGGAGGCATAAATAGTGTGACAGTAAGGTAGCACAGACCTTGATTAGTCTCACTACAAAGAAAAGCAGAAATGTAGCCCTGAATATAAAACTCTCAACTTCTGCTTCACCTCCAGCTACATCCTGGCCTGCAGTGATTGTAACTAGGACATAATCTGACAGGTTGTAGATGCAAATTGCCATCTTATCTATGCGTCTTAAAAGGTTAAATGTGCTTTTCATCAGTATTCCACCTAAGGAAAAAGGTAAGAGACAAACAATCTTGCTTTTTTTCTGTGGGACAAGCTATGGAATTGAGACTGCTCATCAGCAATGGAAGTCTTTTCTCAAGCATCATGAAACAGACAGACACATGACAAGGAGCTGTGGAATTTGACACAAAGGCCTCTTTAAAACAGCTCTACTCTCAGTCTCCCCAGCCCAGCTGCAGCAACAATCTGTGACCTCTTCCTGGGTCCCTCACCTGGGACTTCAGTAACTCCTGAAAAGCAGATGGAAGGCTCAGCCATCTCAGCCATCCAGCTGTGAACAGTGCCTTAGGTCACACAGTGCCAGAGGGACTCCAAGACAGTTTTGTAAGAGTTTTGAGGTGTACCTCCGACTGTGGGAAGGAAGGAGTCAACTGAGCCAATGCTTGGTGCACACAGCTTGACAGTTAAGTCTAGGATGTGCCCAAGTGTCTGTGGCAAGGCAGAATCTGAAACACTTTCTGCTGTATTCTTGCCTGTAGGCCAGGCTAATGCCACTGGAATAGTCTTCAGCCAAATATAAAATAATTGTTAAATCAGTTTTGATTAATTAGTCTTTCTAAATGCAGGAGGGTTTGATGAGCACAAGAAATTTAGCAAATTAACGATTTCAGGAAAAGACACCAGGATGCAACAGTACATGAGGAGTGGGTGGGAATGGTGTGGAAACACGCTGCTGGGAAATTAGCCATATGCACTAACACTTAGTGCACATTCAGCCCACAGTAGTCCCAAAAGATGTACATTGGTTGAAAGCTCATAAGGTCTCCACTAAAGAATTGCTAGTGATAGCCCAGGCTGGTGAAGGACAAGAAATGAACTTTTGCTGTGACCAGCCAAAGTAACTAGGCACACTCTTTTGATGGGTCCATTCATTTGAAGCACAGATTTCCATATCAAATCCCATAATCATGGAACAATTTGGTTGGAAGGGACCTTTAAAGATCATCTATTTCCAAACCTCCTGGGCTGAGCTGGGACACCTTCCACTAGCACAAATACTGAAACCTCAACCCAGTCCATGAATAATTCCAGGAATGGGGCATCCATAATTTCTCTGGGAAACCTGTGCCAGGTACCTTTCTTGAGCCAGGACTGCAAATAGCTTCTGCAAAAGGTATGAAGGACGACTCTTCCCTTCATGGCCTATATCTTTCTAGATAGTAAAATCATACCTAGGCTTAAAGATTCTATAACAGGACTGTTTTCTAACATAAGCAGGGCCACTGTTTATCAACAAGGAACACCAAACTTCTCAGAAATGGATAAGCACTGTCACAACAGAGACAAAAACATAAATTATCAACAATACTATGGTACCTGCAGTTGCACACCACACTGAAACAAATTGCAGTACCTGAATCACCAAAAAACCATTAATGATTTTCTCTTCCCTCTCATCACAGCTACATCCACTGAGCGTGGGTAGGTTTTGCTACGTATTTTATCTCCAGAAGAATGCAATGAAGTTGCAAATGGCGGTACTGAGCACATCAAAATGCCACTGCAGTAGAGATAACACTGCAATTGTGATATAAATATAATTTCAGCTTTCATCTGAATATTCAGGATGTCTCTTCTTATATCTGCCATATATTATTTTTAACTTGTGAAAGATGACAAATACTGAAAGAGAAGAGCAATCAGGCTACGGAGGTTGCCTCCTGGGATGACATATATGTCTCCATAGGGATTTTTTTTTTTTCTTTTACCTTATATTTTTTTGATTAATCAATCTCCTCAGGGAAATGCAAGGTGAGTTAGGAGGAAGAAGGTGAAGGTTATCATGGAAGAGAACAATCCTCCCTCTGTGGGAACTGGTTAAATAGTTATGGCTAGACTTAAATGCAGACCTCTGCTGGGAATCCCAGTGAAGGTCAAAGGCAGAGAGGAAAAAGCTGCACTGAGATCTTAGGCATTCATAAGCAGACAGATGTTTCTAGGCTTTAATGAGCAGCCTTGGCTCCAGGCCTTTCTTGGCACAGCTGTTTAGTTTTAGTATTTTTCCTTGTAGTGCAAGGTATTGCTCTGGTTATCTGGCTCTGCTTTGCTAACTGCTGATGATTTTTCCATCTAAATAATATCATGACAATGAATAAATAGTTTAATAATCTGAGGTTTGATGGATTAGGTTATAGGGAATGCTGTGCAGCTGTAATTGTGAAGAGAAAAAATAAATAAAAATAAGAATTTCAGTTTAAACAAGAGCTAGTTTAAAAAGTCTAAACTGCAAATCTAATGGCATTCCCATGACCAGTTCTAGCCTCCATCTTAGACTTTATTGTCATGGGGAATAAACTGAAGGAAAATAACATGAAACTGAGTTTTTCTTTACTAATTCCATCTTCAAATCAGTTTGGTGAGGATCATGCCCCTACTTTGGAAACTAATTTGAGTTCAGCACTCTTGGGAATTTTGACAGTTTGCTATGCCTTAGTGAAATATATTGAAAATTACAGATTTAGCAAATATCTTCTGTTCAAAGAGCAAAAAGGCTACAAATGCAAAGGCTGTTAACAAACTGTGAAAAATGTGAACTTTAAAAAAAAATTTAAAATAAGCTTGTTAAACACTTTGAAACCTTTTAATCCTATGTGCCAGGACAGCTTCCTTAATGAAACAGCCACTGCAGCACTTGGTGGAGAATACCTTTGTTATTTGTCAGGCAAGTTGCAACTCTGATTTTCAGAGACTTATTTAAATATCTTTTCCTATATTTTCGGATGTACCATTTTTTGATGTCACAACTGGTCTAAAATAATATTATATCATGAATGGGAATGTTTTCTTGGTGTAATCTGTCCTTCTAGACCGTTTTTCACAACTGTATTTCAGATTCTGGTCTCAGTGAAGGAATTGGTAATGTTTAGGTGGCTTAAGTATGAGCAGTCTTTGGAAGTTGATCAGTTACAAGTCAGTAAAAAACTTTAGGGCCTTACATTGGCAAGTTATACAAATTCTCTACTCCTGTGTCCTCAGTTAATTTTCTTTTAATTTTGAAGGTTATCAGCTACTTTTCTTTGAAGCTCTTTTTTAGCACATCAGAATCTCATCCACCACTGCTTGGTTCAGAAAAGCTCGCCCCTTTCCAGAGCTAAGTGTGAAATCTGCTTTGTAATAAATATCTGATGGTGTAGAAGCACTGGGCTTGCTCCCAAGCTAAATTCATTTGTAATGCATCAAAACACCTGCCTCTTGTGTCATCACAAAAGCAGCTCCCTATTGTAAAGTACAATTCAGTCTCTCAGGCAAGATTCAGATTCCCTTTTTCCCCACTCTGTCAGAGAGAAACAGATGTTCTTAACAGCTGAAAAGAGCTTCCTTCCTTTTCTTCTACCAGCTTATATTTCCAAGTCATGAGACCTAAAACTCTTCAGAGTCCATTGGAGAGGGTTTGTTTCCATGACACTGGTCCTTTCCCACTCAATTCTCAGGATAACTATTTTACATGGCACCTGCAGACTGAAAGTGACTGATTTACATTAGGACTGTACCCAGGATCTCCTAATATTCAGCCCAGTGGGTAGGCTGGATCAGCAGTAGAACACATTAAAGGGACACAGACAGCTTCACAGCTTCCCATCTGTCTGGTCCACCTCGTCAACAAATGGGTTTTGGTCACTTTATGGGTCAGAGCAGAGACTCTCTGCTCTTCTCCCAGATGTTGGACAGTCACTTTGATCATGTGATGTTAGACGTTGATTAGAGGGATTACCACCTTGCAAACAGGTATTACAACTGCTGCTGTTGCAGAATGCAATGGTCAGATTTTAGGGAGAAGTATGTGAAGGCAAGACAAATATTTATAAAATTGCTGTGTAAAACTTGAAGACTTGTAAAACTTTGGGCTTAAGATGAAGCCACCTTTCTTGTTGATCTCCCCTAAGTTTGGATGAAAAATGACAGTCAGTTACAAAAGCCAGAAAAGTTATTATCTCTAAATGTATTTGCTGTAAATGGTGAGTCCCTCATTGTTCATCACTGAAATTTAAATGCAGTAAATAGTCAAAGTAAAATAGAATAAAACAAAGCTTACCTGAAGAGGCTGAAGAATCAAAAGTACTTCTGTCCTTCCTATTTGTCTTGAAGGGCTGAATGTCCTTTTCCCTGTAAGTTCCAAAGCCTTCAAAGCTTCTTCTTTTATTCCCACTTGCATCGTTGTCCCGCTTCTCACTTGAGGAATTTATTTCACCAAACATATCCAGGGACTCTGACCTTCCATTAATCTCAGTATTACCAGAGTATCTCTTTGTGCAAGAGTCAATGGGATCACTGCTTGAGTCACTTTTATCTTTACTCTGTGACCACTGCTGGGCATCAGAAAGTGATAGCGTAGACAGTGTATCCACTTCAAAGTTACTCTTTGAGCCTTTCTGCCCATTTTCACAATGCTGGTGCTTCTGCTTCTCCTTATGCTTGCTGTTCTCATTGAGCAAGGACAGGTCCTTGTCTGAGCCACTCAGCCTCTCACTGATGGTGTGGCTGGAGAAGCCAGTGGACTTGCTAGCAAAGAGACCACTCAGATCTTCATGAGTCCCCAATATCCGCTCATCCTTATGCTTGTGCTTATGTTTGTGTTTCCTTTTGTGAAGTCGGCCACTTGAAAGGCTTGTTCCTCCAACCTTCGGAGGAGCCAAAGAGGACTGCATGTCTCCAAGGCCCATTCCCACAGGGGTTTGTAGGTGCACTCCATGTTTTGCTTTGTGTTTGGCAGTGGTGGACATCTTCATATGAGAGCTTGCATGGAATTGGGGTGGGGGCACAGTAGGTCTCATAAATGGGGAAGCCGCTCCAAGCGTGTGAGACAGGTACAAAGGAGCTGGATACTGACCATAGTAACCAAGATTCATCATAGGCATTGATGTGTAAGGCATTCCATAGGGTGCATAGTAACTCCCACTGGGAATAGGGTAACCGAACCCTTGTAAAAAAGGCACCTTTGTCATGGTGTCATTGGTTTTGGCAGGTCTACCACGCTTCTTCTTAGACTTCATATCAGAGGTCCTACGAAGATAGAGCAATGGGTCATACTGGATATATGGCACAGGGTAGTAGTGATCAAAATTAATTCTAAAGATGCTGGGGTATGGATTTTCATGATAAAATGTATAACTTCTATGGGAAATCCTGAACACTTGAAACTTATTGATGAGTTCCTCAAGGTCTGCCAGAAACTGGAGGTCATCTCTGTTCTGCAGGCTTTTCCTTTTCCTCTTGTGCTTTGGCTTTTTAATACTTTCGTGAGAGAGAAAGTTATCCACAATGAGATGCTTCTGCCGGTGACCATGCCTGTTCTTTGTGCTGGTGTCAGATGGGATAGCCTCTGGATTGTCCAGGGTGCAGAAATCAAAAGAGTATCTCCGGCGGGATTCTGAGCTTTTCTCGGCTTGGTCAGAGGTACTGTTGTTGTCTGTACCTATCCCACTGTCACTTGGAATGGTTTCCTCGCTGTGAGACTCGCTCACTGGAGACAGCGTGACTTCTTTCAGAGAACCTATTTCACAGAGGTGAGAAGGTGAATTAGCCATTAGCCTGGGTGGAGACAGCTTCCAAGTTCCACTGTGCATTCCTTTCTGGGTTTTTGTAGGAAGAGCACTGATAGGTTGAAGATTTGGCATAGTTTTTAACTCTGAAAAATTAGTTTCAGTGCTTGCAGGGCTGAGATTGCCATTGATCCCCACTAATTGTGTTGAAAGCGGATGAATAGCTGCTGGTGACGATGCCACAAGTGACTGCAGGTTGGAAGGCACTGCTGGGTTTTCTGGCTGGCTGGAAACAGGCCTTGAGTGCTTGATGGCTGTCTTAGGTTCTTCTGGCTGAGGCTGCAGCTCTGCCCTTGGCTTTCTGCCCCGTTTTTTACCAATGTAGATAGTCCCCCTCTTGCTGACATTGATCTGCTTCCCTAGCCTGGCATCAATGGTTGTTGGCCCAGCACTAGATGGTGGCTGGACTTTTGCTTTCAGAGCTATGCTGCTGGAGCAGGAGGACAAGATCTGATTGAGAATATTCTTCCTCTTGAGGGTTTTCATTTTATTAATGGTCTTTATGGTCTTCTTATCCAAGACCCCAAGTTTCCCTACCTTTTTGTGAAATTTGAGCTCACTGATGGATTTGTCCTCTCCTGGAACCATTTGGGCAAACTTGGCCAGATTCCTTCTCCTCTTCCTTTTCTTTGTTCCTGGAAATTCATGATTGATTGGGCTCACTGGGCTGGTGGAGGTCCCCTCATGAATGGTTTCTACAGTGAGCAAAGGCTGTTTCTTTGGTCGTCCTCTTTTTTTCTTGACAGGTGTGATCACAGTAAGACTGTCTGTATTGGTATAAAGAGGGCTGGATGGTGTGATGGGATAGGCTGAAGGAGGCTCCACCATCAGCTTCTCAGACGTCGTCAGGGAGGTCTCCCGAAGAATAGATTTAGGTTTGCTGCAGGTCCACCTACGCTTAGCTGCATGTTTGGGGTGCTGGATGTCAGGTAATTTACCAGCTGTGGAAAGACTGGTGGGTAGGAGACTGGATGTCACAGGTAGAGGTTTTCTGGGTCGGGCAGCACTGTTGGGGGACGCTTTGTCTGTGAACACACCACTGTCAATTGCTACTGAGGGGGACTCATTTTCAATCACTTTCCCTGGCTTTGTGGCGCGAACATCTTTTTTACTCCCCTCTGGTTGAGAACTGGTCCTGTTTGCCATTTCACTGCTCAAAGCAAGCATGGAAGGCAGGCTTTTCTCCTGGATAGTTTTCTCTGTGGAGGATTTAATGGATTGCCTCTTTTTCCTTTTGTGGCCAGACGCATCTGTTGTTGGAGACTTTATTGGGATAGTAATTCTTACGTGATTGGTGTCACTTTCACAAGTGCCAGCAGAAATGGGATTCTGCTTCGACGGTGACATATCCAACATGCTATCCATTGAGTAAGACTCCTTTTTCCCTTCCATGCTGTCATGGGATTTGCTGTCAAATGCTTTCTGAGCACTCTTTACCCACTCCATATCTGTGGTTTGGTTGGTTTGGCTCGTCAAGTCCTTTTTGCTGGACTTCTTCTTCATACTTCCAGTGGGCTGATCGGGGGCCTCCAGCTGCACAGTTCCCTCTTGGTCTCCAAGAGGCAAAAGCCCATTGCACTTGGAGGCACTGCTCGGCTGGGCGGCCGTGCTGATGCTGTTGGGTGATGGGACTGTGCTGCAAATTGCCAGCTCTTTACTACTGACCGACAGCTGCCCCCACGTGCTGCTGCTGCTGCTGCAGGACTTCTTGGCCTGGGATTTGCTGTAGGAAACTCCTGGCTCCAGAGCAGAGACCTTGGTGGCACTAATTGCTTCTTTACTGGGCTCTGCGTTAATGAAGCAACTCTGAGAAACAGGTCCAGTGTCGGAGCTCGCTGACCAGTCAATGTGGTGCTGGTTGCTACTTTTCTGCTGGTGTTTTGATTTTAAGGTGTCACTGGTGAAGTCTTGTTGGAGGCCTGGATCATAGTGCAGAGCAGAATGTTTTTGTGGCCTGTCATAAACCTGGAAGGGAGCAGAAAATAAAGAGGGAAAAATACAATTAATTTAGCAGCCCATTCATAACCACTGGTTGCAGCTCTTTATTTATGCAGTGGATAATAACAATGACTTTGTAAGAGTTAGGAACCTTTATAAACTCTTCCTATACTTGAGCTAAATTTGCATTTATATTTCATGCACAGTAAACAAGTTTTGTTTGGTTTCTCTACTCTAAAAACAGTGGAAATATTTATACAAATGCAAAATTGCTATGGGAACATATTCTATTGATTTTTAATTTAAAACACAAGTGAAATATTCCCTTTCAATGGATGAATGGTGCAACTCAGCCTCCTGGTGAGAATGCCTTTTTCCTGAAAAATAATCACTCACAGAACTTGAGGCTCAACAGCAGCAATTAAACTCATTATTGTAAACAAGAAAACTGAAAAATTATCTTGGAAGTTGTAACAAACAAGAGGAAAACCCATGGGTCCACTTCCCTATGAAGGCAGATTCTGCAAAGATTTACTTGAGTTTTCATATGGAAGCCATCCCTGCATATTTAGTGCTTAAAATCATATGCATAACATCAAGTGTGTGAGGCACACTTGGCAGGTTCAAGATTTGCATTACTTCCTTTCCATTTTAAAACTTTGCTATTTGCAATGTTGGTGAGAGATATTTTCAACATGATTTCTACTCTGACAGGAGCTCTTCAAGCTGCAGAGGTTACAGCAAGGGCAGAATTATGCTGAAGACTCTTGCAGAGCAAATTCTACTGTTTTTCTTTTGGTGGGCCTCCAGCTAAAAAAAAAATTGTTTATTTCAGCTGTAACTCTTTCCTTTTAAAGCAAAAGTATAAATCTATTTGTTTTTTACTTTCTTTGGTTGAACTGTTTTGGTTTTGTTTTTTTTTTTTTTTTATTTTGTAACTTTTATTTTGTAAAGCTCTGAGTCAGACCATACAACTGCTTTTGTACAAACTACTGACACTGTTGTGAATGTCAAATAAAATATGAGATTGAAAATAAAAACAAAACCAAGGAAAGAAAAGTAGATAATAAATGCTATGTTTTGGGATCCTACAAACACCTTGTTGCAATTAGGTTTTTATCAGTAGCCCATTAGATCTGTCTTTGGGGTGTTTGCAACAGAAATTTTGGGTCAATCAGTCAAAAGGGAATAAGAGGGTTCTGAGTTGGAAAAAATAAGTGTCCCTAGTTCTGAGCAAGGTCAGAAAAGTTTGAAAAGACAAATCCAAGCCCATGGCACATAATTTTGTGGCCACTAAACATGCACATTATTGACAAATTGATGCTGAACTATCTTTCATGCCCATATAAATATAGAAATGTGGCTTTTCTGGAATAGGCAATAATGATGAAGTTGTTCAGGTCCATTGTCTGAGCAGCAATCAGGGAGTCTTAAATCCTGTGGATAGTTCAGCTGTCACACACATGGACCAGCCATGCTCAGGGAAAACAGAGATTTCCAGGAATTGTGGAGTGAGAGAACGAAAGCATGCAGCTGTGGTAGAGCTGCAGATGTCGTGGGTGAGTGACACCTGGTTTCCTCAGCCTGAGAAAAGAGCTGAAAGCATAAACAGCCCTTGGGGAATGAATCTTTCTCCCCTTCTTCCTCACAATGGCCTCCCACACACAAGCCCTGCAGCACACAGAGGGCACAGCCCACACTGATGCCCTCCTTCAGAAAAGGGGGCCCAACCACACCCATATCTTGGGATAGGTCCAGAGAGGAGAAACAGGCAGCACCAGCACTGGATTTACATCTTGTTTTATTTTAATCATTTTAAACTTATCCCCAAGCTCCTGATATCCATTTTGCCTCGGCCACTTGGGCTTCTCCTGCTGCCCAGCCACAAGGCTGTGTGTCCTGGCACAAGGAGATGTGCAGGCCATCCCTTGGTGATGTCCCAGGGGGAGATGCTGTGCTTCATTCCAACCTCACATAAAACTTCATTTTCCTGAGGTACCAGTGATGTGAAGAAGCCCTGGAAATGCTGGGCTAAGGCCTCTCTCGGGCCGCAGCACCCACACTGAGGCACGGCCAGGCTGCTTCTGAACAGATCTCAGCCTGCTGGCTGCAGCCAAACCAGCTTCTTATGCCCATGTTACTTCTAAGTGCTGAGCCACGAAACAAAATGACGCGAAACATTTCATTTGGAAGAGAAAGAAAAAAAAGATAAAAATAAGAAGGAAGGTTACAGCAGGGAACAAAAACATTACACTCTGGCAACATCCTATTCCCTCCATATCTATCACATACATGGAGATCCATGGTCTAGAAGGAGCAATAATCTCACATCTGTATTTTAAGGCAGTTAATAAGGGCTCAGAATGGAGAGGCCAGCTATAGCTCAGCGATGAATGCTGATATATGGCTTGGGTCCTCCAACCTCATTTCTTTGGCCTGTACATTAAATAGTGATGATACAACTCCCAGCACACCCCTGATGATAGCTCTGTCATTGCTCCAGCAGCACAGGCCACCACCACATCGATCTTAAAATTCATGAGGAAGATATGCCTATGTCATCAAAGGTGCCAGCTCTGGAGGCCTTTAATCACACAGATAAGCACTCCAGTTTCAACAGGCTTTCAAAAAATGACCGGTCTGCAGGATCAGGGGACTCCATTTCCTAAGCAGGATGTCAGAACTATATATCTGCCCAAGCACATTACAGTCTGCTGGGTTTCCTCATGAAACTTCTTCCAGCTTAACATTTATTGGCTCTACCCTTCCAGACATATCCATACCACCCAAAAATAATTCCTGTGCACCACAGTGACTAGAGACAATTTGTCTGCAGCAGGTTGGGTTTCAGTGGCTGAAATGGATATGTGGGGACTGTTTACCTAAAAACACTACTAAATCAGCTGAAAGTAATGTGGCCAAGTGTATTTTATTCCCTATGTATTCATCTGGGTTGCTGTTTGATCCCATTGGTCTTAATGCTTAGGCTTCAATTTTCCCTGCTGTGTGAGCATCATCCCAAAAAGCCAATAAGGGCCTAGTTCAGCTAAACCAAGACTGCTTTGCTGACAGAGATGTCAGATGTCAGGAATGTGAAGGCATCTTAAGAAACTGATATCTTGATACCTTTCACCCAAATTCTTTACTTTATTTATCAGTAAGTATGTAATATACTCCAGCTCCATGGGGCTGTTGGCTCAAATAGAGTTCCTATGGCAGCCAACTGAGACCAGTATCAAAAATAGTGGGCTTTTTATCATGAAAACAGAAGGATTTATCTTTATTTATTTTTTGGTTTATAAGACCCTAAAAATGCTTCAAACTTCAGTGCTGGCCTTTGCATGTCATTTGTTTTTTTCATTAAGTGGGATTTTCTTCCACAGCCAGATATTCTGCACTGAGAATCTGCTCCTTCTTCTTCTGTGGAAGCAAAGTGTAAATTAACTCATGTAATTTTACTACAACTCAGCATACTTTGTCAGTATTTCACTTCATATACAGTTTACTGGATGTTTTTAGTAGGTTAAATAATCCAAATTTTCCTTTAAAGAGAATAAAATACACAAAAAGAAGATGATAGCTTTTGTAATTGCAAAAAGACTTGAGCAACCTGATCTAGCACATGTCTGAACCTTAGACTATAAGAATAAGATTACAATCCTCTTATTAGAAGAATAAGATTAGAATCCTCTTATTAGTGGAATAAGATTTGAATGACAAACACTTGAGTTTCAGGCCTCAGTGCTGGCAGTGGTGGGCAGGACTGTGAGTAGGATAGATCCCATACACTGGTGATCACTGGTCACAGACAAGAAGAGGTTTTATGCTGTGTGTTTTATGCTGTCCCTCCAGTCCTGTGCAACCTATAGATGTGATTAGTAACCAGAATAATTTTATTCTGGTATGCAACCCTTGCAGCTGAGGAGATGATGCTGTACTAGTCCCATCAGGAGCAGCACCCTACTCTGCAAGTAGTACCCAGCAGCAGAATCTGTCCCCTGGGGACTCTTTTAGGATGCTTCAGACTGTATATGCATTCTCTGACTGAGCTTCCATCTAAACCCACGTGCTGCTTCCAATCCAAATGCAAAAACTAGGGGGAGATGACAACAACAAAATCAAAGGCCTGGTAATATAATAACAATGATTATTTAAAAAAATCCAAATTAAAAAAAAATCTTAAAAAAATGAAGATAAAATATACATTTAGAAAACCCAACACCAAAAAAAAAGTGCTGAAAGGGATGGTGCCCTCCTACTCCAAATGCACCTTTTTAGGAGGTAACACACATAAAGCTTGCCAAGAATCCGGCTTGTAAATCAAAGTTAATACTACAACGCCCCCTCTTTAAATCATTTGCAGATCCATCTGTGTAATGGCTCCTCAAGTGTAATTCCCTATTAAGAGGCTTTATCTGGAGAGATAAGCAGCTGGTTCCCATGTCACTAATTGCTGTCTGCTGTGATTTTAAAACATCTGCACCATTGTGCTCTTCATTTTCATATTCTAATCACCCTGAAACTTGAAAAAGGTACATCATTGATTGTTTCTGTGGGTTAATTAGTACACAGTCTCCTTGTAGAGACAATTTAAAGGCAGTCAGAACCTCAATCAGCAAGTTTGTTTTAAAAATTAATAACATCAGGAGCATCTGTGGGGATTGGCATCCAGAGTGACACATCAGTGCGCTCTGAGGACATACCATCCTTTGTTATCTTCTTCATAGGGATGGAAACAAAACTGGAAAAAAAAAAAAAGAAAAAGAAAAAAAGAAAAGAAGAAGAGGAAAGTCTTTTCTAAACACATAATGTCACTTAAAACAGGGTATTGGGAAGTGCTTTCTTTTATCTCAGGGCCAACCCTGCCTCACCAACAAGAGCAAATCTCAACAAATCAAAACATCACATAAAACCTCTGTGTGGTCTAGGAACTTATAAGCATTTTTTTGCATAAATTTTGCCATCTAGGAGCTGGAATCTCTTTGGAAATCTATGGGGTGAAGCTGTCATGTATGGGGGCACTTGCTTTGCTTTTCCTCCTGAGCTGGAAAGGTGCTGGATTCCCAGCCAATGTCCCCTAACCATGCAGAGGAGGGTTTTAGCTCAAGCATAGTAGTTTGCTGTGGTAGAGATGCTTCATGCAAACTGGACCTTCTTTGTACCCAGCCAGCTCAGAGGGAAGGCAGGCCTGAATTCAGAGCTGCTTTACTTGGGTTTGTACCCAAAAGTACTTCACGCAATCCTTATAACAGAACTTTGCTAGCAAACTGTCAGCCTGGGATGTTCCAGGCTGAATGAATAAATCTGCAGGCACTGATTGAAAATGCAATTGGCATTTTGATAAATCATTCTCTGTTCTTGTCCTGAGTTCCTAAAAACTGGAGAATCTCCAAATTATTTGTTCCCCTTGAAAAAGTCTTCTCTTTACTTTCTGCTTCCTAGACATGCATGAACACATGTTACTAGGGAAAAAAACCCTTTGAAAGAAAGAAAAAAATGAGATTTCTAGATCCAACACATGAATAAATAATCCTGGCTCAGCTCATACTTTTGCTCAAAATTGAGCATTTCCCCTTGTGTCCCAATGGGACAGCTGTAAACTGCTCACTTGCAGGCTCTAATCAGAGCTACAGATTGGAGATATTTCATGTCTTTTGGTGAGTGCACTGAGCTTTCCCAGGGCAGAATTACTCTGTAAATAAAAGATGCCAAGTGGAGGAGACAGCAGGCTCAGACAAATATAACTTTTTCCTGATGACTTACAGGTTGAGCAGTCATGGACATGAGGTGTGAGGAGCCTGTGATCAAGTCTAGTCAGTTCATAACTGCAAGTCTCTGAAATGGTCTTAGGAATTTATTCAGGTCCTCAGTGACTCTAGCCATGATGAGGGATACAAACCAGAAAAAGACATTTGTTGAAAGTACAAACAGTGGATGAGGAACTCCACTGAATATACTTCAAAACTGATGTAGGGGCTTTAATTAAAGGTGATACACCAATAGAAAACACATCAGCAACAGTAACATAAAATTAATTGTTATGTTTCCAAAATAGGGCATTTTCTAGAGTCAATTTATCACTCCCAGAGTTTACACCTTCTACAACTCCCTGGGACCCAATGATCACAAAGCTCAAACAACCATCATGCTCACTAGAGTGTGGATCACAGAATCAGAGAATGGTTTGGGTTAGAGGAGACCATAAAGATAATCTAGTTCCAAGCCCTGAACATTTGTTTGAGGCATAAAGAGAGGCAGGAATTAATGCAAAATGCCCATGACAGCACAACACAGCATGGAGGGGGAGCAGGTTAATTAAAAGCTAAGCAATACCTCTTCGTGTCCATTCACCAAACAAAACATCCCAGACTGTGGAGTGTGTTTGTGTGATTGTGTCAATACAGAGACACTGAAGTTCAGGCTTTGGCATGATTGTTTTGAGAATACCTTGTCTAAAGCACTCATCCAAGGAAAAGACAAATCAATGCAGAGATTACTGAACAGTACAAAGATGCTCACATGGTTGTGAGTTGTAATTTTTCATGCATTCCTGATAAAGCATCTTTATTTTCTAAATAATTCAGAAATTCCAAAGTTATTCCAAATTCATTTTGCTACCAGCTTTAAACTGAATAATTTGCACACTGCTTCAATCTTCTGCTGCTTTGCAGACACTTCTATTTTTCACATGGAGGGATTGAGGATTTTATTTTGTCAAATTGCAGCAACATGTTGCATTTATAAAGGTAGGATTTGGTGCTGCAGGCTGATCTGCTCCTTACTGGTGGAATAGACCCATCACTGCACATATTTTCTTTATCAAATGTTTAAACAACCCTGTGCTTTTCAGAACTTTTTATTAAGCACCAAGTCTGGGAAAACTCTAAACAATGGTATTTTCCTGTCATCTCCAACAACGAACCCATCATCACTGATATAACAATGCAGTTTAAATATCGTTTTTAACCATAACACTGTTTAGGCAGCTGTTTAACCTCGGTTTAGGCAGCTGGGAGAGAACAGCTGGGCACCAGCTAAGGTGGACTACAATGGGACTCATACAATTTTCCCCATTCAACTGCCAAGATCACCCTGGTTTTTCTTGCTTGGCCTTAAGCCAATGTAAGGGTTTTTAAGCAAGTGTTTCAGTCATCACATCCACAAAGCCAGGGCTTGCAGAGCAAGGCACCTTTGCTGACCTGAGTGCTTTCATTTGTTCAAAACCCTTGCTAATGAACTTAACTGCAGGAGTGATATTAAGTCTTTATTATTCATATATAAAACATACTTCCATCCCTTCAGGAATAGTTAATTCAGTGGAACTCAACCTGCTCTCACCAGTGTGTCACTATGACATTGCTTGTCCAAGTTTCTATCTCATCTTGCTCTTCCACCTTCCTCTGTAATTTCAAGCTGTAGAGGACAATGTATATATGTACAGTGGCTCAGCCAAAATAAAACAGCATAAGGATCCCAAGAGACTTGGACCTGTAGAAATGGGAGCAGTAAGGGGCATTAATCTCTGAAAGACTTGTGGTGTTTTCTGGGATGTTAATCCCAGAATCCTAGAATGACAGAATAGGGTGAGTTGGAAGGGACTCACAAGGATCATTGAGTCAAACTCCTGCTCCTGCACAGAACACCCCAAAAATTCCTCCCTGTGCCTCAGAGCATTGTAGAAACTCTTCTTGAGATCTGTCAGGTTTGGTGCTGTGGCCACTCCCTGTGGAGCCTGTTCTAGTTCCCAGCCACCCTTTGGGTGAAGAACCTTTCCTGATAGCCAACCTAAACCTCCCCTGACTCAGCCTCAGGCCATTTCCTCAGGTCCTGTCAGTGGTCACCACAGAGCAGAGATCAGCACTTGCCCCTCTTCCCTTTATGAGGAAGCTGTAACTGCACTGAGGTCTGACCTGTGTCTCCTCCAGCCAAACAGACAAAGTCACCTCAGCTGATCTCCATGTGGCCTCCCCTCAAGGCCCTTCACCATCTTAGTTGCCCTCACCTGAGATTGCTAAATTGGAAGTAAGGATGTGAACAGCTGTGCGCTTTAAATTTCTGCTATAATTTTTAAAAGCATGCAGTTCTTAATTTGCATTGAAAGGTTTCTTTTATCCCTCATTTAATATAGGAATTGCAGCATTGCCTTGAATACTCTTTTTTTCTTCTGAGGGGTGGGAGAAATAGAAATGGCTTTTCCATTGAGGCCAGTGATTCTTTCCACTAGAGTTAAACAATTTGATTATAAATTGAGTCCTTAAATGTCAAGGAGATGCTGAATTCACCTGAAAACAGGCATTTGGGGAAGCTCATAAAAGCTGTGATCTGCAGTCAATTAGCTCATCATTCTTTTAGCATGCACTTCATTTAGCAATTACTGACCGCCAGATTAATTCTTTCAAAGCATCCTGATTGCAGCTAAAGTCTAGCATGAAGTATTAAATGTGCAACAGCATTAGAAAAAAGTCCAGAAATCTTCCAGAACATCTATCAGGAACAGCTGGGTTGTAAACCCTTTGAAAATTTGCAGGATAGGTCAAATATACAGTGTTTTCCAGTTTTCCTGAATGAATATCTGAGTTCAATTAATTCAGTGAGAGCACCACTTGTGAAAATATGAACTCCATTGACCTGAACCAAAACCTAGGAGGTTCCTTCCCTTTGCAAAGTCTGCCTAGAGAGGTCATATGTGGTGAATTTCTGGCCCCACTGAGCACACACCAAAGAGCCACTGCACTCTGTGCAAAGCCAGTGGGTGCTGTGGGGTGTAAACATCCAGAGACAGAATGTGCTCTGGACTGTCCCAAAAACCTGGTCTTGGATCAGACTGCAAAGTGGGATTCTGCTTTGTTTTCACCAGTAAAATCACATCTTTCTGACAGATGGGAATAGGAACACTCTCATCTTCCCTTGCACACTGAGTGAAGGTCTTATAACAGTCCTAGCTGACATGAAGTGGAATCTACTCCATTTACAAAAGGCAGCAGGATGAGTGGTGCTTCAGTAGATTTATGCTCCAGTTTCTCCATAACATGTGACTATTTTTCAGCATTATAAAAAGTGACCCCTCTTCCCTTTTCCCTAGAAACCCAGGAAGTGATGGCTGGAAAAATTTCCTTGCATACCTTGAAGATGCCAAAGTATGGCAGACATCTCTGTTTCTGGACTAGAGATGATGCCCCTGTGACATAGTTGTTTAAGATATTTTTTCTTCAGTCAGGGGATTTAAAATCCATAGGATCTTCAAGGAATGATGGAAGACAGGTTTGGGGAAGGATGCCCAGCAGTGCTCTGGGACTCCTGGAGCATGGACATGTGCTGTGGGAATAAAAATGTTCAGCTGCAAGTCCTCTTTCAAGACGATAGAAGGGGTGACTTTGGGCAGCTGTAAAATCACAAAATCAAGCTGCCCTGGCCAAATCTGTCTGTTCTTCTATAAGAATCAATTTCACCATCCCCTGGATTTGGCTCCCTGCAGATAACTCTTCCAAACAGATGTTTTTGCAGGTTCCTCCATAGCCAAGTCTTTCCCAGTGGGAGAAATTTAACCAGGCTTGTAGTAATGTACTGGAACAACAAAAACAACAAAATGGTGACAACATAAAATGTCTCTCTGGTGGTGCTAGGTGATGTAAAGATGAGAGGTACTACATTTTTGGGACATTGCTGTGCTTTTTCTGAATGACACCTATCTCTGCTTTGATACTCATCCCTCATCTCTTCTTCCTCCCCTCCCTCCCCATCTATGACAAAATCACCTTTACTAATAAACCTCCAGCTCAAATAGCAGGTTTTATTTAGTGTGCTATAAAAACAGTCATTTCTCAGATCATAAAAAGGGCTCAACTGGACTGCATCATTTTGCTGAAGTGAGTTTTCTGGTGAAGTGATTCTCTCTTCTAAATGCCACAGTCCCCCACTACCAGTATTTATGTACTAAAATAAAATGCAATTTTCTGTGTTTTATTACGTGTGAATCTTCAGTGCAAATCCATCTGGGAGCTGATCCCAAGATTTAATTGTCCTTTGCTTTTATACTTTCAAGATATTTTCAAGAGTTTTCACAATATCACCAGGCTAAAAACAGTTTTATTAAGGTACAACAGCATCACTTTAAGGTCCTAACCAAATTTAGGTTTGTCTTCTACACATATAAATCCACAGCAGCACAGACCAGAAAAAGAAAGGACAGGGAGCTGTGATCTAGAAAGCAAGATTGCAAAACACCCTGAGCACAACTTAGTGCTTAAATGGCCTTCAAAACTTCTCTAGCTTCCCACCCAACAAATCAGGTGTAAAATGGAGTACTGATTCTCACACACACAAGGCTGAATACGTAGTGTTTTAATATAAATTTTAGTCTGGGTTTAGCATCCAGAACAGAATTGGCATCAGGAGAGCATCTAGGTAAGAAGTGGTCTATCCTATGCTGAGAATCTGCTCTGGAGAAAATCTTACAGTCCTGAATCTGTGTATAAATGCATGATTTCCATGCACACACTCCACTTGGGATTGGCATCAGACCAGATAGAGCCATGGTGTGGTTTCTCCAGCATCTCAGAACTTGCTCTTTTAATTGCCTTTGTTCTAGTAACTCAAATGCATTTCTTTTTTCTATATATGTTGACAAAGCAAAACCATTCCCAGCCCTGCTATTGTTTCCTCTTAAATGCTGACTGCATGCTTGAGTTGAGTAAGTCCATAAAAATACTGGCACTGAAGGTACAGTCTCCTATCCAAGGAGCTTGGCAAATGGGGCAAATCACAAGCAGCAGAGCTCATTTTAGATCAAAATGCACTTGCCCATTGCTAAGGGAGGGAAGCTATTCCTCTTCCTTTTCAAAATATACTCATTTTGAAGGATTTGAATTGGAAGACTTGGCAAATGTAAGTGTTTCCAAGAGTTGGTTGAGGAGAGAGGGAGACTGGCTAAAGCAGAGGTGAACCTGGTGTTATAAGCACATTAAAGGGAATAAAATTACATGGGGATAGCAGAGCCACAGAAGGTCCTTAGCTTAGCAGAGACACAGAAGTTAGGAAAACTGACATGGCAAACATGGCTCACACTTTACGAGGGTGTGTAAATAATCATGAAACCACCTTATCACAGAAATCAATGGGTTCTCTAGACCTGGGAGTTTCTTTTAAAACTAGGCTGGGTGTTTTTCTGACAGCTATTGGACTTGGAACAGGAATATATTTAGGCAAATCCCCTGGTATGAGTCATGCAGGAGGTTTGACTAAGTGGCTCTTTCTAGTCTTAAAAATCTGTGACTATATAACCTCTCTTAATCCTCCAGTGTTTTGTCCAACCTGGTGTTAAGCAATTCCAGCACTGTGTGTTCAGCCTTTTCTTCTGGAAGTCTATATCCCAGCACAATAAATCTCACTGTTCAGAGTCTCTTCTCCCTTTCCCTGGAAATATTTTCATCCCTAGACATACCTCAGTTCTGGATTCATCCAACAATTTTTCCTCATCCTTGGACCAACAAGAGTATTTCACATTTTTAAGCAATTTGTTTTGCTTGACATATTCCCTGATGCTGTAAAGCAGTGTGTTCCATGGGTAAGACAGATTTGATTTATTAGGAAGGGCCTTTATGTCTTGGCAAACCCAGTGAGATGTGGTTCTCTCTGGAATAAAAGATGGGCAGTGTTGTACCACACTTCATACTGCAATGATGAGAGGTGCCAAAATCCACCAGTTCAACACACTCAGGCTACCAAGCTGGCAAGGGAAAGTTACTGTGATTTCTGTTGCCATTCCTCTAACGTGGCTAAACATGGACTTTTGAGAGGAAAATCTGTGTGAAATATTCCTCCTGACTCTGTCCTTGCCAAATAGCAGAGATATGGCTCTGAGCTTTAAAAGGAGGCACTAAGGATCACATGATCTGGATCTAAGTCTCAAAGATGTCTCTAAAACACTGCAAAATCAAAACCTCCTGGGTTTGAAGAGTGAAGAACCCTGGAGTCAGTTTTAGACATTGGCTGTTTTTTAAAAAATATATTTTTCCTTTTTTCTTTTTCCTTCACCCCCCACCCCTCATCTCCACCCCCCCCCCCACCCCACCCCCCCCTGGTTTTAAATATAGAAGAACATATTGATTTGGTCTTTTCTGGTTTAAATTTCTCTGCTGTTCTGTATTCTGCATCACAGTCTCAAAACATGAACCCAAATGCAGAACTCTGAACAGTTGGAGACTTCTGCCTCAACCCAAATGTCACAGCTGGTGTTCTGAAGGGTGTTTTGGGGAGTTTTTTGAGTGTGGGGAGAGAAAAAAAAAGCAAATGCTAAATCCCAAACCACTGTACAAAAGAGATGCATACGTTTAAGTCACTGTTGCAAAAACTATTCAGTGACTGCTTTAAACATCCTTAGAAAAAGAAAATTATTTTATTCTAAGTATTTACTTATATACTCAGTAGTTACATTTTTTTATCTGTGTTTTCCCCACTTTGTTTTCCACTAGACAATACACACAGTTCTGCATAATCCCCCTTTAAGGACTTCTCTCAAGGATACACAGATATCTATTTTCTGGTACCAGACACAACACCTTGTGAAATCAGGGCAGATTCATCACCCATCCTGTACATGACCTTATCAGCAGTTGCTGTGGGTGGCCCCTGTGGAATACTGTGGAAAGGGCAAAGCTGGGAAATGTGCACTTTGAAGTGCCAGAGAATTTAGTTCAGTGTGCAGCACTTGTAATTTCTGCTGCTGCACACTGCTCAGCTTGTCATGGATATCTGAGAATTCACTTTTTCCCTAACTAGAGGTCATGAGATTTATTACAGTAAAATTTTTTGCCTGCCTTTTTTTTTTCTTCTGGAATAGGTAAGGCATAATTGAAGGTGTCAGCTTTCTTGCATGTATAATATCTCCAGAGATAAAGAGAGAAGTGAAATAGAGCTTCCTGACACTCCTTTCCCAACATGTAACATATTTTGCATTTACTTGTACAGACAAAGGGAATATTTAAAGAGAAGGCTAGGTTTTGGTACAGGAGATATGGCAAAAAAAGAAAAAAAAAAAAGACTGGAAAAAACTCAGGTAGATGGACTGCAGCAGCAGATAATAATAATGAAGGTTATAGTTTCCTCATCATCTATATTTCCATCTGGTGCATCTACTACTAAATATATCCAGAACATGCATTTTTTTTCCCTATTGATTTGAATGCCATTCTTTATACAGAACCATGGAACTACATTTTGTAAAAATATTACTTCAGTGAAGAAAATCAGTGTTCTAGTATGTTCATGTGGAGCAGAGGGTTAAAAACCAATGAGAAAACAAGTAACTAAAGTTTATTGCATCTCAGCATCATTCACACCAAGCAAAATTACCTGGTTATACCTAAAATCAATCTTAAATAAATCTCAAAGCACTTCATGAAAGAAGCAGGAGTCATTATCCCACTATAGATGGAAATACTAAGGCTCAGTGATTTGCCCTAGGTATTTCATATTCCCTGACCAGTGCAAAAGGGAGAATTTAGTCAGTATTCCTCATACTAATGTTTGGTGATGACCATGAAGATTCCCATGACCAAGGCCACAAGTTCACATTTCCAAGGCATTCTACAATCTAGATGAACATGACCTTGAATAAATGACTATCTGGCTGGAATGCAAGCAAACTGATGCCTTGCTGTATGAGTCTGAACATGCCATCTAAACTGCCTATTACAGGAACAGCTGGAATCCCTGTTTGCCAGAGGAAGAATAGCATGGATCTGTGTTTCAGCACAGCAGCACCTTTTCACGGCCTGTCAGCTGGGATTCCAGGAAGTCTCATACCTACAGGACTATGATTTCTGTGCTGCAAACCCACAAGATTGTTCTTTTTAAAGACTTTTAGCTTTGTAGAGATAATGAAATGGATTATCCATGCATCTGCTGTTGCAGCATACCTGCAGTTCTTTACCTGCCGTGGTAGAATGAGTATGCGTGTGAATGAGTGTGTTGGTGGGCATCTAATTTTAAAGAATGAGTTTAAATCTCACAGAATGAAACCTGGGGAAGATCCCTAGTCACTCACCCTTCAGGTAATTACACTAGAAAAAGCTATCAGGTCTATCATCTCACCAAGCAGAAGATACTGTGGCAGGCAAAATCTTGTGTTTCTTACGCTCAAACTCCCAGCAGTGTACAGCAACTTAAATTAGAACATGTGTAACATAATTAGGTTTTCTTCTCTTGCAGAATTGTTCTGCATCTCCTGTCTGAAAAGGAGGGATCACTTCAGACAGAAGCTTCAGCTCAGCAGGGCTGTCTGCTGCTCACAAGACCTTTGCTTTGAGCAAGATAGAGGAAAGGCTGCAACTAAAGCAAAGACTTCATGCTTTTGGGGTTCCTTTCCTATATAAATAGTTTTAACTCAGGAACCACAGAAAGTGAATCCTAGAGTTGGAGGAAAAATAATAAATTCAGGTTGGTGTTCAAATCTAAGTTTCCTCCCCATGTCCGAGTTTATTGCCATGGTGTTAGTTTGGAGCATCCTGGTCAGGCATGGAATGATATTTGACTGTGGCCAGGTGTGGAAAGGCGCTTGTTAAAATGCTGCAGGAATTGGCCCTCCAGCCTCATCTGTACAAAATCTTGGTGCAGCTCATAAGTTGGAGCAGAGAATTCTCAGAGTGTGGCTCTGCCACCAAACTGTCACCAACACCTGGTCTAGGAGCTTGGCTTCCCTCTATGGCTCATGAGGCCTCCAGAGAGGACATCAGGCATGTTAACTCACCCTGCTGGCTATCTAGATCACCTGAGAAGCTAATTTAAGCACCCAAACTAGACATCCAATGGGAGGTAGTGTGCAGATAGCCTAACTGAAGTGAGTGTCTTGTAATAGACTTTTAATCCCTTTCCTCCTGCTCTTTGTCGACTCAAATGGGCTGAGCTATGCCCTTAAAAAAGTCTTTAGGAAGCATTTCTCGAACAATAAAATGTACTGAGGCCCAACCTGTTTATGTAAGAGGATTGAAGTTTTCCAATTTTTTTTTTTTTTTTTTTTGCCTAGAGATTCTTGAAGTTTTTTGAAAACACATTTTGATTTAAAATTGTGGTTTATTATGAGGTTGTCTAATGTCATCCCTCCTACCTGAAGCAGAGAATTTTTCATTCCTCACCATCAACTCATAATATCACAAAGTCTTAATATTAATTGGTCTTCTGGTTTTCTTTTCTTGGGACAACCATGGAAGAGCAGAGATAATACTGGATACAGCTCAGTCTCTGTGCTTTTCCTCACTGCTACTAGACAAGGAAGTATTTTAAAAACTAATCCAAAGAACAAAGTTATGCACACAACTGAATTTAAACCCAGTCCTTTTTTTTTTTCAGGATGTCACATTTCTTTGCAGTCCATCTGAAAATGCCACATTGTACAAACAATCTGTACAATGTAACAAAAAAGTATGTTACCAGGGTTCAAGCTGGTCATGATGTTCAGATGACCACATTTCTGTCATTTTCTTCAAACCTTTACTTGGTGTTTTGAGGTTTACTCATCAGTAAAATCTTGAGTTAAGGATATTCTGTTAACCACAGGGTAGAACACCTGACCACAGGAAGAATGTGACTCAAACAGCTTCTTGCTGCCCACAGAGCAGCAGCACCTTGTGACTCTGGGCACCCTTCCCTGACGTTCCCCCCTCGCACAGCCCCCTGAATATCAGACTAGCCCAGAGGTCCGAGGCTGTGAGGGGAGGAATATCAGGAGATGGCAAAGATTCCCAAAAGAGGATCTTACCCTGATATACAGTGGTTTAGCTCTCTATTCTATGATGTCTAAGTGGAGAGCGGGACAAAAGAGGATGAACAGGAAATGTCAGGGGTCTATATAGACTTTGGACAGGGTGGGCTTCCCTGGCTCTCTGCCAACCCTGTTGGGGCAGGAAGGAGGGGTCCAGGGTTATCTTGATCAGAGTCACAGGGTCCCGGGGAAGGGGAAATAGAGTGCCCATGAGCTTACTGTAACACTTCCCTTCTGCTTCTTCAGTAGGTTATTTCCCCCAAGAGCATCTCTGACCTGTTTGAGGTTCTTCCAGAGGCCTCATCCTATCACCACACCTTTAATGAGCAGTTCATTACTCAGTCCTCTAAGACAAGTGCAGATGAGGGCTGAGATTAGAAAGGCTTGCCTCTGCTGAGATTAAATGTGGTTTGAGGTATTGTCTGCCATAGACATATTTTTGATTCTTGCTCCCTCTTCCCCAGACTTTTGTGCTCAGTAGAGGGGGGAAAAAACTTAGCACTATGAAAAGTTCTAGGAAGAGCATAGTGCTTGGTGTCAGATATCTGGGCATGGGTAGCAGGAGCTTCTCCACACATGTGCTCAGAGGATTTTGACCACATTGAGGCTGGACCAAGTCTTGGCCCTTGCTTAGGCATCCTTTAGAGGACCAACACACCCTCTTCTTTCTTTCTATCTCAAATTTAGCATTTTTCTCACCTCTTTCTATTTACCAGGAAAAATTCTCAGGACTGTGGTAGTCAACGTAGTCTAATGATCTAGGATTTTGGAGACAATTTTTGTTCTTGTATCTGCTTCTGACTCCAGCATTCCCTGGTATTTGATGAGTCCAGGGACAATTTTTCTCAGTGTGATTATTAAGCAACACTGAACAAATTTGTCACAGGCCAAAATAATTGCATTACATAAGTAATGATTTTAGTAAAAAAGATATTTCAGAGAGTGTATTTTCCCACTCTAGAGGAGGTCCTCCTGAAGTGAGGATATCTGCACAATTCACTCTAAGGAAAACAGACTAGAAAACATTAAAAGAACAAAATTTTGGATGAAACTTATTACATTTTTGCTACTTAACTCCCCACCTCCTCCAAAGACCTTGTCTAACTGCTAAAAAAAAAAAAAGAAAAAACACATTTCCTATGAACTAAGGGGAGCAGGTCACCTAGTTTAGGCTCCAGTGATCTGATTTCCAGTCCTGTTTCCATGGCAGCAATCTCAGGACACAGATGAGAATCTCTCCCCCAGTGGCAGGTTAGGTAAGCAGTAGGCAAGATGCAAAGTTCACCTGAAGTGTGTACCATGCTAGATTGTTTGTTGGGCAAGAAGTAAGAGCTAACACAACAGTGCCTTTTTTTGGTAGTGAGCTGAAAAAAGAGCTAATTTTTTTCCTTCCAACCAATTTATCTTGATAGTAAAGATTTAAAGTGTGGCCCATTCAGGAGGGCATGGCTTAAGACAGGTGTTAGCGAGGGAGCCTCAGAGGCATCAGGGCAGCATAAAATCCTTTCTGCAGCACACAGGAAGGGTCAGAGGTGCCTGTTAGAATTTTCTGCTCATGCTAGAGTAACATGAGTGGCAAACAAAGCCAGGTTGCTTTCTAACAATCCTGTCTCAGGAGCAGAAGTGGTTTGGGGAATAATGCTGCAGAGCTTTGGTGTAACTAAATGAAAACATGAAGGTTACTAGGGATACAGGGAGACACATGGAGCAATTAAATAACCAGCAGACACACACACCCACACCCACAGCACTCATTTACTCAAAACCCTGACAGATGTTTATTGAGAAATAGGTGCTGACAGTTCACTTGTCTTGGATGGATTTCTCCTGGAATAAACACCAGAGCTTTCAAAGTGCCTGATCCCATTTTCTTGTAAAAGAAGTTGAGAAAGAAAGAAAGAAAGAAAGAAAGAAAGAAAGAAAGAAAGAAAGAAAGAAAGAAAGAAAGAAAGAAAGAAAGAAAGAAAGAAAGAAAGAAAGAAAGAAAGAAAGAAAGAAAGAAAGAACTTCAAAATCTCCCACAAACACTATATACAGCATGGGTATCATTACTGCTGTGTGGTGTAAAGAGGAAGAGTCCATGTATGGGAAAAGATTGAGCTACAAGAGCGCTTTGGAAAATGAAGAGTTATTTTGCAATAGGCCGTGACATCTCCCTTGGAGAAAACTTGCACAGATTCCGCAGATTGCTTTGCAGATGGAAAAGGGACAATGCCTGGTTGCAATACATTGTCTGATAAAGTCAATTTTGTCTTCAACTAGAAATTTTCCCTCCCCAGGAGGCCAACACTGGACTCTGAAAGCATCTGTCCTTCTTTAAGATAATCTTTATATTCAAGTGAAGTGCATCAATAACATCAGTCCAATCTCCATAGGAAAACAGTGACCACTGAATGCCAAAAGGCTGAGAAAAATCCTTCTTCTCAGTCTCAGGTCTGTGATATCAACATCTAAAGAGATGACTGACTCTTCACAATGCAAACAGGAGAAAAGGGATGAAATGAAAGGAAGTACACACTTAATATTAGAACCTGCTGACAGCAAGATGTATTAAGTTATAGGGCAGCCTACAAATGCAACAGGAAACCCACTTTTTGAACAGTTAAGACTAGAAAAAATTTTTCAAGAATGGAGAAAGCACCACAGAGAGCAATTGTGTAATGATAGGAAGAGAGAAATAAATATTATCTATCTACATCTTTCCCATTTTTCCCTCTCATTTTTCAACAGTATTCCCAGAGAACTTTATTTTAATCCCACTTCAGAATTTTACTGTCTATAGTGGAAACACGGCTATTCTGACACAGGTTTGAAAAATCTCTCATGGTCAGAATGGCCAAAACCAAGGATGATGAGCAAGGATGATTTTCAGTAACTGCGCTGAGGTGCACTTCAGTGTGTGCATGAGTTCACATTTACAGAATCTCAAGAAGAGGTAAGTGCTTATAAGAGTCTCATTCCTGAATTTCCTTGCATTAGAAATGTAGGCACATTACTCTAGGATATTATATATGTTTGCATTATCAAGCCTGTAGCAAGAATCAGAGATTAACAGAATCATGGACTGGCTTGTGTTGGAAAGGACTTTAGAGCTCATCTCTTTCCAATCCCCTGTCATGGGCAGAGGCAACTTCCACTAGTCCAGGTTGCTCAGAGTTCTATCCAACCTGGCCTTGAACACTCCCAGGGACTGGACATACGTGTGATTCTTTTCTCCTTAGTCTCTTTAAATTCAAGTGCTTTTAAAATCACTCCTATCCATAAAAAAATTTTTGGGACATGTGCACTGACAAACCATCTGAAGATACTTTGTTTGAAAGTATAATTAAAAAATATCACAGGATAAAATTTAATTCTGGGGCCTGAAACCACTTTGCAGGGATGCTGCTGGGTTTGCCACATTCCCTGGCTCACCAGTGAGAGCAATCAAGCAAATAACCCACCTCACACACACGTTTAAACAATCCTTACACACTTGCTGTATGCATTCTCCAGGGGGCCTTTACAGCCTGTTTTGTACACAGTACAGCATGAGCTTTCAGTGGTGTGAAATAAAAAGGTTAGTGCCACAGCAAAAGTTCCAAACACAGAGAATACTGCTCAAGATGCATAAATAATTAAACAGTGTGCATTTAAAACATACAAAACTTGAAAACAGATTAAAACAGACTTTGCGAGGGGAAAAAATAAAAACCAAAACAAAACCAAAACTGTAGGATGCAAATTAATCTTTCATAAGGCAAACCTTCAGATACTTGCTTCTTCATGGGCACTTCACAGTGCTCTTTTTCTTTTTGAACCCAGCACTCATATGAAAAAGTGTTTTGACAATCCCACTAGGATGCTCATCCTCTGTGTTCAGAGGGAGATTTATAGAGATCACAAGGCAAGATTGTGAATATAATGATCTCAAGGATTAGCCTTTCTTCCAGCTATGGTAGGGCAGTCCTCTGGATCTATCTGAAATCAGAGAAGTGGCTCTTGACTGTGAGCCAGCATGCAGCTTTCTTCTCATTGCCATTGTCCCCTCCCCACCTACTCTCATGTGCTTGCAATACTTTATATGCTTAAAAGTTTAAAACAGTTGCATGTTAGCTACCATGCAACTGTCAAGGGAAAATGAAGGCATTTCCATTAAAAATAAAGAGAACTATTGCTCTCTGCCGGAGTGGATCTACTACTGGTAAGACCTGTTTAAGTATTGATCTTAAGTATTGAGCTTATTTAACCTACTGGAAAATCAAGCCCAAAGGATAAGGAAAATCTTATTCAGAGGAAACAAGATTTTGTGATTAAGATACTGGATAGGTATTTAGAAAACCTCGTTTCCTCTTGTTCTCTTGTACCCTCTTTGACTTTGAGCAGGGAACTTTATTGTTACCAGCCAAAATGCCAGAAGATAGCATCTTCTACTTAGGCATTTCGAAGTGGATTTAAGAGGAGCAGGACTCACTCCCTAGTCAAGATGCCTGATCCAAGAACAGTTAATGGTCATCCAGAGGCATTCCAGTGGTTGGTAAGAGAGAAAAAGAGACTTATGATGATGATTAGGCCAATGTCAAATATAATTTGTGCTCTGAATATCCATGGACTATAACTGGATTACTAGGATAAAATCTGTTCTCCAAAAAAGATAAAACTTTGCAGAATGCTGTCCCAAATTATGTGGCTTCCTGTTCAGAAAGGACAGAAATAACAATCCTTCCTCTCTCTTGCTGCATATCTCTATTTTTGCTTTAGCCTATAAGCTCTGAGGAGCAAGACCTGTCTCTCATAGTACCCACAACAACAGGGATCAGGTTTAGCCCAGGACTTTTCAGACTGAATACAGCAGAGATACACACAATTAACTGAATTAACTGCTTTAATCCCTTGCATCCAAGGACTAAAGGAAAGGGGAGTAATGTTATAAAAGTAGTTGAAGTAGTATCACTTATGTAAGAAGAGAAAAACAGTGTGCAGGAGGAACTGTGCTTTACCTATCATTATTTCCCCAAATTTTTATGCTTGTGGACTTTTAAGTAACCACACTAGTTTACAGAACACTATAATAAGTATATATAATAAGTGACTTACAAGTCTGTCATAAAAACATTATGCATAGCAGAGACAAAGAACCTGTAAGGTCTCATAACTTGATGACTTTGTGAGTGTGGCCTCAATTCAATCCATGTCTGAAAACAGATGAATGGTACAGGCTTTAATTACTTGCTCACATACTACTCTTTTCTGCAAGGCCCCAGCTTCACCAAATGCAAGAGAGAGGCTCTAATCCCTGTAACTTTACAGCACATTAATCATGGCTGATGAGGTCATGAATCAGTTATGCAAGTCATCCCAAATACATACTGATGAAATCTGCAAGCCATCACTACCCATATTCTGATTATCAACCTCTGTTATAGATGAACTATTTTGAGATTGTTTTAAACAGTTCTAAGGACCTTTAGATTTTTCTGAGTAGCACAGGGATGTCTGACCCACCATCCCCATAATATCATGTACCTCAATTTCCATGTGGTCATTTACTAAGGGTCTCAGTAAGGAAAAATGTGATGTTCCAACATTGAATGCCTTCAGGTGGTGACCTAGGCCAACATTCTGTATGGGAAAAACCCTACCATAATACCTTTAAGTGCACTTTATAAACACTTTGCAATTAACTCTTTATGTGGTGTTACAAAACCCCTTTGTGATTAGTTTAAAAAAGGTATGTTCTTTCATAGTGTAATATGGTTGAAGAAAAATCCCCTTTGTACAAGGCAGAATGTTACTCATTGCAATGTACAAATGAGATGGTCAAGATCTGAAGTTTCATTTGGTTTTTTTGTTTGTTTTCTTTTTTTGATGTTTGGTACTGGGTACAAGGATGTCTCCCTAGGAACAGTAGATGAAGTAGATGAGAAGGCAAAGAGAAGTAGATTTACTGTATTTCATTTCTATTGGTCATACAGAGACATGTGTACAGGTTGTTTCAACTATTGGTGTTATCCTTTTTTGGTAGTGGCTTGAAATCTACCACTCACCAAGTCATAAATATTACATTTGGAGAGACCTTTCAGGCCATTCAAGTCACCCTCTTGCAATGGGTACAATGGTCCCTACTAAATATTCACAAACATAATTCAATTTTGTCATCAGAAGGGTCATCTGTCTCCTAATTACCATGGAAATAATGCAACCGACAACTAGGTCTTCACCACAACACATACATTATTTCCCACTATGCTCCAATATATGGACATAAATTGGACACATATTTTGTACTTGTCTGTTTAGTTCACTGACAAAGTAATCCCATCCACGAATATGTTGTCCAATAAACCCCACAGCTGACACAAAGTCTCAAACAAAATATCTCTCCCTGTGTTGTAAAGAAAAATTTCAAATTGCGCCAGAGAGTCAGCAGCACCTTTTCTTTCAAGAGTATGGATAATCAAAATAATTTCCCCTCAAAAATTCTGTTTCTCTAGGATTTTAGAGGAGGAAGAAATAAGTAACAATGGCTTTGAAGTAATTAATCTCAGAGAAAGAAATTAGATCAGGGTTCATATTTTACAGTGATTTACGTCTTGTGCAACCCCATTACATTTAATGGGACTACTGAAGGTCTGTGTCAACATGGAATGTGACTCTTCAGGCTTAAGTGCTGTGATTCATGGACTGGTTTACAGTGGGAGCTGTTTTTAGGATAAGACTTTATCTCCCAGGACTACTGATGGAGATTTTAGTTTTATTTTGAGGGGGGAGGGTGCTTTGTTTTCTCTTTGTTTGAGGAATATTCAAGGGGTTTAGCCAGTTAATCAGATGCCCATATTTCACATCTTTCGCTGTCACCTTATTCTAATGGGAGTACCTGGACTCTTGGCATGCCTAGTGTCATGTTTTTTGATGGTATAACTCTTTATTGTAGATCATATAGAATATAAAACATTCAGAAGGGAGCAGTACTGCCTGAAAGTGGAAACTATAAACCAAGGCCAAGAAATGCAGTATTTTATAAATACTTATGGTGTTATTGCCCCTTTTAACTTCTATTTGCTTTCTTCCTTTTATTTATTTATTTTTTTAATCCTACAAGGGCCTGAAATGAACATATGTGGACTTACATTTCTTTCTTTCCTGTAAAGATTTATAATATTGAGTTACTACTGCAGATGAACCAGAGCTGCTACACAGCTTTTGACATTGTTGAAAAAATAGACTGCAGGCATAAATCCAAAACACTACTGAATGAAATTATTTTGATTCCTTTTGCCATTAACCAGGAGGGTTATAATAGTATAATGAATATTTAACATTTCTCTTGTAATTTTTATTAGTTTGTAGCACCTTACAAAGTACAAGAAGGACTTACTGCTTTGTTCCATATATAAATTTCCTGTCTTGGAGTGTAAACTGCTAGACGTCATTTAGAAACCATTCTTAAAATAGAAAAACACTCCATCAATAGTTCAGATTAAATATATAAATAATTCCATGGGATGTTTGGTAGCTGCAGTTTCAAAGGAGGACTATGAGCATATTTCTCACCTGAAATGCATTGCACAAGGCTCACTCCCATTCAGGAGTTTCCATAGGAAAGGAAGAAAAAAGTAAACCTATAAAGTCACTTGTGTTTCATGCAGAAACTAATGCATATAAGTAACAGATATTTAACTCTCCACTAGTTTTTTTGTAAGGGTTGGTGGATTTACAGTGGAATATTCCAAGCGAAACTACATTCAAGGCACGCTGACACAGAAGCATTTTCTATTTGATACTACCCTGGCAGCTGCTGTGCCGTGTCCTTTCTCTAGGTGCACAAACTAAGCAGGAGTGGGAAGAAATCTAATCTGGGAAACTCTAAATTAAGGTTTACCTGTACTTTGTGTTTCATCTAGGCTCTTAAACCTGGTTTTGATCAGCTATGACATAGATGTTTATTTATATTTTGAACTTACAGTTCCTTACCCAGAATAGGATTTGAAGGCTTGACTCAATGATATTGGGTTTTTTTTTCCAACCTAAATAATTCTGTGATATACAGACAAATATTACCTTTCTGGTGTACTGCTACAGAAGACTGTGGGTATCCCTTTACGTGTGGTACCTGAGTGATGATTCATAGCAGAAGTCTGACACTACAGACTTTATGGAAAGACTGTTTTCCTCCTCAAACTGGATACCTGCTCATTAAAGTCAGGCAAAGGATGCCCAAACCAAACAGAGTGGCTTGAAGCCTTGCTCAGTGCCTTGCCATTTCAAATGAATGCTTTTGATCATGTCACACCATTTATCCACCACCTCCGCAAACACACACCAAAGCTTCAAGGCTCAGTTTGAATCTCCTGCCCCCTGACTGGTGTAGCATCAGAGCCTGCTGCCACTCTGCAGTTTGCTCCACTCTCCCTTTATTAATGGTTTTCCTTTCTCCTTACAGGTACCTCCCAGTGTGAGCCCAGAACCCCTGGCAACTCTGTGATCTTTGCAGAGCTTGGAGGGTGAAGAGAGGAGATGAGGGTTTAGAAGTGGGGTTTGATCTACCCCACAAACACTGACCACACTGCGAAACAAACAGTTGCAAGAGGAGACAAAGAAGGTCTGAGAACGGAAACCAATGTATTCTGAAAGGTGGGAGTGGTTAAACATGATGAAGAGCCACAGCAGCTGACAGGGAGGGAGCTGGGAGCGGGAGGAGGGAGCACTCTGTCACATGCACTCGGCAGATTATCATTTTTCAATATTCACATTAAGAACAAGAAAACCACAAAGTTTCACAACTTGTCATTTAGCTTAAGTGGGAGGGAGGGGGGGAAGGGGTAAATCAAAGAAAAAATAAAAATAAAATAAAACCCCTAAGGTTAAAAGAGGAATTATAAAAACATCTCTGAACCACAGAGAATTGCAAGGTGACCTTCAGACAAAATCTGGGGTGAGCAACCCAGCTCTTGCCTTCAGATGTCATTCATTTCCTAATTCATTCTTTGCAAAGGAAGGACAAAAGGAGCTTCTTGAGTCATCTGCAGGAAGATGAACACGGACCTTCTGTTTGTACTTTTGCGTTCCTCTTTTTAAAATAATGACAGAGAATAGTATGATCTGAAGTGGCTGCCTGGGGAATTTTTGTCTTTCTGTTTTTAGTGCACATCTCTCTGCACTGACTGAAGGATCCATGCAAATAAATGGAGGGTTTGCACCAAGGGGACTGCATAGGGAAAGCAGCCAAATTGATTGCACACCCATCAGTTCACAGACAAGCACTGCCAAGTGCCTGGAGTACACAATCCAGAAGAGACAACAGCACATTGTGTTCCCTTGCACTGGTTTAACTTCTCTCACTTCTTTTAATAATTCCTCCCATTTAAGATAAAAATCTGATTTTTCACGTAACCTTTCCTTGCCCTTTTGTAACAGCTGTAGTTCCTAGATCTCAGGAACCTCATAAGTATTAAGGTCTCCGGTGGTATTTGGCTGTGGAAATGGAGGTGTTCTTGGAAATTATGAAAATTATGACACATTTGTCATCAAATGATGACATCATTTGTTTTGTGTCAACCTTCCTGTGAGGAGATAATGCTGAAATCTCATTCAGACCTCCCAAATTCCAGTCCCTTCTTTCAAAAACTACTGTCATTTTAAAATATGTATGTATAATAAAATATAAACTGTAATATCTCAGGGTATAAACCAAACACTGAGCACAGACAGTGAATAAAAGCTATTTTTCTTATGATCAAATTATGTTTATTATTATTATCTATTATGTGTTTTCTTGCATGCTTCTTTGAGGCATCTGGTGTTGTCTACAGTCAGTAATTGGAAATGTGTACTAAGACAATTATAAGACTTTGACTGGTGTAACAGTTCCTATGATCTAATGTTTAATAAACCTCAGGAGTTAAGAAGCAACAGCTCATTTGCTCAGTATTAGTATCTAGGAAGCTTTCCTGAGTGAATGAAGTTCTTATAACATTCAAGCTCTCATCATCACTAACATAAAAAGGTTTAGCCGTTCACATGTTTATAATAAACATTAACTTTCTGAGTATGAACCCATTCATTTAGTGGTGAAATAAAATTCTCTGACATTAGCCCAGCTCTGTCTCCCAGGTGCAGCTGAGGCTCTGGACATAAGGCAGTCAGGTGAGAACTTTGGGACAGTGTTAAGCATCTCCAAGACTATGGAAAATATTCTGAATCTCCTGAGATGCCTCTGCGTTTCACAGGCAGATGCATCATCATGGGACAAAGGTTATTATTATCTCTTAGAAGAGGTCCCCCAAAGTAGGGAAGATGCTCCTGAGTCAGAGGAGCAGTGAGCAATGAGAGAGCATCTGAAGTCGTGAGAAAGTCTGAGTGGTGGTGATCTCCATGAGGATGCAGATCTCAGGGACCTGGCAGTGTTGTGCTTGTGGTTGAACTTGATGATCTTAAGGGTCATCCTAAACAATTCAGTGATTCTATGATTCAGAGACATCAACTTCTTTAACTGCCCCTTGAATATATTGATTTTTCCAAATCCTCAAGCCACCTAACGTATACCATCAGCCTTTTCCAAGTTTCCCTTTTCTTGAAGGAAGGGTACAATCTCAGTGAGTGAAACATGAATGATCCCAATTTAAAAACAAACAAAAAAACAAAAATCAAGATCATTCAGGGGAAAAATCAACAAACAAACCTTTACATTTTAGTCTTTTCAGTTATAAAGAGATTTCTGCACTGCCAAAATCTATCAAACCACACTGAGATCTGGCAAAGTGGGAAAACCACATGCCTTTTCAGAACCAAGGTTTCACAAGTCATCTTAAGAGCTATAGGTATTTATTTCCTGCTGGAGAGACTCTCTAGACATTCTGTGTACCTGTGGTGCCAGTGAAGCTCCTGTCGGCTTCAGCAGGAGTTTGTCACACAAAAGAAAGAGCTGCACTAAGGGGTTTCTTCTTAATGGGACAGTGAATTTTTATAAGCTGAAAGCATGCATAAGCTCCAAAAGTTCAAAGTTGCCTCTGCATCCACAGCTGAAGTCAGTGTACAGAGAATTTCCCCCAGGCAACTTTTGCACAGAACACCCCTCACCACAAGGTCTGTGCCTCTGAGGGCAGCAGCAGTTAACACTCACCTCAGCCACCCTATTAACATGGGAACCCTGGGAATGCTGCTGCAGCAGGCAGAAGGCTCACCGTGGGCTAGGACAACACACATACCACTATGTCAGAAATAGCTGGATGTGGCAAGAGTGTCATGTCCCCATAATTGGAAGGGGCCAGATTTCTCTGCGGCATGGGAATGGCTAAACAGCCTGTGGTAGAGTGTCTTGGGAACCTACAAATTGCATGGGCGAGGAATCAAAAACGAGCTGCCTGATAAAGACAATCCCAATCCTTCTTGTGCAATCTGGTTACATCATCCCTGCTCTGCACATCAGGCTGTGCATGAACTGTGATAGAGACACAGCATGTTGCTGTCTTTGGGATTGGTGGTGCAGAGACCCAATCTGGGCATGGTGTCTGCAGCCACACATGTCCACACAGCCCCTCTGCTTCACAGAGCTGCTGAAACACAGATTAATCTGAACCACTGAGACATTCCAGGCTCGCTGTGTCATTGTGGACAGCGGCTGCTGGTGGACACTTAGCAGTAATTATCCAGGAAGAAAACAGACCAGCAAAACATACCTTACTGTTAACAGGGACAACTGGCAGGGACCTAGACTTGCTGTATGGTCATACCTGACTTCTCTGCAATTATATAGTGAAAAAATCCCTCTGCCCCAGGAACCCTCTGCACACTCACTGATACACTGCAAAGCTTCCTAGCTAATATGTGATCCAAAATCAGCCAACACCAGCTTCTGAAGGCTTCTTGCATTGCAGGCATGGCTGGAGTATCTAGGAAACATCTCCTCCCTGTGGTCCACATAAAGAGAACAGACTTCCCTGTGCTGTGGAGCCTGCGAGAGGCACTCCCTCCTTCCCTTGATAAGGGAGGGTGTTTAGGATGTTTAAGCCCCTTTGTTGAGCACCACAGTTGCTCTCCTCAGATGTGGGCTGAGCATAGCTCCAAGCACACCTCTGGCGTGATGACAGGTTCATCATCTCAAGTGACAGGGCTAGACTTGAGGAATTTGGATACACTACACAGGAATCTACTATTAGTGGGATATGCAAGAGGCACAGGTCTAAACCGAGTAACACCAAGTGATGAAGTGAATTTGGTCTGGTGCCAGGAAGGCTACAGGACAGGAAGAAATGAAAGATGAAAGTGTTTTTAACACTGTCTCCACATGCTTAACAAGGATTTTCCCAAGAGTCTTTGCTTTAAAAAAGCTCTCAGATATATAGCATTCTTTCCAGAGCTTCCCTTTATCATCTGATGAACAGAAAGGGCCAAGTTGCTGTGGCAGTTGGATTAATCCTTCCTAAATGGCTAATTTCTGCTTTTATTCTTAAAATGTAAGGCATGGTAATTCCACCAAAATCTGTGGGACTGTTGGGACTTTACACCAGAGTAACAACAGCATTTGGCCCACCCTTACCTACATCTGTGCCCCTGAAGAAATGAGAGGCATGTGGGGATGTTCTTAGATCCTCCTTTCAAAAGAGAGAATGCTTCAACAACGCAGGAATACAACTCACCCAGCAACTGACTCATAAAGGATGCAGGGCAGGTACTACCACACAACAGGCCTCTGCCTTATAAATTAAGGGCTGCTGTTCCACAAGTCATAGGTGTCCCACAGAGAGACACACCTTTCCTCAGGCATCTGAAAATGAGGTGGTGGGACGTGAACAAATCACTATAGATAATGAAGAGCAACAATTAGTCCAGAGGACAATTTGCATCACACTCTAAGAGGCATCCAAGGCAGGTCAAATGGATTCTCCCTAGAGATACCTATTTCTTACTGTTAACTAAAAAGGGAGCCCTGGGTGACCAGTTCAAACTTAGGCATCTAACTTGAAACATCTAAAGCTGTGTGAAATGAATCACACATGTAGACGCACTAGTAGGTCATCTATCTTTTATATGGCATAGAATTTTAATTTTTACCCATCTCCTCTTTTGTTGAGCCCAATAATTTTTGTTTAAAACATTTCCTCCAGAGAGGCCTTCAATCTTGAAGACATAAGAAGATGAAGAATTCTTCATTTCCACTGGCCCCTTCTTTTCATGATTAACCACTATAACTGGAAAAAACACTGGAAAAAAAATTGTTCAACTTTTCCCTTGGTTAATATTTTGTTTCCCTTTTCTGTCTTGAAGAGTTTGTGGTATTTTTCTCTCTAGAAGTGCAGATGCAGTTTCAGATTGCCAAGTCTGAAGGCTGAGTAGTTCCTTTTCCCTTTCAAAATTTAAGACTTTCGTACAAACTTCCACCCACCTAGCAGAAGCATTGCTTCATCTTTATGCTTAACTGGGACAAGCCTTAATAAGACCAATGTCTTATTAAGACCCAGCTTTCCAGGAACCTGAAAGAAGACTGCAAATATGAATAAATTATTGTCCCAGCATCTTTTAAAATAAATATTGCCACAAACCCTTCAAAAGCAGAGAAACTAGAGGGGAGAGACTGATTCAGGTATGGAGATTAAATCAGAGCAGATGTCCTCTTACCTGAATTATAACAAGGACTTTTAAGGACTGTCTTTTAAGGACTGAATTTCAGTTATCTCTTTGACACCTCTAGTCACACATTCTACTCCTGTTTCTCTTCTTCTCCAAGAGGACATGAATGTATTGGAAAATTTTATTTTTTTTCCAGTGCTGTATTTCCAATATCTAAGAAGCACCTTTTTTGTTCTCTTTATATTGCCTCCAAAATAAAAGGTATCTGAAGTGGGCTTCATGGCATTACAATATATATTTTAACATAAATTACAATATATATATCGCCAACAAGTTTCAATCATCATCTGAAATAGTTTTGGATGGAGTTCACTTAAATTTACCTCGGAATCAGTAACCACACCAAATATCAAACAAATTCCTCTATTTGCACATGGAAATTGGACAGTGAGGAGGACAGTTAATCAAGTCACTAAAAAATGAAAAACATAAAAACCCAAACAAACAAGAAAACCAAACCAACTCCATAAACCTCAATAAACAACAACAAAAAAAGATAAAAAACCACCCTAAAAACAACAAAAAGGGGTTTTCTGAACACTAAACATGCTAAGAATTGCCATTTGGCACAAGTGCTAATTCTCTTTATTAAATTGCCATTATTTACACTATCATGAATGAGGAGCTTATTGCACATTGCACTGCACAATAACAGAAAGGATAGTCCAGGTTTTTATTTTCATTAGCTCCATCTAACACAGCCAAAGTGAAAGAATATAATTGAAAGCATCTCCATATTAAAAGCCCTCACAAGTATATATAAATACTAGATCAAGCTAATCATATCATGATAATGTTTCTATGATCAGTTTCCAAATACACCTAGTAACAACAAGGCTCCTGCCAATTTTAAGCTCTTTTGTAATGGACACGAACAAGAGATATATAAAAATCTCTCCTCATCTTCAGTTCTGTTGTCCCTGCCTTACAGAGCTCTCTTCAACTCATATTTATTACAGTGTGTGTGCATTGTTTTTCCTGCTTCAAACGGAATATTCCTCTTGAAGAACTTGGCCTTTAACAGATTTTTTTAATCACTGTGACTGTCTAGAGCAGACTATATTGCTATAAATAGTCCCCATCCATCATTTGGATAATATATTGATCTAAGAACTCTGATTAGAGTAATATTCTACCAAATACTACTACCATTAGTACTTGCAATTGCATTATTATTATTATAATCACCATCATCATTATCATGATTATTAGTACTAGCATTAGTATTAGTATTAGTATTGCATTTTTGTTTATATGTACTTTAGCACATTTAGTTTTTAAGGAACTGGCTTAAATGGATGATGAAGTTGTTAAATACCTGCAAGCAGAGCTGGACTCTCACTGGGTTTGCTTTTTTAACAGCGAGGCCAGAGCGTGACCCTCAAACCCACTGCAAAATACTTTCATCCAAACTGTCCAACCAAAATATAGATTTAGAAATGTCCACATATTTTCCCAGAGTATTTAGTGCTTTAGAAGGTCATAATAAAAGTACTAGTTTTATTATTCCACAGTTTCAGCAGATGGTATGAACTATTAAGAGTCAATTTGAGTCTATTAAAAATGTCATCTATTCTATTTCCAGACATTATCGCAGCGGTTCAACCTCATTACTTATCTGTCACTACAAAGAGCAGATAAACCTTCATCCATCATGTCCAATGACTTTTTGCCCAGAATTCTGGATCTTTTTTTCCTTTGCTAAATTATCCTCTTCTCTCAGTTCCACAGCAATGTGGGCAACCATTCTCTATTCCCCCCACCACATATATATATATATATATATATATATATATATATATATATATATATATATATATATATATATATATATATATATATATATATATATATATATATATATATATATATATGCGCGCTAGAAGAATATATATAAATATATGCTAGAATATGCTAGAAGAATATTTAGTCTTCATGTAGCACATTTTCCAAAGAATGTCAAAGAACACAAAATACAAATGTATCTTTACACCTATTTACTCAAATGAGACTTCTGAGGTATGGGGTCATTTGTCTCCACAATTTAAAAAAAAAATGGTCTCTGAGCGTAAATAAAGAAATCAATGCTGACACAGCACAAGCTTCCCTTTTGCAATCATATAGACTCTCAGAATTTCCATAAGTACTCTCTACCCTTTTTTCTTGCAGATGTTGCTCTGGTTCCTTAAATCAATCATTCTCTAAAAAAATTCCAAAATACTTATATCTCATTTTTGCCTTGGTTTACAGCTAATTTTCCTTGGAAAAGATGAATATTATTTCTGCAATTCCTGACTTTAAAATCTACACAAGCAAAGCTTTAGAACATATATTTATTTTATTCAAGGAATGAGTGGTCTTTTACTCTGCATATTAATTAACAAAGTCATTAATAATTTATTCCCAAATTTTTAAAAAAGCAGCCTGATCTTTGGAGACCCTGTTTTGAAGATTAAGATCCATATAAAACACCCATATCTCTCTTTTATGTCATTTATAAAATTAGCCACAAGCTAAGTAATTGTAATTTGAAGGATTTAAAACTTTCAGGGATATTTAGAGACATTAAATTTATCAATTATGTTTATACAATGCTTAATTATGGTCACCTTGTTGAAACAAAGGATCATTGACAGCCATGACTACCATATTTATTCATGTTTCTGGATACATGAGAAACAATTACTTAAGGTAGAGCAATCAAGTATGTTACCCTGTGTCTGCAGCTGTGATATACTTTATTCTGTGAATTGAGAGGGGGGAAAGGAAAATTTTTACTGCCATAAGTCAATCACATTAGGAGAAAAAAAAATGTGATGCATATTATCTATTTTTATATGACAGCATAGAAAGAGACAAAAAAAAATGATGCTTTGATCTCATTAAAGAGATGTATTTTCTGATATGTAATACAACTGACACTTTAGGGGAATATGACTTTTTTCCCATCACAGAGAATATCTGAAACATGAGAAGCATCAATCAATACCTGCAGTTCCTTGAGAGGCAGCATTAAACAAGAGAAAAGATCACTTCCCTTTTCTGCTGTGTTCTGCTATGAGTGTCCTCACTAAAGGTCTGTTCCAGCCAAGGCAATTAATGGTTAACGAGAACAGAAAAAGCTGTTTTAGAGAAAGGGGGAAACCCATCAAACTGAGCACTGAATGATGGTTTCATTAAAAAGTAGTCTGAGCACCAACTTTGTGGGGAAAAAGAAGTACAAAGCCTTTTTCTGCATCTTTGTGCTTCCACCAAGGAAGTTGCTGAACCTTTATCCTATGGTGTTTCATGGACTGCATGGGAGAAAAGGCCTTCACCAGGTAAAAACCTGTATCAAAATTGTCCATATATGGTGCTTTGTGGTTCTTCTCATCTCTGTGTCACCTGGGTGGGAACTGATTTTGGACTGGATCACTCGAGCCTCACCCCTGACGCTGTGGTTTCAGCATCCCATCATCAGCATCCTTGACACACTGTGGCTGGGCTATGCCACGCACTGGAGGAGATGTCTCCCAACTTGACAGCTGCTCCTACTGCTTGCAAGATCTTGAGAGTTGTAACTGTTTAACTAATATTTACTCTATTTCATCTTTTAGGCTGGATTTTGTCTTTTGTAGCCAGCTAGAGGGGCATTTTCCAGTGGAAAGATCAGGAGAAATTTGGTCTGGCTTGGCCAGAATCCTGCCTGCGATCCCCTGAGGAGAAGGACGTTGCCATGGCAGCTTTGCTGTTCCTTCAACTGGTGCAATAGCTGCTGTTGTCACATTAAGCCAACTCTGCTCGTCTGTGAAGGTGAGCTGCCTCTCTGGGTAATTACAAACATACCTGCTTCCCCGTGTGCTTCTGCTGCTTGTCCTTCCACCTGCCTAAATATTTTGATATCCTTTTTGCAGGACATGACCTACCATGGCTGTCATGTTGCTCAATCTCTCCAGATTTTAGCAGCCAGCTCTGCCATGTAATGGGCTGCAGCTTTTGTTGAGGGACTCAAGCTGCCCCATTAAGGCCCTGACCAGCAACGGGAGAGTGATGTCAATTAATTTCAGTTCTGAGCTCTGCAGAGTCACTCACCCTTTCCTAGGTTGTTTTGTGTTTTTTCTTGTGCCTGTGGCATACAAAGGTGCTACAAAAAAATAGCTGATGAAAGGCTTCGCTACTCAGGATGGATCCTGAGCTTAAGGATCTCAGTATTTCATTGGAGAGCTGAGAAAGGTTGTCCCCTTTGCAAACACAGGGCTGTCCCCTCACAAACCTCTTCTCTTATACAAGGCTGGATCACACAGATGAGCCAGAGTTGAAGCTCTTTGTCTCTCAAAACCACATCTCACACCCCACTGGAGAAAGCCCTAAGGCCACTGATGAGTCTGAGCAGCAGACATTACCCGTCTAGCCTGCTGAAACTGTGCCAGATTAAATCAATGGGATCGTAAGCATTTAAACAGGAATTACTCCTGCTCAACCAGCTAAAAATGTCCTTTATTAGACAACAGCCTCACTCGCACCCCTCTGCACATCAAGCTGGAGGCTGCACAGTGGAGGTAGAAGCCTGCTCAAGGTTCAGCCCTTGCAGAAGAAGAAAAGGTGTGCTTTATTGCACATGGATTCTGCAGCTCTGGAAATGATACAGCTACCGTACCCATACCATAGTGCAGCTCTGAGAAATGAACACATGATTAAGAGCTTAGAGAACTCTGCACTAAAAAGAGAGACAGCAATGTTGCTGTGATTTAATTCATTCATGCATGCCCTTCAGCCCAGTCTAATTCCCCAGGGTTAAAATGAAATGGAGTTTAAATCTAACCAGGGTAGAAACTCGTAACCAATTCCTGTGCTGCTCAAAGAGAATATCAAATGACATGAAATCCTTAATTGCCCTGAATGAGACACAGACATCTGAAATGGAGTTATGCCTCTCCTATCTTAAAAAAAAAAAAAAAAAAGCAAACCTAAATTAATTCTTTACCTTCCTTTCACCACCCTTAGAAAATGAAACTTCTTCAGGCATAAAAATAGACTAAGCTTTACTAAAACCAAGTGCAGATTTAAGCATCTACTTTAAAGGGCAAGCTGCTTGCACAACTGATATGATATTATGAAACTTTAGACATTTCTTTCACAACTGACAAGGAAATGAATGCATTAGACAGGCCTGTTTCACATCTGAAGCCACAAAGGCTCCCAAGTCCGTATGCCTCTGGATTCTTCTCTGAACTCCATTGTTTGTGGTTTAAACACTAAAAAGGGTCTGACCCATTTTAAAAGAAGGAAATCATATTTCTTAGTCTGCAAATGGTACTCACTGCTAGCAGAAAAACAACTAAAGCTTAATCCTCCTGAAGAAAGGAAATGTCCCAGGTCAAAGTCACAGCACATAATCCCCCCCAGAAAGTGAGGGAAAAAAATAAAATACACCAGGTCCAGGCTGGTCATGCAGAACCACACAACACTGTCAAAGTTTACAAATCACTCTGTCAAACACAGCTGATTTTCATCTAACAAAGCAGTGATGTTTTTGGGGGAAGGTTAGCATTACTTTCTTGGCAGAGCAGAATTGTACCTTTATTCTGAAATATCACTTCATGGTGAGAAGTGTTGCACACAGTAATGAAAAACAATAATCTGTCTTCAAAGTCCTTTTGAAAGGTCTAGCTCATTCCAGTTCCTCGGGGCAAAGCAGGACAAAGTGAAGTGGAATGGTTTCCATTTCACAGATGGGAGATATGAGGCAACAAAGAAGAGGGAGGGTTGGTGTGATGCTGTTTTGGGATATTCAGATTGCAGTCTCAGGCAACCATCTTTTTACATTTGCATTCAACAACAGGGTAAACATTTCTGTGCTTTTCACCAATGAAGTACATGAGATCACTACATCTGCAACTCATTGTGCAGCCTGAGTGCACCAATTGGCCTGAACATCAGTGAAGGAAGCCACAAGTTTGGATGAATCTCTGGCCTCTCGCCAATCATGCAGAGATCTTGTTTCTTAGAATAATTACTGAATTAAACTCTTTGCAGGGAGAAGAGGAAATGGCAGGAGCCAATTTTTTTGCCAAGTCTTAGCACGAGAGCTCAGGACATCCTGGGTTTCTTGCCTGCTCAGATCACTGAGTTTCCTCTATTTTCCAGCAAATCCCAGCGTAAAAGGATTTAGCAACAGGGAAGGCACATTCCCAAGCAGGGAGTTTGATCCCACTGCTGAAGGGAAGAGAGACAAAGACTTAACATGACTACAGACAATCTAGCACTGAACTTGTGGACTGCTCATTTTCCCTTGGAAACTCAAGCTAATTCACTTTCCCTTTTCTTGACACTCTGCAATGAGCGGCTCTCCAAGGCACTGACCCTGTTATTACTGACTACCAAGTTTAACACTTATTATCATGGTAAGTCTCATTGTTTAAAGCAGCCTTTGCCTAATGGTTTTCACATACACTTTGCACCTGGCTTAATTCAATCCTGCCTCATTCCAGTGCAAAAAACTGAAAAAAAGGTGCTGTGCTTGCAAAGTGTGTGCATTTTCTATAGTACCCATGCTTTCAAGATGTAGGGCAATGTCCACCAGGACTCCAGTTTGTGTGGACTAAACTGAGGCTGAGAGAACACTGAAATGAGTCTCTCTGTGAATCACAAATGCTTGTGCTGCCGGAGCCAGGGCTGGGGCAGCTCTGCAGGTGAGGTCTCAGCTGAGCACAGGGACAGAGGGGCAGAACAACCTCATTTAAGCCTAGTAAAGTTCAAATAATCACATATCCTTCACAAAAATCCTACCATGTCCCAAGACAATCAGATTAATCTGTTAAACCTTTGCTTCTTCATTGTAACTTGTGCCAGTTTTAACTTCTGGTCAGTGGGTTTGTTCTGTTTTTCTCATCGTGGTGGTTACTTTCTATGGGTAATTTTTCTTATATACAACTCCAGAACTTGCATTTTAATGTGTGTCACTATGAGCTGGCCCGCAGGTTAATCTGTTTCAGTGTCTGTCGTCATGAACAACCATATTGTCTGGAGAAGGAATTACAAAAAGGATGTGAAATCATGACAGTCCAGGTAATTTCCTTTCCAACTACAACTCTGTTGACATTAGCTGCAACATTAGCAGCTATGAATAAGGTTTGTCATGTACAGTCCATGAAAAGAAAGAAACAAATGGAAAAGTTAAATATTTACTCTCTGACAGCTTATTTTTTTGCAAGTGTGCTTTTTAACTAAAGTTATCCAAAGCTTTCCCAAACCATTTTGCCAAGGGGAGCTGCTGTTTGCAGGATCAGGAGATTGTGTTTGCCTAAGCACATCTGTGGAGCCAAAAGAAAATAAATAAAAAAAATTTAAAAAAACTTTTTTTCACCCATTCCTCATCCATTATTTTATTAACCACATTTCTAAGGTTAGAAAAATATCCACTCCATTACCCCCTAGGGCATGAGACACAGGATTCCAAAGCCCATTTTGTACTCAGTTCTGCTGAATTTCAACACCTACTGATACTGTGTGGCATCACACAAAGTCAACTTGACTGGGAGTTTTTTAAATGGCAACTTGGTAAAATTATGCTTTTGATTATTAACAAATACCATACCAGAGGGTCAGCTCAGACTTTCTACTACATGCTCAAGGTGACTGAATGATAAACAAACCATCAGTGGGAAATTTGGATGCTGGCATATGCCATCTGGTTAGCTTATAGAAGGAGGAAGTGAGAAGATGTATGGTTGATTTGCCAAAGTAGTTTAAAATAAAATAAAAATATTTGAAATAAGAAAAAAACTTCAGTTCTTCTGTCTTCACTTTCTTATGCAGATGTCTATAATCAGACTTTTATTTGTACAGAGAGATACCAGAACAAATAGGACTTGCTCTCAGGAGCATTCATTAACTTAAATTTGGGTACTCGGTGTGCTAAGCCTCTCTCTAAGAAAGTTTACATTTAAGTGCCTAAAAAGGATTGAAGTGACTGGCTAAGAAACCTCTGGCAAAAACATGAGGATAATGGGATGTCTGAAATTGATTCATTTCCTGACTGGATCAAATTCCAGACTGATTTACTTTAAGTGGCCAGAGCACAGAGAAAGGAACTCATGTGGGACTCTTTGCTGTGGGTAGCATAAGAAATTATGTAATTAATCTGAGGTGGAGGAAATATAGATGAGACATTTAAGGAAACAAGTAAAAGGTAAGGAGAGTTGCATTTTGGTGCAGAATGCTGAAGGACTCAGCATTGCTGGACCTGCATAGGAGCAAATCAGACCAGTGAGCTTGGGGTAGAGCTGACCCTACATTATGGAGAATGCATTCAGTGACCTCCTGAGCGTGGAGGAGAGGGAGAGGGAGAGGGAGAGGGAGAGGGAGAGGGAGAGGGAGAGGGAGAGGGAGAGGGAGAGGGAGAGGGAGAGGGAGAGGGAGAGGGAGAGGGAGAGGGAGAGGGAGAGGGAGAGGGAGAGGGAGAGGGAGAGGGAGAGGGAGAGGGAGAGGGAGAGGGAGAGGGAGAGGGAGAGGGAGAGGGAGAGGGAGAGGGAGAGGGAGAGGGAGAGGGAGAGGGAGAGGAGAGGAGAGGAGAGGAGAGGAGAGGAGAGGAGAGGAGAGGAGAGGAGAGGAGAGGAGAGGAGAGGAGAGGAGAGGAGAGGAGAGGAGAGGAGAGGAGAGGAGAGGAGAGGAGATCCCTTCACTGTGTGAGAACCACTTAGTAGAGACAATGAAAGAGGAGTAAGCATAATCTTTTGCTGTACAGTTATGTGGCATCTTTCATATCAAGATATCCATGCAATTTTAGTTAAATCCAGGAATTGAAGAGGGTGCCATTAATCTGCTCATTTATAAAATCCAAATGAAGCTGAAAAGGTGAGGTGTTTTGTTCATAGGCTGTAATTTCAGAGCAGTAGCAAAGGTGGAAGTACTACCTTGGGGCCAAATTTTATCTAAAGTCAGATTCTTCCTCATCCAAAAGCATTGGAAACTGGACACTAGTAATTCAGGGAAATTTGATTCCCACCATTCTGCTGTAACATGACAAAGGATCTTATAGCCTCATGGTCTTCAAACACCCTTTGAATCTCTTTCTTCTCTATCCTACTGCCATTTGTGCCCATTTCAGCATTGAACCACCCAAAGAAAAAGTCAGAATAAAGCAAAGATCTCTGGACAGAGAAACATTGCTGTCACACACACAGGAAAACACTCACAGAACACCACAGTGGTCATGGTGCTGTGTACGAACTGCAGGACACATTGGGTATTCTAGACACCAGGTGTCTGGGACATAATGACCTCTTAATTAATGGCTAAATAATGACCACTAACAATTAAGTTGTCAGAAGACAGGAGAAATGATAATGGTAAGTGCAATTCCCTGTTTACCACAGGAGCACTTCCCATTTCTTAGGCCCTGTGCTCAGTCCTTAAACACCTTTCTTGTCCATATAGGCTGTGGATATATGTTTTGTTTCCTTGAATAAAAGAGAAATATAGTTCAAAATGGGAAATTAAGAAATTAGAAGTATCTCTTTCCATGTTCAGCTTGGGGAACACAACAGAAAGAAAAGCCTGCCTGAAATTTTAACAACAGCTGTGGAAATACCCACATATGAGTTCTAGACCCTTGATTTTTTCAGCTATAGCAAGGTTTCCCTGCTGGGAAACCCTTGGGCCTGTCCATCTGCCATGCAGTATGGTGAATACTACTACAATGGCAGTTTAAAAATAACTGTGCTCTTTTGAACCTCCCCATTTAAGTCACTCCATTGATTACTCAGAAGAATGCAGACTCTTGTGTTATTTGATCAGCACATATACTCTGAGCATTTAATCCCCTCAAATATTTTTCAATAACTTCCTTTAATTACAAGGAAAACACGTCGAGTGATGCATGCATTGAAGAGCTTCCCCTCGTGTCTCTCTCTCGCTTTTATTTTTTTTATGTTTAATGAAGAATTTGAATCACTTTTCAACTTCTTAATCCTATAATCCTGGAAGGAATTTGCTCTGTTCCAAACCCTGGGGGTGGTAGGCTTATGCTTAGTACAGTACACCTTGGAGATCTTGTGGCAGGGTCTTTCCAGAGGAGTCCCAAATACCTGCATTCCTCAGTTGTGTGGTCACCATGTAATTCAACCTCACCAAAAACACCTCCTCTCAGTGGTTTAAGGATTGACTTTTCATGGGAAGTGCAGCGATAACATGGCACATTAGACACAAAGTGTGCAGGGAACCAAGCTTTGCCAGAAGGAATGGGGTTCTCAGTGCCAAGCAGGATGGTTTTAACAACAGCTTTATCCCCTTCAATGAATCTATTCTTCTGGAAAAAAAAGTCAGGGGAAGGCTGACCTTGCTAATACTACATCCTTGCACCTTGTTTGCCTCCCATTCCCTGGGGGGGATACTGGGGAATGATGGCCAAGTCTGTTGGACTGGTCTTCTTGGAAGGGTTGGACTGAGCCTGTTGGCTGCACAGTCTTTGCCTTGGAGGGCACGCAACACTCTCCCCTGTGAGCATGGTGAATTCACTGCACAGCAATTTCAGACTTGTCTACTTTTGTTTCAAGAAAAGCCTTCGTTGTCACACCAAGGCAGCTCTTCTTGCAAAGAACCCAAAGTCCGTGATTTTCCTCCTCCAGGTATTCCTGTAGCACCAAGGAGCACTGATAAATGTACTCCAAAGCACAGATTTTCCACCTTGTCTTTCCAGGCTGTTAGTTCTCATGGGGTGGCCTGTGGGACCCATAAAATGGGGCAAAAATGGTGCATGTAACAACTGTAAAAGAGTAAAACCACAGTAACAACCCAAACCATTCCCTCGTAATTCTGTATATGCCAGCAAGTAGACAGGGTGAAAAAAAGGCTGTAAACACACTTTCAAAGTTTTGCAGCATTTTTAGCTGTTTGTAAATCAAACACCTTGGGGCTCTGTTGAGCAGAGCAAGTCTTGGCTTACTCTCCAAACATCTGAGCATTCTTTCATTACAAGCAGTAGCAAAATACTGTGAAAAGGCATCTGTTATTCACTCCTCTCCCATTCTAGGTCACGCTCCTCAGCTCTCTTTCTTTTTCTCATGCTTGTTAGTTCAAGTAACCATTGTTTTGTCAGTGGTTAGTTATCTAATCCCATTACACATAACCATTGACATTGTGTTTTGTGCTAAAGTAACAACACTGAGAAACAGGTTGGGAAACCTGAACAGCCCGAAGTGCATCTATCTCTGTCCTTGTTGAGATAAGATGCCATCAGAGGTCTCAGCTGAAGGGTGTTTGTATGAAGAGAAGCACACAGGACACCTTGATGTTAACGTGGACACAGCACAGACTGCATACAGCAAGGACATGTGGGGAACAAGGGTGTTGCTTGCACATAATTTCTCTCCATTTGAGAGAACTAAAACTTGCAGGAAAATTCAGTGCTGGATCAGCTTGAAAGCCTGGCCTGTTTTCAAAGGTTTGCACATTTTAGTGCAGCTCCAATGATCAGTTTTATGATCTGACAATTGACAAACCTGCTAACACATTAATCACAGCTCAGCTGGCTGAGGATGATGAAAAATTATGTCATAATGTGATGTATGACTGCTGCTTTCTATTGCTGTGATAGACTCCAGCACCTATTTCATATCCAAATAGGCCATCTCATGTCTCTCCTTCTGCGGGGCCAATGAGTTCCCTGCTTGCCTAGCTGAAGCATCATGTAATAGGCAGGAGCATGAATTAGACACCTGTCATTGATGCAAAGAAACTGTCTTCTATTTTCCAAAATTCTTGTGCTATTTCACCATCAACTTTCATTAAGGGAACAGAACTCTCCTATCTCCAGAGGACTGCTGACAAAAAAAGCTGAGTGAAGGAATGCACCTCCAGGAATATTTTTCAGCATATATGGCAAGCTGTGTGTACATGACAGCAGCAGATGGGTTACACACTGATGTCCTCTTTAGAAGAAAAGTCTCATTAGAGCAGACAGGACTGACAGTTTCCATCCAGACTTGGCATGTGCGTAGTGCCACCCTCACCTCCAGCTTGAAGAGGAACTGGGCAGGTTTAATGAACAAAACCCATTAAACCCCCAGGTTTGCAGAAGGGTGAGCCAAATCACATAGAAGTCATCATTTGCTGCAAGTCACATGTCAATTCCAGACTGGATCTAATGACAGAATCCAGGAAAAGAACTGAAGGAACAGTGTATTTTCTTTTCCTCTCCATCTGTCTCAATGTACACCTTTTAATAGAAAACTGGTTGTTTTTGGGTTTTTTTTTGTTTTGTTTTGTTTTGGTTTGGTTTGGTGGTTTTTTTTTGTTGTTTTTTTTTTTTTTTTTCCCAGCATTCCACTCTCCAGTTTTGGAGCCAAAATTGTTGGATGAATTTAATCCCAGTGTGGGGCCATTTATTTTGGAAACACTCTACTGTTTTTGTTTGTTTGTTTTTTGTTGTTTTTTTTTTTTTTCACAGATTTTGTGGTAAAAATACAAAAAACCTAGGTAAAATCACCAGTTCTTACTAGGAAAGCATATACCCATGCCTTTCTAGCACTCTCACTGCCTTTGTCCTTGTAACAGTTGTATTATTATCTTTGACCCCAACACTTACATGCACTTCAAAGCCCTGTAAGGACTATTATTCCCTCTCAAATAGTAGAAGAAAGTGAAATTCACTACAGCAAGGAACTGGCAAGCTTGTGGTGGGACAAAATAAACACTCTGGAGAGAGAGCCCCAGGGAGATGGCTCACCTCCAGCAGCATGGACCAAAGAATTTTCAGCAGCAAGATGAATTTTTTATTTTGCTCAAAGAGCTGCACCCAACAAGGATAACCTGAGAAGGTTGTTAAGTAATACTACTACTAATAATACTCTTAATAATAAATCTAAACAATTCCCATAAACACTTTCTTGTTGCTACTGTTTATTATTTATTTAAGACAAAATCCAGGGATACTCCTGGCCCACAGTAAAACCTCCTCTAAGTCCAATCCTCGCCTCTTCTTGGACAGTCACCATGAGCAGAAGAGCAGGAGCAAAGACCAAGGGTGCTGGCAGGGCACAGCAGTCAGTGTGTCACTGTGATAATCTACTTAAAGGAGGAGGCCAGGGCATCATTAAATAGCATGGCCTGAAGTTCTATGGAGCAGCTGGAAGGTCTGGTGCTCTCTCCATACTAAACTCTAGCTCATGTATTTCTTCTTTACATATGTACCTAGACATTAGTTCAGCCCCAGCCCTGACTCTCACCATTCTCTATCACCAGAAATATCAGACTCCTCAAGTCACTGTTCCAAAGGTGACATCTATTTTTTTATCTACCTTTGAGAAGCCACAAAACTAAATAAGCAGATGTTGTCACAATTTTTTTCATCTGGCAGCCACAAAACCATGCATGGCAAAATCTTCTAAAAAAAATCATTACCTGTAAAAGGCCAAAACAACAAAAATCCAAACCAAAATCAAGAGAGTAGGCCTTTTTTAGGACAGAGTTTTCTATGATTTTTTTTTTTTTTACATTATCAGGGAGGATGCTTTGAGTTTCCAAACATTTTTTATCAGTTCAGCAGGATGAAGAGCAACCAGCTGGAAGTCATGCAGCAGATGGCCATTGGGATCCACAAAAGATAGGAAGATGTCACTTAGCTTGCATGAGACCAAGACAGAAACACTTTCAACCTGGAAATCCATCTGGGACTAGATGTCCACATGGTTCAGGCAGGTAATGGTCAGGTAATAATCACTTCATTTGCCATCCTTGTTTTCTCCTGAATTTGAATGGCTTTCTTCATTCATTGGCATCAGCTATTTTTGGTTCTGTGAAGGTGAAATTGAATTTTTTGCTGAAGTTCATTTGAATACCTTCACTTCCACCTGGATTTTCTCATATTTTTGTCAGTTTAATCAAAATGTGCCTGGATGCCTTATCCATCCAGGACCAAACCATGCACTCACAACTTTTGTAGCATGCAAGAGGTCTGTATTTCAAATGCCAATTATTCATCAATTAGAATGGATAACTTAAAGGCTTCCTGCAAGAGTGCTGTTTTTATGCAGATAAAGAGAAAAAACATCTAATGAAAAAACTGTCCTTGAAAGCGAGCAATATTTTTTCTAAGAAAGAATTTATTTTTGCTAGTAAGACAAATTAAGTTGGCCTCAAAGACCTTATGTTGGCTTTGTTTTTTTTGTTTTTTTTTTTTTTTTTTTTGTAAATGGTTTCTGTGGGGTATTTTTGTGTTTATTTTGTTTTGTTCTTCTTTCCAACTGACCAAAGTGACTACAAGATAAATAAAGTGCTAAGTTTCAGGGGGCTGGAATTTGGGAAGGAGCAGACAATTTTCTTAAGCAGTGGTAGTAGCATTCACCTTTAACGCTTGGATGCCAAGCTGTCAACCAGCAACTTCAACACCACCCTTATCTCTCCTCTTTTCTATTTATATATTATACAAAGCTATTTTTTCTTGGGTTTAATTGCACATCAAAGGACCAACTGAATGGATCCATTTCAGAGGTTGCTGAAATCAACGCTGGGGAATCCTGCAAATGGAGGTCTAAAATTTCAGTTCTTTCCAGTGTTGTATTAGATAATATGGGGAAATCCAGTGAAACACTCAGCAAAAGCACCCTGGCTGTGGTTCAATTATTTGCAACTTCAAGCTGGACTTCGAGAAGATTAAACAACTAATTATTATATTAATTAGCTCCCTCTAACCACAGGTTTCCTGACAAAGGAGACACCAATGGCAATAATTATTTCAGTTTTTCAGAGGTAGTGTCAGATCTCTGACAACATTCAGGTGTCTCAGAGTCCATGAATGCATCCTTAAAAATGGACTATAGCCTCTTATTCATTCAGGGATATGAAAAAAAAAAAAAAAGGAATCTCCCAGTTCCCTTTAGGCCAAATATATTTGCCTTGGCAAATATGGATTTTGAAGGACTGGCCCAGGATTACAAAATTACAAAAACAAAAAAATCACAACCCTAAAATTTATTATATTGGACACAGTTTCAGACTGAGGATTTCACTGACTTGTTAAGTAAATAGAAATGCCTGCACCTCTGTGTTCCCATTGTAAAAGAGATGTGAACACCACAAAATACTTCAGCTACCTTAAAACTATTTTCCCATCACTGAGCTTGTCTCCTCTAAGCTTTATGCACAAGAAAGGTAAACAAGCACTGCTCCAGTCTAAGTTGAATAGCCTTTTTTGACATGTTGACTTGATTATTTCTGTCTACTTTCCCAAGCTTTCCAGCTCTTACTGACTTAAGCTTCTCTCAGATGAAACCTCTGGCAAAACTGCCTCCTGTGTTTCAAGATCCTTAAAACTCACTCCTTTGTCTGTCTCAATGTCAATTATTGCTTATTTATGAAAGGAAAGGAAAGGAAAAGCAAACCACACCGGCCCAGACACAAAAATAATGAATAGACAAAGTTCCACATTCATAAATAAAACAGCATACTTCATATAGTCCTTAAATAATCTTAGGCGGTTGTTTTGTTTTGTCACCATTTTAATATGTTTTTTTGTTCTACTACTCTTGTACTACTTTTAAGTAGGAGAGGTATTTGACAAGTGAATCTTCAGTGATGGCAACTGAAGCTTTTATTGACTTTTTTGAGCTAACTTGGAATTACTGAAATGAACAGCACTTGTGAATATAAACTAAAACAATAGGTGACTGGTACACATTGTGTGAGAATTTATTTAATTTTTCAACGTGATAGAAACTGATGGCCAAACCAGACACACTTTAATGTTGTTGCAAAACATTTTTCCTCCCTGGAATGGACATAATTCACCTCTAGGCTTGTTTCCACTACACATACAAAAGTATAATTCACCATAGTAAGTTATAATGGTGCATAAACTCGTAATCAAGCTGGTTTCCTTAAGCTGTTTCTGTTCACTTCGGGATATATGACTTTCTAAAAAGCACAGCCATACAAGGAAAGGGACATGGGTTTGGGGTGAGGTAGAAGAGCTGGAAGACAGCTCAGTCTTGTCAGTAGTTCCTCATGCCAGACACCTTGGGCCAGTCCCATGATGAATGCCTCCAAAGAGCTTGAGAGAGCATACCTGTTTGCAGATATAGCAAACTAATTACGTGGAGGCAAATCTCAATGGAAATAATAATAGTAAGAATTAAAATGTTCCAAATGGTACTCATCTGGGAATCTCAATTAGCTTAACAAACAGTAATTAATTTAGCTTCTTAGCTCTCTGCAAGATAGAGAATGAGTAATCTTCCCATTTTATCGATGGGGAAATGCACATGCAGACATGTCAATGAGACTTCATCTGGATTTATACAGCACATCTTCTTGCAACCTCTTCTCTATCTTGTGCTCTCTCCTGTCATATCAGCTGTTATTGTCCCTTTCTTTTTGAGCAAAATTCTATTCTGCTGGTTTGGGCCAAAGTCTCCAAGGCCTGAACACAAACAAAGTCTGCTGTACTCACCATAAGAGTTGCATTAAATACCCTGTGCTCTGATAGAAAACATAACCAGTGAGACCTCACCGGATTTTATTTAGTAATCCAACAGTGAAGTTTCCCTAATGACGCTGATGACAAATTTGGCTTTATTTCTTTTACTAAATGTTGCTAAAACCCAGGAGATGATCCCATAAAAGAGTCAGATTAAACACCAGGAGAGAGACCTGCCTTTGACCTTTAATGAAGGGCAGGAATTGTTGGTGCTCTGAGGGCAGCTCTCCAACACCGTGAGATAATAGATCCTTCCCTAAAATAAACATCAAGCATCCATACCAACAGAGCAGCCTCTAGTTTTATAATCCCTTTGCTACTTTAAATCTACACATGAATTATTATATCGCAATACATACAAAATAACTATGTCATGACTCTACAACAGTACTCTGTAAGAATACAGAGGACTAGGAAAAATAAAGAAAAAGCTTAGTGACTTTTCAGACTTAAGTAAAATTGATTTGTCTGCATTCTGGAAAAGAAAATATTTTGGTACTTTCAAAATCAGAATGAGTATTTGAGTTTTTAGACCTTCTTGCTTTAAAATTACCTGGAAGGAGGTTGTAGCCAGGTGGGGGATGATCTCTTCTCCCAGGCAACAAGCAATAGGACAAGAGGAAATGGCCTCAAGTTGTGCCAGGGGAAGTCCAGGTTAGACATCAGGAAAAATTTCTCCACAGAAAGGGTTTCTAAACATTGTAAGGGATTGCCCAGGGCAATAGTGGATTCACTATCCTGGAGGTCAAGCAATGACTGGGAATGGGACTTTGGTTAGTTGACATGCTTGTATGCAATCAAAGGTTGGACTTGTTGATATTGGAGGTCTTTTCCAACCTTAAAAATTCTATGATTCTGTTGTATGGTTGCTTTAGTTGAGGGTTAACTGGATATGGTATGGACTTAGTGACTACTGAGTTACATGCTGCTCGACAAACATTCACACATAAACTATCTTTGAATGCAAGACTGTCCTGCAGGTGAGACAGGAGGTAGGAGATGTTCTCATGTATTTTAAACTATTTCTCAAAGTAGGTTTGTGCCTTGGAAAGTTATTTTTCACTGTGTCTCGGTTCCCCACAAATAAAACAAGACTTGCAGCTGGTGTCCACGGCAGCTGTGCTGCTGTGAATACAGAGTGGACAAGAAATTTTAATCCTGGACTGTATAAGGGGAGATTTCAGCCTTAGTCACATTTTGCAGTTTTTGTTGACTGCAGTTTTTGTAAACTGTTGTGCAATTGGGCATGAGGTCCATCGCTGTGACACTGCTGGAAAAAAGATCCCCATCCCAGTGTGTTCATCTCCCAGAGCCAAAAGCCTGCCTTAATTTTCTCAGTTTAGGGTTACTAAATGTTTTCCACGCAAAGTCTCTTCGCCACATTTCTCTGACACGAGCCAGCAGTTTGTCTGCTTTGTGTCTATTTGTGGCTGATATGAACTATGACACATCCAGGGGATCTTTTACAATTCCTGGTGACAAGGAGGGCTGTGAGCAGCAAAGTGTGTCACATATATTAGTCAGCTGCAAAGCTGAAACTGATAGCAGGGTATGAATAGAGCTGATAGCCTCATCTCTAGCTGATACATGTGGCAGATCATGTTTCTGGGGACTCCTTTGCTTGCCCAGGGATGGATAGAAAAAAGTTCAGCTGAATCCTGGTGAAAATACATTTGTGATGCCCAGATCGGGCTCAGATTGGATATTAGAAAAGATAGCAGCAAGGTTGGTATGTGCAAAATGCACCACCAGTAGGGTTCTGGGGACAGCAATAGCTGCTGTAGGAGGGTGAAAGGAGGTAAAGACATTACTCACCCTGGAGGTTAAGCCACCTCTTGGCATCTCCTGAAGGAGGATAGAGGAAATATCATCCCACCCTCCCCAGTCTGAACCTGACTGAAAAGGGAATTAAACCAGCTTTTAAATCCCTGGAAGATATTGCAGCACTTTACATTCACGTTGCCAGTCAGGCAGATGCATTCCTTTAATTGCCCATGATTAGGGGTCTTCCCCAGTGAGCAAGAAGAGAATCACAGCTCTTGTGCAAAGTGACTATGGGGACACCAAATAGTTTCCATGGACTTGAAAGTAAACACCAATGAAATACTCCAGCTAACTTTCTAGGGGGTGTGCACATGTACTTTTGTGCCTTTGTCACAAGGAGAGAGACAAGGTCCCCCTTTCTATCCCTGAGATACAAGCAATCAGCTCCAGAGCCACCATCACCATCCAATCCCAACAGCCCAGTCCTTGAGAAGCTCCTTGACTTCTTGGGAGGGCTTTTTGCTTTCTCAACTCAGTGCCAAGAGGACGAGAGAATGATCTCTGCATCTACAAAGTAGTTGGGAACAACAATAGCATCTCTTGCTCCCAAGAAACTTGTCACCATTTTAGAATACTATGCACCATCTGGCAGGGGCAGAGGGAAGAGGATTATTCTATGCTCTGAGATGGGCACAAGGAAAAGAGAAGACACCAGGGGAAAAAAGACAGAAAAGCTCTGCAAATGAGGAGTCAGCATAAACAAAGTGTATCAGCCCAGGCAAGAAGCTGAAGCATGACTGCACTAAACAAATCACAGTGGAATCAGCAACTGGCAAAGTAATTTGTGTTATTACAGCTGATGGAAAATTTCTGATGCCGCCCATGTTCGCTTTTGAAACACAGCTCAGATATTTAATTGGCTCAGTTCACATCTAGATGATTGCTCTTTTTGTCTTTCTGGAGTGTATCAAACCTGTAGCTGCAGACAGAAACTTTTGGATGTGCCTCCCTGTCTCTGTCTGTCAGCTATGAGACCAGGAATTAAGTTTTGCACAAACCAAGCAAAGCAAGGGAAATATGGACTAGAATGGGTCTCACCTAAATAATTTCAATCTTTCTGTTACCCCAGTTCTTTTTAAGTTCAACTCTGGCACTACCAAATAGTCCCGTGCTTGTAGAACATAAGATATTGTGAGTTAAATGCAGGGGTAAAAACTGCATGTGTTGATGTCAGCAAAGAGTGGGTTTTGGTGCTTTTGTCACTATATAGGAAAAGTTGTTTTCCCTGTCACATAGAAATGCTTCTTTGAGCTCCCTATGGCCTATTAATTACACCATTGCATGGAATCCCAGGATGATTTTTGTTGGGAGAGACCTTCATGACCATTTCATTTCTACCCTTCTGCCATGGGCAGGGGCACCTTCCATTAGATCAGGCTGGTCAGAGTACCATCCACCCTGGCCTTGAACAGTGCCAGGGATGGCAGTACAATGTTAATAATGGCTGAGTGTCTGTGCTTAGAAAGCTCTTCTCCCTCACTTGCTAGACTCTCTTGTCAAACTGTCCTCATCCTATAAGTTTTCTGGACATTGTCCAGTAAACAAACTTCTCCCTGCAGGTCAGACCTGTATGGACAGGAAAATTTCAGCCAGAGGCATTCTAGTTTTCCCCAGTGTTTCATAAAAGCCTCACAAAATCATTAACCTGTAGGCAGCAGCCAGGATCTCAAGGTATATGAAACTGGGGAATGGTGCTTTTTTAAACTTTCATGAGAAAAAGCAGCTTGGCTTGGTGCTGAATCACAGATTCCTTCACTCCCTAGGCCTAATCTTGGCCAGTTGTTCTGCCCATTAGAGGACAAGCAAGTCTAGGAATAACTTGGCCACATAACGTGTCTGTATGCTGGACAAGGCTGGGGAGGAAGGATGTTATTGCCCATTTCCCTCCTTTTCCCTTTGAGTGTGTTGAGAGCTGCATGACTACAGGCTGCCTTTGTGGAAAATGCTTTTGTGGAAAATGGAGGCAGTGGCTCTGCAGACATGTGGGAGGATGGTTCCTCAGTTATCAGGGAGTTATTTCTGAGCTCTCTCTGGAAGCAGAGGGAATATTTCTGAACTCACTTGGTTGTTTGTTTACCAAGGATATAACTCATTTAGGTTTACAGCTCTTTTCCAAGAAGGAGGGAGACCAGAGAGGCTCATTTGTCACATCTCCTCTCATTGTAAATCAAAAGCAGTGCCATGCCAGGAGACTCCCAATGACAAAAGGAGAGGACATTTGGCAGCACGGCTCCCAGAGATTTTGGAAGCTTCTTGACATCAATTTCCTTGTTTTTCTTGAAAAAAAAGAGCCCTCACTTCAAAATGATGTGGCATGTGATAGCAAAGAACAATCCTGAGGATTTGAAGGGACACAACAGCCCTTCAGCAGATGTAGCTGTACCAAAGTTTGGCTCCTCAAAGCCTGCAGTAAGGCCACCTGTAATACAGCAAACCAATTTGGGAATGCCATGGGTTCCCAACTCAGGGCCCAGAAGGATGGATGTCTTCAGGATTAAATCCCTGTCCCAGGACTCTCAGAAGGCCCTCAGAAGCACAGAGCTGAAGAACAGGACCATTTTAAACAAGCAGGTGCTTTTCCACAGCAAAAAAAAAAAAAAAAAAAAAAAAAAAAAAAAAAAAAAAAAAAAAAAGTCTAATTATGTGTGATCCTATGCCACAGTTAGATTTTGCAGGGACTTCCAGTTTTGACCCCATGACTCTGGGCCTCCCAGGTGGCTGCTGCTGTTGTTGCTGACAGACACCAGTACATGACCTGGTGACTCCTACAGAGCCTTAGCAGAAGATTGAACCCAAGCTACCCTAGAAACAAATTTGAGACCAGAAGAAAACAAACAGGAAGCACAGAGGAGGTCAGCTGTTTGCTTCTCTATGACAAACAGGACTTACAGAAAATCCCACTACAAAGGGCCAACTGACAATGCCTAGTGACAAAAATGGAAGGAAAATATAGGCAGGCTCATGTTATTTGCTTCATCTACCAAGCTGAATATTTTTCCTTCCAGTTACTGCTTCAGAATTCCTGACTGTGAAAAAGAGTCTGGAGATGAGCAATCCAGCACCACAAGAAGCCAAAGGAGACATGTCCATTCTCTCCATCAAAGTTTGGTGCAAGACTTTGATTCACATCCTGGGTGACACTGACTACTCATGGGTAAATCTTCCTGTGGGAGATGCAATGTACTCCTGGGATTTAGAAAGTCATGGTCTATTCTGCTCTGTGGCTACAACTCAATCACCTCACTCAGTTTTTTTTTTTTTTTCCTATTTTCTGAAACAGGAGAAATGTTATGCCCTACTTACTGAGACACTGAAATTTATGTGTGAAAAGCATGGCTTCAAAATGAAGTATTGTCACAATGCAAAATGAAGGTGTACAAAAAAACAAGGTAATGTGTGTGCCATTAAAATCCTGACACCAGACACCAGAAGGAGCTGAATTTGCTGAGATACTCCTGTTGTTCCTTTTCAGCAGGCATGAGGAAATACTGCTTTGCAGATAAACATTGTAATGTGGTGAATTTCCAGAATTTAATGAAGTCCATTATAACAGATGAAAATTAAGCTTTCTTTAGTTATGAATGCCTTATTCATTTTAGATTTAGGTTGTTTTTTTTTTTTTAAATCGAGAAAGAATGTTTTCCATAAACAAGTGCCAAGTAAGAGAGTAAACATCTTCTGCTCATACACCTTCATCTCCTCCTCAAGGCTGTCATTCCTGTAAGAAAAAGGCTCTCATTATGCCAGCCTTGCCCACAATCCTGTTGCAAACGTCTCCCAGTGACATGCACCCAACTCTAGCAACAGCTGGCCACAGCTGGCTGTACCAATGGGCCCTACAGAGTCTTTTCCCACTCCTGCCTACCTCTGCGGGGTTCTTCAGCTCCCATCTTCACCTTTTATAGTCACACACACTCTGGGCCAAGAACAATAATGTATTTGTTTTATGATGTTCTGGCCATGACAGGGATTTTATGGATGACCACAGAATCATCTTCATAACTGTTACTGCCACACTGCTGATTACAAGGGTCACACTGGCATGAGGGAATCTGTAATGTTCATCACAGGAATTTATTCACAGGAAGGATACACCAAGAGTTCAAGTTTCTCTCTTCAGCTTTGGACTCTTGATACTTTGATCCTGATCACCTTTGAGAATAAAAGGGGAATTTAGCTCTTAAATGTGGTTTTGTCACTGGTGTCTCAGTTAACACCATCCATAAAAGGATCGTTTTCTTTTTTACACAGGACAATGCTGAGACCATAGACTTGAAATAGGAGTAGAATGATAAAAACTATCTTTTTAGCTAAAAAGGGACAATCATTAACCATGTAAATAAATGAGTGACTGTAGAGTTTTAGTAACACTGTCCATTCTGTTGCTCATTCTTGAAGAGGAGTGAAGAAAAAATGTTTCAAGGCTTCAGAAGAATTTTTACTTTTTTTAAGTTGGATAATTACACATCCTGATATATCAGCACTACAGACACCTGCTGACAGCATGATTGCAAAACAGGACATTCTTGAGGTTGCAAGAAAACGGGCACAAAAAAGAGAATCCTGTTATCAAATAAAATATCTGAAGACTGTGGGTCTTTTTTTGTTTTGAAGACTGAATGTTCTTTACTCTTGTGTCTAAAAGCGTCAAATCCTCAAATTCAAACAAGCAGATGGCTGCCAGAAACACTCTGAAACCACCAAGCTGCTTGCCTTGGACACATTATTTTGGTATCTTGACCCCTTGACTCTCTCATGGATGTTTTATTTAATTTGAGTTTGACCAAGGTGATTGGAGAGGATTTTAAAGCCACCAATGACCTCTGAACTTCAATGATGGCATTTTGGGGCATTTTATCTTAAAGAAAAGATAAGGGAAGAAATGGCCATATACTCACCATCCAATGAGAGCAGAAAATATAATCACATAACTTGTGGTTTCAGTCACAGCTGAAGTAAGCTGCTGAGGCTGTACAGAGAAGAACTGATACTGGTAGAGGGAGAAATGTTTTGCACGATTGCAACCATGGCACCACCTCTTTTTGCTGGCACTACACAGCTACAGCTGATGACAACTTCAGCCCTACCTCCATGTTCTTCCAAGGAAGCAACCCTTAGTCATACCTGCTCCTGGCTGATTGTCTGAGTTTTAGCTTTCTGCCTCAGGAAGAGTGCAGAAATGTAATCTTTGATATGAAGTCTGGTCTTAGGAACTGCCAGTAGATAAAGAGCCTTGCATTCATTTTCCCTGCAACTCTGACTGCTCTTCAATCCTGACCTTGATTGCTCCCAGTAAGAGATAACACAAATCTCATTCCTCATGTAGACTTCTCAAGATGCTGTCTTGAGCTTCATCTCACAGGTGCTAAATGGCTTTTCATGAAGGAGATAAGCTGAAGTTCTCTGATGAAGGATAAGGCTGATAAATTTGCTCCATGTGAGCCAGGGGACGATGTGGGTAAAGGTCACCTAGGAGAGAGAACTGAGCTGGTAGCACAGCGGGTCATGATGACACTGAATCATGATCAGGCCATCATCTCAAGGAAAGGAGGGTACAATTTCTTCTGATGCCCTCTTCCTAAACTGTGTGAAAAGAAAGATTTCTTTGTTCCTCCCTTACTCTGTCTGGGCTTCTCATGGATTTCTTCCATCCATCTGAGGTTCCTACTTCTACGCTTCCACCAATGTCCTGCACCTTTACCCACCTATGGTGTCATGGTGTGACCATTCCCTCACAAATTTCCTACTTCACCCACTTATCCTCACCAAGATTATGCTTTACTCATATCTGGGTTTCTTATTTCCCATCATTCTCATTGAACAACAGGCACTTATTAAAAAATGGGAGCATCATCTAGTGCAGCTGCTGCTCAAACATAAAGGACCAGAACTGCAGCATTCATTTATGAAGATATCAGTGACAACTAATTTTGGTGCCACATAGATAAAATACTGATTTAATTTATCTGGATCTAGTAAAAGCTGAAAAGAGCTTATAGGAAATCATACCTATACCTCAGTTAATGAAATTCTAGGCTGCTTCTGGGAAGGCTGACAATTATAAAACCCGTCTGCCAAACTTTCATTCACAGCTTCATTGCAAAGTCATTACAAATATGACAAAACCCACCAAACTCACAGAGGTGTGTGTGAACACACGTGGGAATGAGGATCACCATATTTTCTCCCTCCCAAGGCAACCTGGCGGCTCAGAGAGGACAGGAGAACAAGGAACAGATGATCTTGGTGCTGCCAGCAATATTCGATGTTGCAGGACCTTTTTTCCCCACCTGAAATACCTGAATCCTCTGCAAGAAAATTATGGGAACTTTCACTACTGATGGTGCTCCTAGTGCATGGAGAGGGCTGCCAGAGGCCTCAGGCCAGCCATCCATGGACCATCTCACCTTTCCCACAGCAGCACAGAATGGTTTGAGTTGAAAGGGACCTTAAAGATCATTTAGTCCAGTCCCTCTGACATGGGCAGGGACACCTCCCAGTAGGCCAGGGTGCTCTAAGCCTCATCCAACCTGGGAGCACTTCCAGGGGTGGGGCAGCCACAGCTTCTGTGGGCAACCTGTGCCAGAGCCACACCACCCTCAAAGTCAAGAATTCCTTCCCAATATCCCATCTATCCCTATCCCAAGTGGGAAGCCACTCCCCCTTGTCCTGTCACTCCAGGCCCTTGTCCAAAGTTCATCTCCAGCTCTCCTGGAGCCCCTTTAGGCTCTATAAAGGGTCCTAAGATCCAGGACACTGATTATTTTGGCCATCCAGGCTGTCCACTGTGCCCTTAGAGATGGACACCAGGGTGGATGCAGATTGTTTTCATTGGTGCTCTCTGCATCTGGTTTGCTGCACTAAGAAACCACAGAAGGCTGAAATAAATATATATGCACCCTATCTGCTGGTCACCTGTGCCCCAGTCCTCTTGTGTTTATATTTGTGTTCATTATGACACAGGGAATGAGAGTGAGCATAAAACATTATTCCCTGGGGAATAGTGATTTTCAAGCTGTTACTCTGCAGGTAAAATGCAGGATGTTGGCAAGTAATGCTTGCAAAATTTGATGCCTTGATTTCTGTTGTGTGGATCAATATTAATAGCAATATTATATTTCCAGAGCTGGCAGAACTATTGATTATTTGGCATGTAGTAGTTCATTTATATTTAAGAGCAAACTGGGACACTGAAACAACAAATGTGCAGCTGTTAACAAGCAACACAGGACATTGAGTTTCAGTGACACAATTGGGATATTACTTCCTTTGTCTAAAATGGAACATCTTTAACATGTCAAAACTATAATTTACTTATCTGTCTCACTGTCATACCTGGGGAAAATACCTTTTCCCCCTGAAACCTGCAGATTAAGGTCATGTTTCCAAATATGTGCCAAATACAATCAATAATTTCATACCCAATGTGACCAAACACTTGAGGTAATCATGAAGAGAAAATGTTTTGTTTTATATATTTAAACAAGTATTAAATTAGATTACCTTGTGCATAAGAAGATGTCAATGAAAGAAAAGATAATGAAGCACTATACTGTGTTTGCAGGAGCTGAGCCAGAATTATTTCTTTTCAATGAGGTTTTTAACTCAGTGAGAAAAAATAAATACCTGTATCTATACATAAGTGTAAATATATTTTGATAGTATGAACTCAAAATAAAACTTTCTATATCAAACAAAGGCTTTACCTACATTTGAAAGACATAACGCTGTATCTTTTCATGAGCTTCTTTATTATGTATAAGTCTAAAATTGTCTCCTAGGGACACATTTAACTATCAAACTGCTGGAAGTAAATTATACAGAACACCTATCTTATGGCAGAAATTTTTGAAAAAGGAACCCTCTCATGGTAAGAGAGAAAAAAAAATTAAAAATACTGGGCAGCATTCCCTGTTGCAAGAAAGAGCTCCTCAATGACCTAATAATCTTTTTACATTAGCTTAAAGAGGTTGGGGAGGTAACTAGTAAATATGCCAGAAATGTACTATACATTGCCTTTTGGGGGATAATACAGCCTTTTCTCTGCTATCAGCATGTTAAACTCTGCAGGCTTTGCTGCCTTAGCAACAGTTTGGACAGGTCAGGATCAAGGGAGGCTGAATCAGCTTCTGCTGGTGGCTCCCCTCTCCCACTGCTGACAAACGGAGTTTAGAGTGAAGGAGTCCAGTTTCTCAGTTGGGCCTGAGCCTTTCCAGCCAGTAGTAATTAAATATGCCCAGAAATATTCCTAGGTGTGGAGGCTAACTGGCACAGAGAAGTTTGTACCTCTGCTCACAACCATGTCTTAACTTTCCTAGCCCAGCAGCTAAATGCAAACTGCTCACAGGGATGAACCCTGATCCATGCTTAAGGATGATTTAGGAGATTGTTAGTTGGACCAAAAGTGTGCTGAGAGCTGGTTTAGTACTTTGATTATACCCAGTTACATTCCTGTGAATGCCCCCAGATACTGTTTTACTTGCTTAAGTTATTGTTATGACATATTTCTCTTCCTGATCAAGATTACTTCTTTCCAGCCACAAAAAGGGAATTGTATGGCTGTAAATTTGGTTATGACAATAATCCTTCTGCTGGATCATGAAATCACTCTTACTCAATAGGACATGTGTTTACTGCTGTCTGCAATCTACGAATCTTTGCAAGAAACCAGATGTGATGTGTTTAAAGTGAAAAAATTGTTATGTGTGGACAGATGAACTTCATAAACAAATCACTGTAATCCTTATTCCATTGCACATCACTGATGTCTGCCTGATACTACATTTTCAAATTTTTGTACTTTAAATTGCTTACTCCCAGAAAAGAATCCCACCTCGAGTACTTGTCATATGCTCTAGCTGTGCTGCATTGGTGTGCTGGTTTTGTCTGGGGCAGGGCTCATTTTCTTCCCAGGGGCTGTTACAGGGCTGTGTTTTGGGTTTGTGCTGAACACAGGGTGGATGACACAGAGATGTTTTTGTTACTGCTGAGCAGAGCTTGCACAGAGCCAAGGCCTCTTCTGCTTTTTGCACTGCCAGCCTGGGAGGGAATGGGGGTGATTGAGAGTTTAGGAGGAGACACAGCCAGGACAGGTGACCCCAAGGGACAGACCATGTGACATCGTGTTCAGTGTATGAAGTGGGGGAAGGAGGAGGAAGAGGGAATGTTTGGACTGATGGTGATTGTTTTCCCAAGTCACTGTTACATGTGATGGGTTTGACTCTTTGAAAGTGACTGAACATGGAAAGGAGGGAATTAACTCCCTTTTTTGCTCTGCTGGTATGCAAGGCTTTTATTTTCCCTATTAAACTGTTTCTCAAGCCATGAGTTTTCCAGCTTTACCCTTCCAATTCTCTCCCTGATCCTGCTGGTGAATCCAAGTGAATGAGGGACTATGAGGAGCCTGTTGGGGTTAAACCATGACAACTGGGATACCATTAGGTGTCCAATAGCAACCTTCTGTTCTGACCTGCAAAAGACAGAGCAAGCCTGGTTTTGTGGATTTCTCTGAGCTACAAGAAGATGAATGCAAGCTCTTTTACTTTGAGGAGAATTGATTTTATCAAGGCAAGGCCATCTGGCAGAAGGTAGAGCAGGATTAATGCAATCCCAAACCAATAGGGAAGATCTTGGTACTGTGTCACCCAAATCTTGGCACCCTCCTACACCCCACAGGGTCTCAAGGCAGAGCAGAGACACAGAGGAAATAGTTCATGCTATGCTCACTTCACCACACACACCACAAAGCCTTCTCAGTGAAAAAGTTTCAAAGTTGCCATCAGAAACTTTTATAACAGCTGTTCAGAGGAACACATCCCTTTGAATGGGTTAGCTCATGATGCTTCTAACAATCACCTGTGCAGCAACCTACTCATGCTTTCCAAAGGTTGGGAGGGAGCTCCTTATCCTGGTGGGCTGGCTGTATTTCAGCAACGGCACTTTCTCTGTGGACAGAACTAAGGCTTCCATCCACCTTTTGCAGTTTTGCCTGTTTTTCACAAGGAAAAGAAGGTGCAGACCTGTGTCACCTCCCAGCTCCCCTTTGGACTTCTTTGTGGCCCTGGAAAAAGCAGCTAAAAAGCACCATGTGGGCTCAATAGCCTCGATGTTTCACAGTGGCTTCCTGACTCAGAAAGCAATAATGCTAGGAGGATGGCAGATTCCTTCATGCCAGCAGAAGAAATGCCTTGTGATCCTGTCGTCTAGTGCATTCACCAGCAGGCACCTGATTGAAGAGGCTGGGGGAGATGAGAGGAGACAGTGTCCTGCTGTGGACTTCTCCCACCTCCATAGCCTCCTTATTTTCAAAGAGTTTCCATTACTCTGTGGTAGCTATTGTTCTCCACACCTGGTGCATCATCATCCCCACTACACTGATGGTTTGGGATTCTCACACTGCCAGTTCTTCCTCCTGACACTGAAATGAGCATCTTGCTTGGCTTCAGAAGGGGAAAAAATGTGTGCAACTAGGACACCCCTGTGTTAGCAATGTACAGGATGATGCTGCATAGTCCATAACCAGCATGGGCTGCCTGGGCATATAATCATGCTCAGACAGGCCCAGAGGCATTCCACACCTATGTGTCTGCCCCTTTTCCTTCCAAAAGTGACCACAGCACCTGGGTCAAGCTTTGGCACAACTGCTATCAATGTGCAGAGTCAGCAGTGAATAAGCAATTTTTATGCTTGATTTTCAAGGAGGCTGAAGATTCCTCTTGGCCATTAAGATGAAAAGAAGTCTAATTCAAAGCTAGAGCCAAGCTTGAAGAGTAATTCTGCACATGCAGGAAAGAGAAGGTAAAAGTCATTATTTGCTCTAGTTGGCCCTGTAAAATGAGAAATACTATCAGGGCTGTGCATTTTTTGAAACCTGCATTATTTCTGTTTTCCTTGGAAGGGCTAAAATAGATTCAAACACTACTGTTATTATCTCTAAAATGACAGAGATATTTTCATGTGAGCTTCCCTTTACAAGTCTGATATCCATATTCACCATGTGCATTCCTTTGATTCAGCAACTGTGGCTCCCCTGTGGTCAAAGGACTCAAGGTTCATTTTGTGTTGCTCTTTCTGCCAAAATGTGGCTTTTACAGCTGGAAAAAAAAATCACAAAGTCACCCTCAGCCTTGATAGAAACTGGAGGGTAGGAGAATATTAGGAAGAAACTATTACCTCTAATATTCAGCTGCATTTGGCAAACCTGAGCATATTTGGATTGTCTATACCAGCATTTCACTCCCCTGCTTCCAAATGACTGCCCTGGCCCCAGTGATTAACCACCTGAATACACCTAAGAAGGATATTCACAGAAAAGATCTCATAATGAAAAGGCTATTCCTGGCCTTCTTTCCATCACATCATAATCTGTCCACTAATATGGCTTGAGATCTCAGCTGATCAAAAGGTCATAAGATGCTATTGCTAAGTATCACTCTGTCTCTGTTCAGCCAAAGGCATTTTTACTCCATTCAACAGGCAGAGGAATGTAATAGCAAAGCCTTCAAATCTGTTTGCATAATAGACGAGTCTTCTCTTTATGGTATTATTCATGTTTCAGGGAATGACACCTGATAAATAAATCTCTAGTTCACAGTGAATTTAAATAAAACAAAGGCAAATCATATCTCTGTGCACTGTAAATATAAAACTGCACATAGCATAAGAGTTTCCAATCTTCCACCATCTCTTTGCTAAAAAAGCTATAAATTGCTGACCATCCTCAGACTCTGCCAAAATCAAGGGAGCCTAAATCTCTGAGTAAGTTGCAAAAAGCATGGTAATAACAGAGGAAGAACTTAAAGATACATAAGTCATTTAGTCTAATGAAATGGTAAAACTTGCATCTTTTTGTCATCATGCTAGTAAAAACCAGAAAGGGTAGAAAGGGGCGTTAGCAGCACATCGGTAGCAATAATAGAGTGAAAATAGGGGGAAATCTGAAAAATGAGTCAACCTGTTTCCCGGGGAATAACACTACAGGGGACAACTTTCAAGCATCCTGGGATGAACAAAATACTGAACCCTATTCTACTCAGCACCATGACTTGGTCCAGATGGTCACCCTTGCACTGGTGGCAACTGGTCCATGTGATGCCAGTCATTGCCTCCATCAGCAACTGCAGCCACTTCTCTGGCCATCCTGCTTCCAATTCTCTCAACACAGGCAGGGATCGCTGCCCAGAACAGCAGGGAGAGTGGGCACCACTGCCAAGAGCCACCTGCCACCTGAAGCCCATGTCTAGTGGGTCTGCAGCGGCACTTCCTTGTGAGAAACACCATTGGGAACTGTTTTGTGTTTGTAGCACACCTGAAGTGTTGTCACAAACAAATTAAAACCCTCAGCATTTCCCATATTATCCACCCACTCTTTGGCTTTCCAGAGCCCTATACCAGAACCAACAGGCAGTTTCTTTAAATGCAACTGGCAGTCATTTCGCTACTCTCCATGCTTTCAAAGCTGAGAGCCATCAAAGATTAGGAGAAAAAATCATGACTGTTTTTCCCTAAGAAGCAGAACTGGTAATAGGCTTCAGGAAAAATCCTTCCAAATGCAAGTGATAAGTGTAGACTGTGTGAAGGCTGACAGGTCTGATTATAATTATCACTGCGAGGGGACTAGCACTAACCTTCCTCCTGGAAGACAATGACAACTCCTGGAAGGGAACATGCAAGTAAATTATCATAAACAAAATAATTGCAAGTAGAGTTGTCTTTGTCTGGGAAACAAAACAAGATCCATATTTGGGAGTAAAAAAAAAAAGCTCAAGCCTTAAGAATTTATTAAATTTTATCATGATAGAAAATGACACTTAAAAATACATTTAAGTTTTTCTGACTTCAGAATGATGGAGTAAAAGAATCAACTGGGACACATGAAATGAAAGATGAAGTCATGCATGCAAGAGGTGTTTGGAAATAAAGAATATATTCTGAAAGTACACTTGAAGAACATACCATGCATTTAAATATGAACAAGGAGTCCCAGAGAGGATGTTGGTTCAGACTGAGATAAATATTCAAAACTAAGAAAAAAATCCAAGCCACCTTTCCCCCTTTCTCACATCCTAGCAGGAAGAAAGCCAAACAAAACCAATAAAAATCTCTTCAAATTGCTTCTATCCATATACATCCCTTCTTTGCATCTATTCGTTAACTGAAATACAATGGCATCAGCTATCAGCAGGGTTGTGAGGTAGGTAGGATAGTTAGTATTCCCTCAAGATCATCCTGTCCTGACCTTTCTGCTTTATTTGATGGCATTCCATTTTTCTTAGTCTGCATTTTTTTTTTTTTTTGGTCATTTTTTCACTCCATTTCCATTGAAACCTTGGAAACAGAGAAGATTGGGCAATCTGGACTAAAAGTACCTTTGCTTTCACTTTCTGAAAACAGGGAAACAGATATTAGCTTAATAGGGACTATAACTGCATAGGGAATGAAGAGAAGAGCCTCAGAGTCAAAAGCAGTTCTAAGAGTTTCATTCTCATTATACCTCAATGGAGTGGAGCAAATAAATTGTGCAAGGGGACATATGGAAGCTCAGTACACAAATGGCCTATTTAAAGCTCTTACTTCCTAATTAGGTCTTGGTGTCAGGAGGTTGGTAACAATTATTCACACATAGATCATTTGGATATGATACAAACTGTTCTAAAACCAAACCATCATAATGGCATGCATTAAAAGCAGTGCAAATTAACAATTTAGACTCATTTGTTTAGTGCTTGGACTTTCAGTTTCTGTGATACACATTGCTAAATTTTGTGTCCAACATTGCAAAATTTTGTTGGGAAAGAGAAAAGGAATAAAAAAATCATCACAGCCATGTCCCCTTGTTCTTACCTTGTTCACAGATTTTGTCACTGGACTCTGCACAGGGAACCCACACTCTCTTCCCAAATTCTTCATCTGACTCTGTGGTATTTCCCAAAGCAAAGAGAAAGAAAGAAAACCTTGATTGTAGGGCTGACTGTGTAGAAAATGGTCACAAACATCCAGTGTTTTGCTCTGCCCTTTTGATTTCCTTACATGTTTCAGTATGACCACTACCATCACTAGCCAGCTGTGAGGCACCCAGTGGGGTGGAGTCCCCCCTTGGTCCTGCAGTGTTCTGTAAGGCCCCCAAGCTTCCCTTTACCCCATGCAGATGTGTAAACTTCCCCTCTCAAGTGTCCCCTGTAAGCAAGTTGGCATGAAAGAAGTACCACAGCTTTCCCCAGCAGCTGTGGGGCACACAAAAAGCTGTGCTCTCAGGGAGCGATGCTGTGGATTCCTCTGACAACCTGTGCTAGAAAAGCTTGGGAAGAGAGCAGGCAGGTGTCACAAGAAGCCAACACCCCTGGTAAGAGTTAAAGTAGGGAGCTGAAGCCAAGGATTACCACATTGCAAAACCATTTAAAACAGAGTAAGTGCTCGTGATTCTAAAATGTGACTAAAGCAAACCTGCTCTGCACTGTGCTTTGGTACTTCTGGTATGAAAATGAGGTCTTCCTCTCCCCTTCCTCCCCTCTCCTCTTTGTCCACCTCTCCAGCCCTTCACACAAAGGTGAAATATTTCACATTTTCACCTGTGGTGGTGCAGATCATAAAGTGTTTGCTTTGCTTTTCACTGATTTTGCCAAAGGCATCCTTTGAAGCATCAGACTGTGCAAAGATAATAGGTGACACAATTCTCTATAACTGGAATCAGCAACAAATCAGCCATCTGCCACTCCAGGGGTCTGAGATTAACCCAGCTACTGGACCATGACTGCAAAGCATTTGCACATTTAGATTACAGAAATGTGAAAATGTGAGGTTACAGGTCCAAAAAAAAAAAAAACCCAAAAAAAAAAACAAAAAAAAACCAAAACAAACAAACAAAAAAAAAACCAAAAAACCTGGGAGTGGGGAAAGTGTGGGGAGAAGGAGTGGAAAACAGACTCAGAAGAGTCCTTTAGCCCTTTAGATTGACCCTTCCAGACACAAGTCACCTCATTACAACTCCAAGTAGACAATGTTTCTCATTATTAAGGTTAAAAGGATGAAGGATTTGAAGGAAGCAGCTTGAGACACATTAGATACCATGTTTCTGGAGAATATATCCAAGGACACTTCTTTTAGACAGGGAGAAATAAAGACAAAAACCTACATCTGCCTTGTCAAAACCTTCGCTCCTTGGGGAGCATGACAATCTGCCCAGATGGCTGACTTGACCATTTGGAAAGAACAAGAGCAGCATTTTTGCCCCAGAATGGATAAGATGCAGTCCACAAGCTCCCCTATGGTCAAGATTTCAAGAAACGAAAGAGGTCTGCCTACTGAAATAACAAGCTTTGTGAATATCTCTTAATTTGTCACTCACAGTTCTTCTTCCTGAATAACAAACACTATTTTGCTGCTCTGCAGACATGGATGCTGTCACTCCACATTAATACCTACCCATGTCTTTGGGACCTTTTGTATAAATCTGTTGGGAATTGTCATTTGATAACTGAAGTATTTGAACACTGAAGAAGTTTAAATCAGTAGTAAACACTAGCTGGCTCCAGATCTAGAAGCATGAGCAATGGTCTGTACAGTGTGTGGTGGGTCAGGACAAGAACCGGGGTCTCCTCAGGTCATGTTGACAGGTTTTATCTGCCACTTTCTCTTGCAGGTTAGAATCCCACAGATCCCTGAGACTTCCATCCCCAGACATCTCAGGTTAAAAGAGGAGGTTCTGTCCAGAGGAACAGGTGTAGCTTCATCCAAAAGTATTAGCAAGAACATCTGTAAAATTCTGGAAGATCTCATCTGCAAAATTCTGGAAGATCTCATCTGCAAGAAAGGACTGAAGCATTGCAATTGTTCAGTCTGGAGGAGAGAAGACTCCTGGAAGATCTTGAGCATCTGCCCACACCTAAAAAGGCTCCAGGACAGCTGCATAGGAACTTGGGACAAGGACATGAAGTGACAAGATGCAGGGAATGGCTTCCACTGCCAGAGGGCAGGACTAGATGTGATACTGGGGAGGAATTCCTGGTTGTGAGGGTGGGAAGGCCCTGGCACATGTTGTCCGAAGAAGCTGTGGCTTCCCTTGGATCTCTGGAAGTGTCCTGGACTGGGCAGGTCTTCGAGCAATCTGGTATAGTATGAGGCATCCCTGCCCATGGCAGGGGTGGAACTACATCAGCTTTAAGGTTCATTCCAAGCCAAACCATGCAAGGATCCTGTGATTCTGTGAAATTCAGGCAGGGGCTACATGGTGTGTGCTCTGGGTGGGGATGGTATTTCAAACAGCTCAGCTCATGACATCCAAAGAGTCAACTGAAAACCAAACAGCTTGAACATGTGTTTACAGAAAACCTATGTGTTTTATGCACATCCTTTATTCAGAGACAACAGGTAGGATGAGGTGGAAAGTACAGAAACACATCCCACATTCTTTGGCCAACACTCTTGTTGATATTTACATGGTGAAGAAACAAGGTTTCTTTGGCCAAGCACTGCACACCCTGTAGTCACAACAAAGGAAAAGAGCAAGAAGGAATCCAGCACAAACCCAAGTTGAACTGCAGCAAATACAGGATACAAAGCACAGCTGAGAAGTGAGGAAGAGCAAGATGTTTTGTTCATCCTACTCCATACAAAATCTGCTGGCATCAACTTAGAAATGCATGCCATCCCAGCATCATTAATTTGGGACAGAGAATTTGATCCTCCACAGAGGAAGGACTATTGATCTGTGAGGAGCAGTGAGAAGAGGGTGAGGGGAGCATGCTAGACAACACCTTTATGTCTGCCTGAACTCCCCCCTATTTATAACAGTGTTTCCAAAAGCCTTTCCTGGGAAGGGGTAGGTGCTCCCAAATCAGGCCTACATGTCTGAGACCAAAGGTGAGGTTTGAAGTGGTTTGAATATCTACCAGGGCATGGTTTTCAGGTGAGAAAGGGGTCACAGGGATCATCACATGCCTGAGACTACAAAATGGGCCAAGCTAATAACCCAATAATGCACAAGCTTCTGAGATACAGCAAGCTATGAGACTCTGCCCATGCTTTAGAAAGGTCTCCTTGAACTTGACCTGCTGACTATGTGAGGGCTAAAACTGCTTTTCTAACAGGATCTAGAACTGTTTTCAAAACCAGAGATTAGGGTTTTCCCTTTCTTCTGTCCCTAGTTTCTGTAATGATGACCTAAAACTTTAAATTCCAGACTGATCTGAAAAGGAACATCTGTGCAGCAGGAAGTGGGGGAGGGACGGACAGGTGGGGGATATTTTTATATTTCTCTTCAACTATGGAACTACTACAAGGTTATAATTTTTAAAATGCTAAAAAAAATTCAAAGTAATATTAAAAAAGAGGTGGTTTGTTTTTTATTTCTTGCCTGTGAATGGAAGAACAAGGGGATGAACAGAGGGCAAAACCTTCCCTTTCAGTCAGAAATCACCACAAAATTCCATTCCGTTTCTTGCAAAAGAGCCTACATCGCAAAATGATGCAATTGCAGCCCTACATGTTTGTTTGTTTGTTTGCTTTATCCAGACAGGTTTTTGCAGGAAGGGGCTTTTGCAGCACAAACAGCGCCACTGTATCAACCAGGAGCTGAGTGGAACCGTGGAGCCGCTTGGAAGTTGCCTCATCTCCCAGCAAATGAGAAACGGAGGGAAACACCAACGCAGGCGACACTGCACCTTGCAGCAGAGACTCCTGTGTCCTACAAGTCACCTTGCATCAAGATACAGACCCACAACAGCAGCCTGACGGGTGCAATGAGGAGGAGGAGGACAGCGTGGACAACAGGAAAACAGTAAGAAAACTCCCTGAGAGTCTTCTTTTCCTCCTTAGGGAAAAAAAAAAATAAAAAAAATTAAATAAAAAACCTCCCCGATACAGAGCTGGAAGGAGGGGATGAAACCCTTTACACTCCAAGTCCCCAGCAAAGATCCCTTCCCTTTCCCAGAGCTCCTAAATATCCTTGCAAGTGGTGGGGGAGCTGGAGGAGAAAAGGGGTCACATTTAAAAGGCGTAGGGGAAGCAGGGAGGAGGGAAGACACTCCTGAGCCCGGCCAGCAGCCCCACAGTCTCAGCCATTCTCATTCCTGACACGTTTCCCTGCTCTCCAGCACAGCCCAGCCTCGAAATATTAGTGTGGCGCAGAGTGCCATTTTCGGGTCGCTGCAGCTCCTTCTTGGCACCGGTTCAGCTTTTTGTCTCGCCTTCTCCTCCGAGCGCCCAGCGGAGGGAGGCGGAAAGAAAGGAAGAAAATAAAGCCCCGCTGCTTGGCTGCCGGGGCTGACAGGCTCGCCGCAGCACCCCCACCCTGCCTGCGGCACCCCACGCCCTCCCAGCCCGCTCCCAGCACAGCCACTCGGCAAACATAAATCTCCTTCCACCTCCACGGCAGCCAGTTCACAGCCTCCTGCCCCCGCTCCGCCGCCACCCCCTTTCATCGCGCTCTCTTTTGTACTCCTCTAAATTTTTCTAGCCAAGCATTATAACCTTCCACCCCTCCTTTCTCCTCCATCCCCAGCCCTCCCACCTCCTTCCCCCGCATCGGCAGAAAGGATCGTGCCATGGTTGCCAATGCCCTGGCATCTCCCCGGAGCGGGGAGCGCACCTACAGGGTGCCTGGCAGCTCCGCTCCGGCTCGGAGCTGCCCGTGCTCCTGGGCGCGCAGGTGTGTGCACACACGTGTGACAGGGCAGGACACGTCTGCATCCCTCCGCATCGCTGCGAACACTTGGGCAGCCGAGTCCCTCCTCCTGCTTGTGAGGCCGGGAGGAAAGCAGAGGCAGAATAGCAAGGGAGAGACGCGCTGTATTTTTAAAAGAAACCCAAACATGGCACTGAGTGCTTCCACCAACAACTTCTCAGCCTGCTGTTCTGGCAACCAGCTGCTGGTTCCAGCCTGGCACCAGCTTTGATTTGTTTTTCTCTCCTCTTAAACGTCATCCTCCCAAATATTTATTCCTTTTTTCTCCCCTCTTAAGTTTTTTTTGTTTTTATTTATTTTCCCTTCCCTATTTCTCTCTTAGTATTTCCATAGAGACAGGGCTTGTCCATATGCTTGCCACCTTCCCTCTGGTGACAGGACCTAAGGGAGCAGCATGAAACTGTGTCAGGGAAAGTATAGTCTCGGTATTAGGAAAAGGTTTTCTTCCTCAGAGGATGGTCAGGCACTAACTAGAACAGGCAGTTTAGGTAGGGCACTCAAGGCACTAAGGCTGCCAGAGCTTTGGGCAACACTCTCAGGTACGTGGTGGATTCTTGGAGCTAGACCCTATATTTCTTTTGAGTCCCTACTAACTCTGAATATTCTATAATTCCATGATTCTGGGGGGAATCCCTCCAATTCCCACCCCCAAATCCAAAGCAGCACCTGTGGAAGGGGCACCTAAAGAAGAATTACATGATGTAATACTCAATGGACCAAGAACAGGAAAAAAAAAAAAACAAACCTCATATGTACAAACAGGAAGAATATTCTCTTTTCTGAGGAGGTGGAGGAGGAGAGAGTGAGAGATGTCCTAAAAGCAGACAACACAACTCTTGGGCTGCCAGGGTGCTAACCCCAGCCCCCTCCTCAGAGGAGGGAGGAGTCAATTTTTGTTGAAAAGTAGTGAAAGACTGAGGCAAAACACATGTTCTCCATGGAAAGGACTTGGGAGAGACAACTTCCATCCAGTGATGTGACTCCTATTAAACCAGAGTTTCAGACACTGACATATGCATGGCAGAGATAAAGTGAGATCAAATACACCTTGTCTGGTGCCTGGAGGAAAAAGATTTGGAGAATAAAATATAATAATGCTGATTCTGAGGATGGCTTGGGAAGGACATGGAGGGAGGAGAGATGTGCTGAGGATTTCAGCATAGAGGCATGAGTGTATTAATCTGAAAACCTGGCTGGAGAGCCGGGACAGAGGGCAGCCACAAAAACAGCCACTGGTGTCCCCAGAGTTTTTCATGAGACTGCCTGAATGGCTTTGTCCACTAAGAAACATCAGGATGCCTTATAAAGCACAGGACTTAGGACACTGAAACAGATGGGCACTCCCTCCCTGTGGCAAATCCCTCAGGAGACCCAGCAGAAGTGCCAAAAAAAAGGCTGGCTCTTGCTGAATATGTTCTGGCCACCGCAGGGAATAGCAAAACAACCAGCTTGATATGGGGGCTGCAGAGGCAGAGCGGGGAAGCAGGAAGGCAGGCAGCATGCTCAGGGTGGTACAGACAAAACAGCAGTGTCCTGAGCAGCTGCCTAATATGTGTCTTGGCAACATCTCGACTGGCTGTGGATGAAGCAGAAATCATGGGCTGGATTTGTAAACCTATCAGCTGGGCCTGGCTTTTGCCTCCCTGGCCTTCAGGGATAGCACAGGAAGGAAGAGGAGGGCTGGGTGACACTTCTCTAGCTGCCAGGAACCACATGGAGGAACTGGTCCCCTGGTCCTCTGGTCCTTTTCAGCCAGCTGCTGAGCAGGAAGCAGCTGATGGGCAGGTGCTGAAGTGGACTTAAGATAAGCAGAATGCCCTGCTATGACTGTGCTCACTAAGGGATGTGTGAGTTTGAGGACTTAAACCCAGTCTGTCCCCTTAGGAGCACCTCCATCCCTGGGATGCATATCCTTTGTAGGGTCCCTGTTGGAGTTTCTCCAGGCCACCACAGCACAGCTGGATCTGGTTAGGTTGGTTGGAGTGTTATCCAGGTAGGGCCACCAAATACCCTCTTCTGAGCTGTGGTTTTACTATTCCAAGCTCTTTGCATAAGGATATCACCCATCACTGCCCATACTGCCTCCCAATGTCTGCTTCCAAAGCCAGCCAGTGACCATCTCAGTGCTCTCTCCCATAGGGTTTATATGTCTGTTTTCTCTGTTTGCTATTATTGGGGTTTATTAGGGCAGATTTCTGCCCTTCCCTCTAGCCCTTATTACTAAGTGCTGGAATTTGGTAAGGCAGAGGGGGCTCCTTACATGTGTCCATGGCAAAGAAGGCCCTGACACCTCAGCTGGAGTCATCTGCAGAAAAACAACCCTGCCTGCAGGTATCATTGAAGTGACTCCCAGAGAGAGGCACTTTCAGATCCTTTGAGTCAAAAGGTGCTATAAATAAAAGATATTACAGGCTAGCAAGTTTTCAGTTGCAAATTGAAGTGGGAAGGAATATTTTAGCATCCTTTTTTTCTGAGCACATTAACTCTTGGCAGACGTGATCGTTCAGGTCTTCACAGCTGAAAACTTCATACCATGTGCAGAATGTTGAGTCCACACGTTCCCTTTCCATTTTCAACAGCTCTAAAATCCATGCTGCCCCAGTGCAATTTCACCCCCTGAGTGCAGAGAGCACCCAAAGATTGCATCACTTTGGGAGTCATGACACTGAATATATGCTCCATGGTCATTTTCCCAGGAAAAAAAAGCCAAAGCTCACAATAGAGGGTCCCTAAAGATTTTTTATTTACTGGCAATAGAGGGTGCCTAAAGATTTTTTATTTACTGGCTTCTGATGCTTCCCTTTCCAGGGTGAGCAAGCAAATTTGTATCAATCTGGCTTGCTTTAGTGCAGTGACCTAGCGCTGTGCTCTGCCACTGAAAGTTCAGGTCCCATCTGTGGGGCTAAACTTTTGCTGACACTGTGCTGATTTCTCTGTCTCTGTCACCCATGCTGCCAGGGGAGGGGGAGGAGACATTGGATTTGTCCAGGCAAGAAAAAAAAAAAGAGGATACATTCATGCAAAATGCAGAGATGTGGCAAAGAAGAAGAGGAAAGAAAACAGTCCTGGTGTGTGCAGTGAGGCTGAGGAAAGGAAATTCTTTGGGCAGCACAGGGCATTTTGATCACATTCTTTTTCTTCACAGAGGAGAAAATCTTGGACAAGAGGCAATTAAATTGTTACAGGCAAAGAAAAGCTTTTAGGATGCCTTGAAGAACTTGTGTATCTGAGCAGCAGCACAGAGAAATGCAGAGGAGGAAATCGGTATTAGTGACTACAAAAGTTTTGGGTGGTTTGTTTTGGATAAAGATCCCCACATGCAGACTCTTATCTAAAGCCCTCAGTCTTCAGAGCAGGGGCTAGAAGTCTCTTAAGAACACACTCTTCTTGCATGACTTCCAGTATCTCTGAAAGCCATTTTCCATGCCAAAAATACAACAAAACCAGCTTGCTTGCTTTCTTCTTCTTTTATACAATATTTTGCTCATCTGCCTCTGGTTCCAAGAAAAAAAAACAAAAAACTGATTAAAAAGTTTTTAATTTAAGAAGGCTGAACTGTGCTACGTTAATTTCAAGCCATCCTTGTTCTTGTGACTGTGCAAGTACACAGGAAATGAAGATTCTGTGATTCTATGGAAAACTTACAGAGAAGGATCCCTAAAAACAGCATAAAAAGAAGATAGTTTTCCTAAGAAAAGACAACAAGTCTTGAGTTCTCCCACCTTAAGCAGGCTACTTATTTGTAAACTGGCTGTTCTGTGATTTAATAACATAAGAGATCACAGCATTCCCAGTTCAAATGAGCCTGTTAGTCAAGGGTGGTTATTGGCCATCAAATACTATTGAATCAATAAACCAAAAAAAAAAAAAGAACTTTAAGAGATTCTTATTTCCCCACTCAATCTGCAGTAGCCCTGAATTGACAGAAAAGAGTGAAAGAAAACACTTCTTTTGTCATGTCTGAACATGATCTGGTGCCCTCCAGTTTTCAGAAATCCAGGTATGGCTGAGGTAAATTAGCCTGGTGCTGTTGGAATGAATGCTGAATGGTGCTATTTTGATGAAGTCCTCTGGACAAACAGGGCTGCTGCAGGGCTCGGTTTGACCTCTGTCTGGATTTACACCAGGGTACCTGAGTTAATGCTGCTCTGTGTGTAGGGCAGGTTGAAATCAGGCTAGTGTGCTTCTAAGGGTATTACCAGATATTCTGTTCTCCTGAGCCATTCACCTGATGCAGGTTTAATGCCTATAGATTCACTTCATAATGCAGTGAAGGTTTAATTGTTAAAGACCAGATGATGCTCTTTCCAAATGGTATCTTCTTGTCTTTTTCTCTGCCTTCCCTATTATTTATTAAATACTCAAGCAAAGATCTTCAGCTTACCCAAGTGGTTTGGAGACAAAGACTCATGTTTCTAGCTGGTCCAAACAAGGATAACTTAATTCAGGTCAACAGAAACAATGGACAAACCCAGAGAAAAATCTGTGGCCAATATTTTAAACCACAGGCTTCCAAAACAAGAACATAGCCTCCTAGACAGCACAGTACATTGAGGCTAACTATTTTCTCACTGAAGGTGATGGCACTTCTTGTGGGTGACCAAGACAAGGGTCAAATTCCCGTTCATGTCCCCATCTATGAATGGAGAGCAGCTCCGTCACCTGTCACATGCTGTGCTCTTAGTAAAATCTGCCCACTGTGTCCTGCTGAATGCTGCAGGATACTGATTTTTTTTCCCCAAAGCTTGGCTCTTGTGTAGCTTCTTAGTTTACACAGTGGGAGAGAGACATGGCTTTTTGGCTTTAAAGTAAAAAAATCTGGACTCTCAAAGGAGTGCTGAAATCTGCCCCTGAGCTTTTGAGAAAAAGTGACCCAATCAATCCAGTTATTACAGCATTCTCTGGCCTGTGAGTAATACATGGATTGGTATTTACTTGCAGGAAATGTTGGCAGGAGTTGGGGGGTTCCCATTGACTCGTGCTGTTTACTGCTCCCTGAGGAGCAGGGGCCACAGCGATGGTGGAGCGGCCGCTGCACAGGTGCACAGCTTATCTGCCAAAGTGGGCTGTAAATCACAGCAGAGGAAGAGAGGGCTGGAAAAATGCTTATTTGCAGGAGCCACCATTGGGAAGGGATGTTGACCATGGTTATTTTGCAGGTTTCCTCCCCATAGTCTATGTGTGCTCACATTGCTCCAGAGGGATTGGGTCCTGGGTTGGAAATCCAAGGAGCATGCCAATAATTTGGCAGAGATTACACACAAAGTGAATTTATCCCTGATCTCCGTTATTGGTTCAAAACCAGGAATTCTCATAGCTTTTTGGACAGATGGCTTGTCCTATTACTTCTTGTGTTAGATTTCCCACTGAGGCTGAAAGCAAATCCACATTCAAGCTGAAAGTAAACAACCTCTGAATTCAAAAGGCATTAACTCAAACTGCCAAAGCATTTGCTGCGTATGCTGCAGATGTCAAACAGACAGTTTCCCACAGCCCTGAGCCTAGACACATAGTTAAGTTATACAGAAAAAGCTTCCACACAGCCCAAAAATCCATCCTGTGCAAAACTCGCTCTCCTTGCTGGCATTTTAAGGGCTGGAGCCTCAGCTGGAATGAATTAATGTAGCTGCTCTGATTTGAATAGAGCTATGCCAATTTATACCAGATGAGGGTTTCACCCTTTGGAGGCCAAGTGGGAAATGGTTATCCACTACTTTTTTAACAGTGTGGTTTGAGGCAGAAAAACATAAAATGTGGTGTTTCTTAAGGAGTGAAAGAGCACTAAGTTTCTTTCCATTACAGTGAATCATTTTTGAAGGAACCTTTTAGAGGGAATGGTTCTAAAAAATCAGACTTTGCAGAAAAGTGCATATAAATAACACAACTTACAAGTACAAACAGCACAAGTTAGCCAACTCACTCCTATTCCTGATACCTTCCAAAATGCCAACAAAAAGTTAAGTAGGAACCCAAGCATGATATTGCTGTGGCATTGCAGGAAATTCAGAAAGTGGAAGAACTAAATAAAATGGTCTGTTTTTCCTGCCAGGGCTGTATGAAGAGGACAAACTCCCCCCACTCTTGAAACTAAACCATACAAACAAAAAATATCCACCCATATGCTTTGAAATGCTCTAAACTTTGGAAGCATGCTGTTCTCCTTGGCCACAAAGAGGTGCAAGGTAGTTTTGCTGACATATTTTAGTTTAAATTTAACAGCACAATTGCAGCCACATTCTGTAAAGCAAGACTCTTTCCATTACTTGAATTAAGTAATGATTACTTGAATTAAGCCTTTGATTTATTCTTTACCATAGGAGGCCCCACTTGCAGACTCCTATTTTCCCCAAAGTAAACAGGACGTCAAATATTACACCAATATAAATGAATGGAGATTTCTCAGATAATAGCAATGTAAAATCAAATTTTAAACTGTTTAACTACAGCCACTAGACCGATTCAGCTTACCAGAAAATTCAGCACCTCTTTCCTCAAACCATCTTTTTTTTTATTTTACACTTCAGTATAAGCTGGCAATTAGTAATACTTTGCCTGTTTATAGAGCCTTACATCTGAGGATCTAGAAACACTTTGTAAACACTAATGAATTAAGCTTCTTAACACCCCCTGTGAGACAGATACTGCTATCTCATTTGCACAGCTTGGAGGAGTGTAGGTTTGTTGAGAGTTGGAGCCAGCCAGCACCAGACCTGGGAAACCACTGCAGGCCCTTAGCCTCACCTTCAGCTGAATATCACAAGGTTTTCCATAAATGTGGGGATGTGCCTGGCAACTTCAGGAGCTTGTCCTGGAACTTCCAGCATACCCTGATGTCTGTCAGACTGAAAAAGCAGAGGGTTGAACTTCCACCCACAAAGAGAACTTAAGAACCACTTAGAGGAACACCATGAAAATGCCATCTGTCCTCTCCTGAAACAGCCATTCACACTTATGATCCTCTAATGTGTAAACAGGGAAAAAATCGAGATTTTATTTGTTCTCACTCAGTTTTTTAATAACTGACCACAGTCTTATTATTAAAAACGCAAAGTAATACAAAAATCCAGGAGGATTCTTTCCCTTTTCAATTTTCATTGCCCATATATTTTTATCATTTAAGGCTAAGATAAAATACCCAAGCTTGCTTTCCAGTCATGTTGACAAGAGGAACTTAAAGGATTTTTAAAGAAAACCTAAATATTCTAACACTATCAGGAATATGTAGCTCCTAGGAAAGCGTTAGGACTAGATAGGCATTGATGAGATGAGATGAGATTCTTGGTTGTTTTTTGTTTGTTTGTTTGTTTGTTTTTTTCCCAAAGCATAGTCTCATTTATTGAATAGCAGCTAATGTCTGGTACCTATTTGAAGCATTTTCCACATGGCCCTTCTTGAAATGCATGGCAATTGGACAATTTCCATTATGATTCTTCTGTCTAAAAATACACACCTTCCCCTCTTTTCAATTTATCATTGAGTCAGTCAGCCTATTTATTTTTGAAGTTTTTCCTGTTTAATAGTGCACTTAAAAAAGCTTAATACAAACATTGACCAATTCATGGCTGTCACAAAGAGAAAAGCCTTAGAAGTAATTCATCTAAACAGAAGTCAAGTGCAAGAGTCTCTTATTTAGAGATCAGTCAATAAGAAACTATGTTAAGGAAGCTATTTTAAAGGGAACAGATTTTTTAGATTTTTTTCTTAAACACCTCTTTTCTTCCACAGATTGAAACTGAGAAGAATAGCAAATAAAATATTTGGGTTTGCTTTCAAAATTTGTTCATGACCATAAATCCCAGGAATGGGAACAGACAGGCATTTGACATACTCAGTGTGTTGATTTGTGAACTACTGGCAGATTGCTGTTTGCCTAAGAAAACGTGTTTGAAATTCTTTTCTAAAAACTCTTCTTGATCTTTTCCCAGTTCACGGGCTGTTAAATGGCTGCATGACACTGTGGTGTTTGTCTCCTGAACAGAGGGACATTACAATCTCTGGAAGCAGTTTTTCAGTGGGAATATTAAAGGCACTATTCAGGAATATTCTCCAGTATTTACAGCCTCCACAAACAGTATTGCGTGCAAACATGTTTGCTGGAATATTTGTCAAGAGCAAACATGACAGAATGGTGGGAGAAAGTGTACAAAGTCTAACCAAGCTTATAAAAACCCAACAGCTAATGAATACTTGTGGAAAATTTCTTATGGCATTTCCTCAGTGATGGATGCTTATTAGGAAAGTCTATATAGCTAAAACTATTTTGCTGACTACATTCTCCTGTACTCCAGAAGTGAAAGATGCTTCCATAGCTCTCTTTGTCATCTTCATCAATTACTCTGCTGGATACAGGAGCATTTTCTAAATAATTTTTTGTGGGTATCAAATGGACAGAGGCCCAGATACCCATTTTACATAAATATCTTGATATCTCAAAGCTCTTTGCTGTCTCTGACAGAAAAAAACTAAACCAAACCCAAACAAAAACCCAAAAAACCAAAATCCAGAAACCAAACACCATCAACAGATAGGAAGATATATGTAGATTGACCAATATTCCTTGTTGACTCATAATGTATTACCACAGTATCACATGGCGCTATGGATCCTCTTTTCTGACCTTTTCCTTCAGTGACAAAACTGCTTTTGGATCGAGTATTTTCCTGTAAAAAACTCAGTAGGTATTCAAAAGCAGACTCATGTGGACATTGGCTCAAAAGCACATGGCCAGGGAGGGAGGCAGATTTGAAAGCTAGGGCTTGGGAATGGTGGATTATGGACTCAATTGAGCCAAGGCAGTGCCAGGCAGGCAAGTGGGCAATCATGGCTGAGAGCATCACCTCCTACTAAAAAACCAAGACATTGAGATCCAATATTTTTAGTCAACAACAGCCAGAGGAAGCATTTGAGATATGCAGCAGTGGTACACAGCATGAGGGTAACAAGAACTTGCAGATTGAAAAACCTGTCTGGAGAGATATTTGTCCTTCTTTGCCCATTAGTTACATTTTACTAACTCTGAACCAAATTTTGCTTCTAAAGGTAATCTTTAATAGAGTGGGATCACTAACCCTGACACTAACTAACACTACTGGTGATAACACAGGACAGATTAGGTTACAGTCAGGGCCAGGCTGCATCTGTACCTATGCTCCTCAAAATTGTGTAGCAAATTTCAAAGCTCACCATATGATCTTGAAACTCACCACTGTTTGTTTTCAAGTCAAGCATGACACTTCCTTTTTCACCTGACTAATACTGATCTCCTCAGTATGTTTTCTGAGCAGTTTACTGAAAATGGTCTTTGTTCTGCTGTGCAAGCAGACAACTCAAAAAAAGTACCATGATAGAGTTCTTTCTTTTTAAAAATTACAAATCTTAGTTCACAAACAAAACCAGGGTGTTATTTTGATAATTCTGCCTATTAACTGAGTACATAATTCCTTATGTTCCCCTCTCCTGGAAGGTAAGGGAAAGTGATGGACTATTCAGAATTATTCCATTCTGTCCCCTCTGTTCATGCATTGCTGGAGGTGATACTGTATAATGCATGACTTACCTGCAAAGATACTGGAGGAGTAATGAAATAAGCAGATGCTCTGTCAGCAGGCTTTTAAAACATTGGTATTGCAATCTGAGATGCAGTCAGCCCTCACATGCATATGTCCTTTATTTATGGAGCTGATAAAGGCTCTATGTCAGGAGAATCAAGCCACCTTTTTACTCCTTGCTTTTCTTCATATTTAAGAAAGTTGCTGTCTGGATATTTAATTTTCATGAAAGCTCTAGATCTGGGAGGAAAAGGAGGGTTTGCCTCCTGTTTCATCCATTAAAAACAGAGGTCTGAAAACCAAACAACTTGATCTAAACAAATGATTGGGGATTCCTTATTGTGAAAAGGACCCCAGAGCCACTAATCCAGCTACACCCCAGGTCACAGCCCCAGAAAGAGAGTAGGTTAAAATTAGGTATTGAAAAAAAAGGAATCTTTACTGTGGGGGTGGGAGGCCCTGGCACAGGGTGTCCAGAGAAGGTGTGGTTGCCCCTGGATCCCCAAAAGTGTCCAAGGTGATGTTGGACAGGGCTTGGAGCAACCTGGGATAGTGGAAAGTGGCCCTGCCCATGGTAGGAGGTCTGAAACACAATGAGCTTTAATGTCCCTTCCAACCCAGGCCATTCTGTGACTCTATGATTTACATATGTTTGTTTATCTATAAATTCAATTTTGCATACTTTTCTATAGTTGCTATTGTTCTAGGTAATTTCATGACAATATAAATCACATTTTTCCCCCAGACTGTGTTCCAAGCACCAATGACAATTTGGAAATTAGGGGTAAAGCCAGCACAAATCAAAGGGAAGGATGGCATTCACATTAACAGCCACCAAATGAGGAGTATGTTGCAGTATAAATAAAATAGTGTTGCTCAGCTGCATGAGGAGTGAGTTTCCAAAGTCACTGAGCTGCGTGGCTGTGGCTCAGAGGAGGGTTTCAGTTCATACTCAGTGCTGTGCTTGATTACTGGTACATCACCCAAAGGCTCACAGTAAAACAGATGATGGGACACAGAAAAGCTCTTCTTCCTTAACACAGCGAAGAGAGCTACTGTTTGCTGACTGACAGCTCCCCAGCCAGCTTATGTGAATCTAATTACCCAGCCACAACCCAAATCAAAATGCCTCATTGCAGCTGGTGTCTCACTTAATCCATTCATAACAAGAGCTAATTAGCATTGATGTTTTTGGGCAAGTTTATTCCAAATGTGGTCAAGTCCCAGGCTTTCAGCTTGGTTGCTAGGACCCATTGAGGATCCTGAGAGAGACTGTGTTTCTACCCAGAAGGCATTTTTCTGTCTTGGTGATTGAGAGATTTAGGAGTGTTTCAGGGGAAGATGTTGGGCAGGGCTGAAATGAATATTGGCATGTAAGCACTGTTCTTAAGATGTTCTCACTGCTACACCCTGCCTCAGTACAGGAGAGTTTGTAGCAGAATTACAGTATTTCATAGTTTGCACTATGAAATCTCAATTCAAACATCCTAATTGTAGAAAAAAAGAGGGGTAAAAAAGAAAAGGGAAAAAAGTGGGAAAAAAAGGAAAAGGACAAGGGGAAAGGAAAGGAAAGAGAAGAATAACAAAAAGAAGAAAAAGAAAAGAAAAAGAAAAAGAAAAAGAAAAAGAAAAAGAAAAAGAAAAAGAAAAATAAGGAAATGTCATAAAACAGTTCTGTATTTTATGGTATTTTTGGTGAACAGAGCTGAGAAAAGAGGCCAGTTACCAGAGCTTTGTATTTCCTTTTCAACCTATGGGATTAGAAGATGAGAGCAGGTGCTAATGGGAATTTTGCCCATGGCAGAAAATCAGAATCCTAAATCTTCATCTCTGGAAATCACAAAAACCCTTAGTAATGACCTATAGTGGCTGCACTTAAAAAATTGGTGATATAGGAATTGTCACTTGGCAGAAAACCGACTCTCTGCTCCTTCCGCACACCACAATTTCAGTTTAATTTGTAACAGGATGCAAGTGAAAATGAACTGACAACAGAGCTACCAGCTATTCTGTTGGTAACAACTTGAAGCAATAGTTTCGATTTGACTAGGCACAGCTGTCCACTGCTTGGAACGACCTTTAGCCCCATCCTTGGCGAAATTCAATTCTCTCCATGTCTGACTTCGTCCATGGGGACTCGAGTAGCAGAGCTGCCAGAATAATCAGTGCATTGCTTAATGACAGACACTCCAACAAGCAACGCAGCCGTGCATTGTCAGAAACGGAGTACACAGCTCCGGGGAAGGGGCGGGGAGGCGGGGAAACCCCCTTGTTATTCAAAAGGAAATAAAACTGTTGTATGGGTGCAAACGCAGATGCCTGCAGCCGCGCCTCGACTTGACAAGCGTCACCAATGCGCCGGCACCTCGGGTGTGTCTATGGAAATGTGTGTGGAGTTTTCTAGTGTGTTTGTCAGCAAATGTGCACTTTTATTAGGCTCCCCCCCCCCCCCCCCCGCCCCCGAAAAAAAAAACCCAAAAAACCCCCAAAAAACAAACAAACAAAAAAAAACCCCCAAAAAAACAATAAAAAACACAAAACAACAAAAAACCCAAAACACCACAACCTGGGATTCTGCTTCTGCTCCACATTGTACTGCTGCAAACTATATTTTTTTCTATTTTTCTAAGTCTAAACATGAATACATCCGATACAGTGGTGCTTGCATGGCCATCCAGATGTCTGTCATCCGACATGTGCACACATACATATATAGATGCACACAATTTCTCCTTATTTACTACACTGGCCACTGCAATAAGAAACATGTTTACCCTGAAAGTGTCAAAAAACAGGAATTTCACAGCTTTCACAGCTGCTTGTGTCAACTTGCTTTCTGCTTGAGTGAGTGCCTCCCCAGCAGTGTGAGCAATGCACTCCCTCATACATGACAGGAAGGACAGGTCACCATGGGATTAACATGTGTGTGCTCCAGCCAACACCATGGCTGGACTAACAGGGATGAAGACAACACTTCCTAACTCTTTTGCTGTTTGATTGAGGAGCCTGAAGACAGTGGGTAAGCTCTGTCCAAAAGCAGACCCATCCTTCCATTCATCGAGGATCTCCAGAGGTGCACACTGCTTGGGTTGGCAAGATTTGCCACAACTGCTGAGAGTGGGAAATTGCAGGGAGTGATGCACCAACTACACCTGCCCCACAAGCCCCAAGGGATTTCTCTTGTTGCTATTTTTGCTTTGGCAGCACTCTGGGCCCAGGTTTGTGGAAGATTCCTGTTCAGTTATGATTCAGACCTGCTGCCAAAATGTTCCTGAGAAATACAAGACAGAAATGGGGAATGTTGATCTTATGCAGCTCCTAACTCAGCCAGAACAGAGGGGAGGTTCATGGGAGCAGGGAAAGGCAGATCTTTGGCTGCAGGGCTTTTGTCCCTGCCAAAATTCAAAGGTTCTTTTTCAACCAATAGGAATATTACTGCTTGTTAAAAAAAAAAGAAAAAAAAAAAAAACAGAGAACTAAAGAAACCATGAGAAAGTTTGATAATCAAAAACATTGGGAATTTAAAACTGCTGGTCTTTATCAACAAGAAAACAAGGTGGTCTCCAAAATTTATTAAATCGCATTCCAGTGGAAGGTATTAATTTACCCAAAGTCACTGCCACCTCCCTGCCACTCTCCCCCTACCTACTGCTTCTGTTATTTATTCAGGAAAGGGAAAACCAAGCAGTGGCCTGGGTAGAAAGAACATTAAAAAATCATTCCACTCTCTGTTATGATCAGTGACACCCTTCATGACACCAGGTTGCTCTGAGCCTCATGCAACCTGAGCTTAAACACTCCCAGGGATGGGACAGCCACAAGTTCTCTGGTCACCCTGTGCCGGGGCCTTACCAGCATCATAGCCAAGAGTATCTTCCTAATATCCAGTCTAAACCTATTCTCTGCCAGTGTGAAGTCATTCACCCTTTACTTGTCACTCCAGGACCTTGTAAATAATCTCTCTCCATCTTTCTTGTAGGCTCCCTTCAGATACCTGAAGGCCACAACTTGGTCAAAGCCTTCTATTCTCCAGACTGAACAATCCGAAATTCTCTCAGCCTTTCCTCACAGTAGAGCTGCTCCATCCCTGTGATCATCTTGGTGGCCTTCTCTGGACTTGCTCCAGAAGGTCTATGCCCTTCCTGTGCTGGAAAATTATTCTCCTCCAGTAAATCCATTCAACACCTTAGGCAGATACAGCTGCACACAGTTTGCCCTACTTTTGACCGTAGGGCTTCTCTTCCCCATCCCTGTTGGCTCCTCCCTGGTTCTGTCCTTGATCCCAGCTGTCCCCACCACACTGACACTTTTTCACCAGCCCCCTAGTTAGTGACCCTTAATGGCCAAGTCCTCTCTGGCACTTGCCTTGGGCCAAGGCTGTCTTTCTTGCTGGCTTTTGCACACTTCTTTCTTGTTTTTTCTTCAGTCCTCTCATGCTGGTGTTCTCTTTCATCCTTTTAAACTTGTTTAACTTTTCATCATTCCACAAACCTGTATGTTTGGCGGAGATGTTATTCCAGTTCTTGAGCACATACTGCTTTTCTTTAACTTAAAGCCAGATATTTTTTGCTTTAAGTCCTCAGTTACTAATGCAAAAATGAGACAAATTCAGATATCCATAAGATATCTATCCTGGTTTCCAGCAGGGTGACATGCACACAACTGAAAATAAGTATTTTCTTCCATACTTATTCAAAATCTAATTTCCTCATTCAATGCCCACTCTTTGTTCACTCTTCAACTAAACTCAAGTAGGCAAAACAGGACATAGACAAAAGTTGTGAAATACCTGGTAGATAAACACCTCATTAATAATTTTTCCTTTTTTCCTCTACTATGAGATTAATTTAAGCATTTGAAAGAATGTATTTCTATAGGTCCTACTAAAACAACACACTGTAGAACATACAGAAAGTCTCTCAGTAATTTAGAGAAACACATTTTTACAGTCCTGAGAACTAGAATATCCTTAGATAAATAGGCTCTTCCCAGAGCAGGTCATTGGAGCAAGTAACATAACAGCAAAAATGGAAAGTAATCACCATCACATTGAAAAGGAAAGGCATTTCCCAAGTTTGCTGCTAATCTCAGTGGCCTAGAACCCCTTCTGGAAACTCCATAATGTGCAACCGTACAAAACTCTGCATGAGCATACCAAAAAATTATTAATAACTATTAATACATGTGGGACCCTGGAAATTGGGTTAAGTAGGCAGGAATTACTGCTTCCATTACTGCTGAAGAGGGAGAAGGAAAAGAAAAATTATTCTCGTTCTCAGAGAGAGAGAGAGAGAGAGAGAGAGAGAGAGAGAGAGGGAGAGAGAGATAGAAAGATGACATGGACATCTCTGTTCCTCTCCAACGACCCTCTTCAAAACAAATTTTCTCTACCATCCTCTGGTTCCTTCAAATTTGATTCAGCACTCAGGAGTTATGGAAAAGATTCAAGGACACAGTGACAGTCATGCTCTCTTGGGACAAGCAGGGAACAGGACAAAGCCACTCTCCTGTCCTTCATGTTCATCAAGAGTCCACACCTCCAGTGACTCTCTTTCAGAAAAGTCTCACCCATCCCTGAGAGCTGGAAGTGTGCACTCATTTACTGACAAACAGGGAACTCTGCCAGCAGCCTCACAACCTGCAGATTTTGATTGCATTAAATTGTTCCAAAGCAGGTTTTCCTCTTGAGCCTGGAGTAGAAGGCAATTAATTAAGACCCACTCCCCCCCTCCATCGGATTAAGGCAAATTAAATGGCAGCATTAGGACAACCTTGCCTGGGATAGGGATTCATGGAGAAGCAGGGCTTTCTCTCTCTGTCTGCACAGGAAGCTGATCCTATTACTTTGCTCATCTGGGCTTGGATAATCTCTAAAAGGTGCCCTAAGTGTTATCCTACAAGTCTGGAAAGTGCCACTGCCATTTCTGAGACACACAAGTCCAGACACAAAACAGCATTAACAATTTCTGCTCAGCCACTTCCATTGGAGACGAAGAACACAGTGCTGGGAATTGAGTGAAAACAGCACCACATATGGAAAATCTCCTCTTTAACCTGTGTGTGACTGCCATGTTAAACTGACAGAAGTCTTTTCCTAAGGTCATTCTTCACCTCACTGGTAAGGAAGGGAGACAAAGGATTATGGGACAACATTCTGAGATGCCACATCCTCCTGGAAACTCTCCTGGCATATGGTCCTTGCTGGTGTGAAGCAATTGTAGCTAAGCAGATGAGTGTTGTGTAATTTCTAAGAAATTAGAGATAGGTAAATTGATCAACTAACTAAGAGCACCAAATGTACACTGGATTAATGTACTCTTTGGAGAGGATTAATAGAAATTTTATCTCACTCAGAGCCTTTGCCAACATTTCCCATTGCATTCTCTAATTTCCCATCAGGAAATCAAACCTAAACTGCTTAAATTCACCCAGGTCCCTTATTCTGCACAAATTGAAGACTACAGCGATGCTTCAACCCAGAGACATAGCACAGCTTCCAAACACTTCCTGCATTACCTGGAAGCTTGTTTCATTTCCCACTGTGGGAATTTAACCTGCTTGAAGTGAAAATCAGAGAAAATCCTTTGCCAGTGTCTCCTATTTGCAGTTGTAACGTGCTAAGCTAGAGAACCACATTCAGGGTCAACCCATCACCTCAAGCAGAGTCTTTCACAACTGTCTTTGCTGCCAGTGCCACAGGACTGTAGGCTGGAGAAAATGGCCAAAGTGATGAAACATTGCTTTCTTGTTTTCAAGTGATGCAGAGAAAAGTGGAAACAACAGCAAAAATATTCTCCTTCTAATTGAAAACACAGTACCACTTAATGGTCTTTGAAGTGAGTGTGTGTGTGTGTGTTTTGTGGGAGAAGGGGGAGAAAGGGATTGCTGTAACCAACACCCCAAAGGACTATAAATCAAACAGCATACATCTGTTGGTATCAAATATAACTCCTTTCGCACTACATCAAAAAGCTTTAATTAACAACTAATTTATTCAAGTGAAAAAAAAAACCCCACTTGCACTAAATAATTGTATTATAACTGGGGGACTAGTCTGTATTCCTCCCCCACCCCCCGCACCCCCCCCACCCCCAAAAGCATGACAGGAGAGGAAATTGAGTCTTCAGAGAACAGAAAAGTAGAAAACTGGATCAAAGATTCACGGGGCTTGTTGATTGGCTTTTGGAGTCAACAGAGACCAAATCAAGTTCATTTAATAAAAAAAGCCACACTGAGAGATCTGTTTGCTCTAGGACCTACTTTTAATAAAAATGTTTATAATGATAAATGGCAGTGGCTCACACCAGGCACAATTTGGACAGGTGTTGCACAGCCCTGCCCACACGGCAGTGTCACTTCTGCTCCTTGCCACTGTTTTGTCATCCATGGAGAGATCTCAGCACAGATGGGCAAGGGAGGCTTCAGCCATGTGGGGCTCTAGACAGAGCAGAGAAATGTCTGCAGGGTGGCCACCAGTGGTCTCTGAGCAGGCTCACTTGGGAGCTTATCCACATTTGAACCCCAAATGTAAAAGGTCAGGCTGGCCAAATCAATGCTTTCTTTCCCCTCCTGTTGAGAGTCATGGAATCATGGCATATCCTGCATTGGAGGGAGAAAAGGACCTTAAAGCACACCCTCCGGAACCAGCATGGCCACCAGAACCATGTGGTATGATCCAGGTCCCATCCTCACCTGCTGCCAGCATCATTAAGGCAAGAATTTGAGGGATGTTCAGGTTTTTATTTTTTCCTTTCCCCCCTTTTTTCTCTCCATAACTTTGTGCTAGTGATGACTGACTAATCTCTGTCGAGGTAAGTGCCATTATACTGCTTTAATGGCTAATGAAGCTGAAGCAGAGTAAGTAGTTTACTGGTTGTCTCATCTTCAGGGTCCCGTCATGCATGTTTTACTGTTCCTCAGAGTGCACTGAAGTTCCACATTAATGCTGCCATTGATTACAGTGTACAATCTTCAGGGCAGGGACTGTGATTTTCTTTTCATTTTCTTAATGAAAAGCACACTGCCTTTTAATTCCTCTGGATCCTGTTGCCTAGGTTTTAGATGGGAGTCCGCAGGGATGGCAGCAGCAGGGGGGACAGACTTGAGTGTGCCACATGGTGCCCATGGGCCAGCAGAGACTAAAGCAGAACCAGGCTACAGCCTCAGCACCTTTCTTTATATTCATCACCACCTCTGACTCAGTTCCTGGGTAGAGCTAGTCCACCACCATCCACACGCAATTCTGAAGACTCCTAAAATCTATATATATAATTAGGTTGTGATACAAATAATTTTTAGTAATAAGATGGTTAAAGGGAAGCATTGGATTTGCTGCCGTAAGCATTAAACTGAACTAGCAGGTTAAACATTATCCAACCAGAGGACAAAAGGAATTTCAACACAATTAATTGATTATTTATGGATAAAATTAAATAATTTGGTACATAATTCTACTGATATATTGTACCATAAAAATAATTTCATAGGTAGGCAAGATTTATTTTGCTTTTGTGACAGCTTTATCCTGTTAGCCATCAAAAATAAAAATAATGTTCAAAAAAAATTCCTATAATTCATAAAGAACACTCCAAAAAGCTTAAAAATAGCTTAAAAATTGAGCATCTTAAATATTTATGATATATTTCAAATGTACAGGTATATGCTAAAATAAATTTCAGAGGTAATCTTCGGAGGTGACATTGTTCAGGATTTTAAACCAAAATCTAAAATGTTTACACATATAAGTTTCCAAAAAGATGTATATATAGGTGCTCCCAAAGAGATTTGGGTTAGTTTAATTTGGTAATCCTCATCCCCAAGCATCAAGGCCATGAATAGGATAGCTTTACACGCAAAACTGAGTATCGTGGTCCTTATCTACCTCCAGTGAATAATCACACCATTAAGGACTAACCAGGAATGTGTCAGATAAGTCTCCAGCCACCCAGAACAGCTTCCAGTATTCCTGCTGACCTGCACTGTAGAAAGGAAAACCAGAGAGCAGGACAATTCATGGCTTCAGGGAATGAATTGTTTGATGACCTGATGGTCAAGATGCCCACCTAGGCTCAGGCCCTGCCTCTGCCAGTGACTACAAAATGAAAACTGCTTCATCTTTTGAGTCCTCTTTCAGAAAATAAGATCTTCATCTCTGTGAGAAATTTAGTGGGATATGATGCTTAGGTTCCTTTGGGAATCAGAAATTATAGGGAAAAAAAAAAAAGAAGAATTTTTCAGGAACAATCTTCCTACTTGCTTCCATCAATGATGAATTTAAGCATGATGCGTAAAATCTGACAACTCTATGTTTGGCTTAAGTATCTTTTATTGTTGGCCATAAATTATCAACTTCCTTATAAATCTGGGCACAGAATATAAATATAGTTGGTAAATGGCTCCTTGAAATTAAGTAAAAATTACAGCACACAACAGGAAGGACCAAGCTAAAAGAAAACCTGCTGACATGCAGATTTCTTTATTATGCAAACTCAATGCTAAATCAATGTTGCCCCAAAACCTAAGAATCCCTTTCTCCCACCTGCTGACCAATTTGGGATGAGCAGAACTTCAAATTGTCCCATGCTCAGGAGATCTGGGGAGAAAAGGCCACCATGGGTGCTTCAGGCTAGGGGTACTCTAAGCACAGCAGCATCCTTCATTCCTCAAGGGCCCTTTTGCTTTTTAGACATTTATTCTGTTTCCTGTTTCACCTCGTCCCTTCCCATCCTTACCCCCTAAACAATAAAAGCTCAATGGGAATGCAAATGCAGCTCTCCATTTAAAATTCCAGCCAAGAATGCAGTGTGTCACCCATATTTATGAGCTCTAAATGGCTTTTATCAAAGTGAGGTCGTACTAAATCACCCCCAAGCTGTCATAAATACAAATGACTCGACATAGTCTGCAACAAGTCTTCGGGGGAAAATTATATGATCTGCTGTTGCAGTTATGCTATATCACACAACGAGCTCATATATTTCCACTGGCAAGGTAACCTGATCTTTCAGAGGACACTAATAGGTGAAAGGGGGACGAGAGGAATAGTGAATCAAGCAGTGCATGCCTGCACGTCTGCACGCGTCTGTGCATGCACCTCCCAGCTAAAGCTCAGGCTCCTCTCCCTGTGTGGAAGAGGAGTTCTTGTGGTTTTGGAGAATGAGATTTATTTGGCTGCCTTAATAGAGACAGGAAGCTGCCAGCCAAGAGAATAAGATCCAGGGGCTCACCAGGGTATTTCCTATTTTAAAAATTCATGCAAAGGCATGAAAATTATTAAGATACGAACCAGAGCTATCCAGACACCAAAGACTGGACCACTTCCAAGCAAATTAAAGGAGCCATTCCTCAATCTTAGCTGGTGAAGTCCAGGATTACAGCAGAGTTTACCACATGATAAAGAGAAAACACTTATAAAGGAGGCATGAACTGGGAAGTGGAAGAAATCAGCTTGGGCTCCTGAGATAAGAAGCACTAATTATTTCCTATTAGTTTACCTGCTTTTTATTTATATGCAAACATAGAAAGACACATATACAAAGAAGGAGAAAGGCACTTATAAAGGAGGCATGAACTAGGAAGTGGAAGAAATCAGCTTGGGCTCCTGAGATAAGAAGCACTAATTATTTCCTATTAGTTTACCTGCTTTTTATTTATATGCAAACATAGAAAGACACATATACAAAGAAGGAGAAATTCTTATCAGATCCCATAGACTGTGATAGCAATTTTGGGCAGCCTCTAGATACAGAGTTTGGGACTGACTGCTGAGCACCATCCCCACTCATCTCTTTGCAGGCAGCTGATTCAATGTGGCACTATGTGGGCTCAGAATCCACAGCTCTCCCTGTGGTCAAACTGGGGTGTTGGTCACCTCACATGCAAAGTAAGTCAACTCCAATGACCAATTACTCATATTTTTGTATCTGGGATTAAGACTGTGTCTGTCTGCTTGGCAAAGGGTTACAGCAATAAATCAGATTGGGTTTGCTATCTCTAACCTAATAGAGGCACTATGCCAATTTTCAGCAATCCAGGTCAGATGTGGGCATTTATAATTGTACCCTTCTTGGAGAATGAGGTCTCTAACATTAAATTACATATTTTAATTAAAAGATTAATTTACTGAGCTTGAGCTACTAAACTTGATTTTCAGCTGCCATGAGCCTGGTGGGAAGCCAGTTAGAGAGCACTGCCATTTTCCAGTGTTGAGCTTTTCATAAACACTATGCACAGGAAACTCCTCACTCAGGAGCTGAAGAGGCAGCCTGATCAAATGCATGCTTGAGCCATTTATTATCAAAGAGGACGGTAAGAGCAAAGCCATCAGAAATCCTGATTTAAACTCCTGTTGTGATTCACCGTGCTCCTTTCCCCAGGAGCATCATCAGTGTCAGGGAATCCACAGCCTTTCCCGGAGCTGCAGCTGAGGGTTATCAGCTCTGCCTTGCCTGCTGGATGGCCCACACTGTCAGAAAGGAGGAACCCAAGGAGCAAGCAAGCTCAATACACTGCCTGACGAAGCTCCTTGCACTTCAAGAACTCCACCAGCTTCCACAGCTGGTCTGTTGGCAGAAGCTTCCATTGCTCAGGAAGGGAAGCAGGGAGGACACAAGGCATCCTTGCAGAGCAGCGAGGTGGTGGCAGGCTGACCTGTGCCGACGGTCAAGCAGCAAGGCTCGCCCTCTGAGAAAGGCCACCTGGGAACCAGCCAGCTGTCTGTCTGATGTGATTAAAGACAAAATATTAAATGCTTCAGAAGAGGGAGAAATAAGATCGCTGGTCTCGGTTGCATAATCTCATGAATTTGTGTAACCAGTCTAAATAGAGCATGTGAGCTGACCAGATGTTTTTCATTTCAGTGTACAGCACTGTGGAGCAAATCCGAGACCAACAAGTGCCAAACACAACGGTGGCTTTGCCAGCACTGTTGTAATCAGAGCTCAACAAAGGGCACTGTCAACCCCAGTCTCTGGGCTGACAGGTCAATCTCCTGGCTGGGTAAAGAAGACAGACCATTCTTTACACCAAATACCTATATCTGAGCTAAATATCAGTAGCAGTCAGTAAACATGGGGTTGGGTCTCAGTCATTGAGGAAAAGAGCCAGCAAAACTGGGTATATGATTTGATCCCCTGTGGTAGTGATTTATAAGGTAATATCTATTTATTTGGACAGAGATGGATACTGACTTTGTGAAAGATACTGACTTTGTGAAAATCAGCCACTATGAAAATATAGAGGAAAAATAATATACACCATCATTTAGGATTATAGCATCATTTTGGCCTGGAAATACTGAGCTCAACTCAAGGACCAGTAGTCAAGAACTATACAGAGAATATACATTGGGAAAATTCTCTGATGGGGCAACAAATTTTGCTTTATTAGGAGCCATTTTTATATCTAGATTAGTATACATAGATCTGTGATGAAACAGTAAACCTTAAGCAGATGCAACCTGGATCTATAATTACACGTGTGCCTTACACACACACTTCTCCCACAATATCTTTGGTGGATACATTCACTGATGATCAAAACTCTTTGGCACCAAATAAAAAACACACTGTTGTCGTAACAAAGCCTTGGAACAAAAAGTGGTCATTTCTACCTTAAATAGGTGAGTTACCATGAAGAAGTTACATTGCTTTTACTACATGGATAACATTACACTGAAGTAACGATTCTAGACTGCAGTTATGTAAGAATAAGGGGAAAAAAATATCCCTAAAGGCATCCTAATTCTCAAAACTGTGTGTAATCTAGGTGCCATATGACTTACTTATTGTTATATTACACTGATAAAACATGGGGTGTTGTCCTGGCATAAAATCCGTATTGGGTTATACAGACCAGCACTTCAAGTGTTGCATGTGAAAAACATCATAGTGCACGTTCTAAGTAAACTTTGGATTCTGGTAGCTAATATAAGTGATTTATTTATAGCTAAATTGACTTTTCTGAGTGTTCTTCTTTATTTTGTCTTTTATATAAGTGATTTATTTATAGCTAAATTGACTTTTCTGAATGTTCTTCTTTATTTTGTCTTTTATTTCTAACAATCATACTGAAGTGAATATGAAGCCAAGTTTGCAAGACCAGAGGCTGAAATCCTCTCCCAGGTTGCAGCAGTTGGTACATCACAGCTGTGCAAGCCACAGGGTGCTTCCCTACTATCAACTTGAGCAGCTCCAACAGCAAGGGAGCAAGCCTTCTCTCATTCCACCCAAAATAGAAATAAACCCAGATTTTAAAATTGTGTTCACTGGGACTGTGGCAGCAGAAGGAAGAAGGCTCTGAGTCCCAGGCTCTTAGAGCTTTGTTGCTCTAAGCAGAGCAACAAGCATAACACCAAGGAGGAATGCCCCACCATTAACACTGACATACAAGTCATAGACTCCTAAAAGGAGGGGGACCTCAAAACTCATCTTGCTCCAGCACACTGCCATGGGCAGGGACACCTTCCACTAGATCAAGTTGCTCAGTTGGTGATGTCCCTGACTGTGTTCTAATATGAATTGTCTCTCAACAACATGATTGTACTCACAAAAGTAATAAAGTAAAAAATGGCTTTTCTGGATTCTCAGAATTCCCATAGGCCAAACAGCTGGAGACTTTTTGTAAGCTCTGATTTTGTATTTGCAGGTCAACAGCATTTCAGTTGTGCAAAATAAGGATTAATTGGATATTTTGTGAAAAAGAATGGGTTGCTATACTAAAGATAAATGAAACAACTGAATTAATACACTGGTGTAGGCCTTTAACATAGGCTAATGCAGTGTAATGCAAGTATTGCCATCCACTGCTTCCTTTAAAGCCATTGCATCCCAATACAAAATTATTATAATGATTATTCTAGATAAAAGCCCTATTTCTTCATGTTTCCTTTTCATGCTTATCTCCTTTGTGCTTATCTTAGGGGCTAGAAAAACTAACCGATGAACGAATTACACCAATGTTTGCTTTGTGTGAGTGATCAAAATGTTATATTTGAACCTGCTCTGGGGATACATCTCTGTTTATTTGCTTCTTGAGGTGGTAAGAAGGATATTTTCTGCAAAGCCAATTTAACTACAATTTGTACCAATAGAAACATTTTCAGCTACAGCAAGAGTGTGACAATGGCAATGAATATAACAAACAGATCAAGCTTATTTTTGAGTCTTCTACTTGCTAAAATATCAGGAGAGAATTTTTATCTCAAACAGCCTTGTAGTGGCTGCTACCTTTAGAACAGCTTTGGAAGCAGGTGATCAGAGGATTTTTTGGACCAAAAGAGAGCAGACAATGTGATAAACCTATGGGTGACAAAATGCTGACCAGAGCCATCACAGCAGATCAACCTTCAGTTTGGGATCGCATCAAAAGCACCTTCCAGGTAGTTTGGAATTTCAGTGAGTCAATTAGTCCATTCATTTACCAAAAACATAGTTTTAGAAATCTATGGACTGTACTGGCACAAGTGAATGTCACAGTAGAGAGAATACCCTTAAACCTCTGGGGCCCTGAGTACCTTGACCCAGCAGTGTGTGGCATCTCAGACTACTGCGCAGAGGTTGGAATTGGATCATTTTTAAGGCCCCTTCCTACCCAAACCGTTCTGTGATTCTCTGTTCTATTCTGTAAAATCAATAACCCAGGTAAGTTGCCCAGGCCTATTCAGTCAGTCTGCAGCTTCCTCCCAGGAGGAAGAAGACGGGCAGACAGGTTACCCATAACAGAAGCCAAGAAAATGGCATGAACTTCTGTCAGGGGAGGTTTAGGCTGAGCATCAGGGAAAGGTTCCTCTCCTAGAGAGTAGTCTGGCTCTGGAATAGCCTCCCCAGGGCAGTGGTCACAGCCCCAAGCCTTAAAGAGTTCAAGAAGCATTTGGACATGTGGTTGTGATTCTGGGGCTTCTCCTGTGCAGGGCCAGGAATTGGACTTTGATGATCATTGTGGGTCCCTTTCAACTCAGGATATTCTATGATTTTATGATTCTATGAATTCTTCACATTGGGAGGTCTTATTTATTGTTCCATAATTATGTGTTATGATGGAAAAGTGACCTGTCTCAAGCATGAAATCCTTTCTTACATGAATAGCAAGTTTTTCATGAACAGCTGAAACAAAACAGCTTTATGGATGCAGGCTCTGAGCTGACAGAGGCTTTACTCCTCAGTTCTTTAGGTGGCCCTAATAATTCCAGCTCTGGATAAGATTTGGTCACACTAGATGAGTACAATAAAGAACTCATAAAGATAAAAAAAGAAAAAAACATCAGAAACTTATCAAAATTATGCAAGAAAAGGGTGGCACAATCAGAGCAAGATTCAACCATAGCAAGAAGCTGCTTCAAGAGCATAAGGGGTGCTTACCACTTTGGGGTGGAGTTCATGAAAGTGGCTCATAACCAGAGTGATTGCCTGGAAGAACATTAATAAAAATACCTTATGACTGTCTACCTGGGGTACATAAGATGTCACACAGACTCTTCAGCAAATTCAGAGCCATTCTCAGATTCATAGTTCTTAAGGCCAGCAGAGACCGGAAAGGATGGACTGACAAAATTTTTTTGGCTGAATCAGACACAAGGAAGGAGTTACTGCTACCAATCCATGTCCAGCTGGCTCTTCTGGACAGGGATTACTGCCAGCCCAGTTTTATTGGCTGTCTCTCCATCTAAGCAATCTGAGCAGGTCCTAACCCACATCAACCCTCCAAAAAGTCCAGAGTTCCTTTGGATGAACAGCTAAACTGAGAGAGCCAAGGGAGTGAGCTCCTAAAACCTCAGGGATAGAGAAGGCATAGAAACAAGCTGCCCAGAGCATGACCTGCACATCCCAGGTCTGCTAAACAGAATGATTTTTCTAACTTTCCATCTGAATTGCCCAAGCTGACCACTCAATTTGCCCATCTATGCCCTGACTCACAGTCAGAAATTGCCTGGCACAGTTCATCCTTCAGGTTACACTGGCTTGCCTGGAGATATTAGAAGATGGAGAGAGCTTACCATGAGTTTTGCTCAATCATACTGCCCTTGCTGTTCAAAATGTGTTTACCAACCCTGATGCAGCCTGGCTGGTTATAGATTCTATTTGTTCCTGCACCTGGTCTGTCTCAGGCAATACAGAAGATCCAAGAGAAAACAAGCTGCCCCTTACCATAAAATCAAGAGGTCTCACTGCTATACACAGGGACCTTAAAGAAATAAATGTTTGAAACATCTAGCAGGCACAAAAAAAAAAAAAAAAAAAAAAAAAAAAAAAAAAGAAGAAAAAGACACACACATACACACATACACACACACACACGTATGCTGTTGTTACAGTCTTCCCTTACAGACCTCCTTTGTCCCTGTAGCTGCCATTGCTCCCCGTAGCCCATGGTCCCCTCTGTCCTCCTGACCCCTCCTCTCCCTCCATTCATTCTTCCAGAATTTATCCCGCTTCTTTGACTCGGCATGTGTCTGGGCAGATGTCCAAAAAACCTCCCTTCAGCAACCAGGGGGAGGAAATTCCTCCAATTCAGCCCAGGCTCTTTCCCCCCACCCCACTTCCCGCCTTCTCTCTCCCTCTTTTTCTTGCTCCTTCTTCTCTTTTAACATGTTGAATGATTGATAACACTCTCCTTGCCTCTCTGCTGCCTGTTTCAGTCCTTTCTGCCTGGCATCTGCAGCTCTGTAGGGAAACAAGCTCACCAAGGCGATGGGATATTGGGGACCCCCTTTGGTTCTTTTCAAAAATTCAATAAATAAAAGGAAAGAGGAGAGAAGCACAAGGGAGTCTGGAAGGTCAGGGGAGGTGGGGGAGGAAGGGAACAGCTAGGAAAAGCCCTTCATTAGGACAAGTCCAAAACAAACAAACAAATTAAAAACAAATGCTTTGCATGTCCCCTATTCTCCGTTTGCCACAGAAAAGTGAGTGGAAAGCTTTGTTCTTTGTGTTGTTTTGCATTTTCAGGCCCAAACTTCAGATTTGTGCAAAACTTCTAGCTTCTTGTTATACTGTTATTGTGAATGAGTTTGTTGCCTTAAATTCACACTTTCATTTGCTTGAAGATCTTGAACTTCATGTAAAAACAAAACTGTGTTTGTCTTTCCAACAGCAGAAGGAGGTTTGCATAACCTCTAATATAACAACTTAGACATCAGAATCAAAAAAACATACTTAATTTTCATGTGTCATGCCACTGTGCCTTATGTTTGTACATCCATGCAGGCATCCTGTATTCATAGTTCTCAAATATCGCAGGATGCCATGCTAATACCTAGATTTTGATTAGATGTTTACATTCACTTTATATTTTGGATTTCAGGCATGAAACTTGGTGAAACTGATGTTCAGGCTGTTTTATTTTAGCACTGTACATAGCACAAGTTTAATAAAGATGTAAACTACAGAATCATAGAAAGGCTTGGTTTGAAATGGACTTAAAGATCATCTCATTCCACTCCCCTCTGCCTGCCATGGACAAGGTTGATATCAACCTATTACATGCAACAAACTCCCATTAATGACCTAAAAATTTATAATTATTATTATTATTATTATTATTATTATTTTATGTTATTATTATTATTATTATTATATAATTATTTTTGTTGTCATTATTATTATCTGAAATAAAAGTAAGACCTCATGGCCAGTACCAGAAGCATCATGTTGTTGCACTGGGCAACATTTGCTGAGACAACAAAGCCCTGAGGCAGTCCCAGAAGCATGGGTAAAAAAGATAGATTGTTATGGCCATTTAACTGAGAGAATCTGGAGATGGACCAAATTATGAAGAGAAAGGGGTTTTTTTTTATCTACTTAGACATCTAAGTGTCAGCTGATTCCAGACTCCATCTATAGAGAGCAAACCAGCATCTCCAGAATTCTCCTAGAAAGACCTTGAGTGACTCTCTCAAAAATGATATGACTCCAGGATGTGGAAAGTTATGCCTTTTTGATCCAGCCATCATCACCCAAAAAGTCTCTGGCAGAGTTGAGATTTCTGCCCACATATTTCACTCCCTAGTCCAATGCCCGAGAGAGAGAGCAAAATAGCTGTGTTTCTTAGTAATGCTGCCTGTCTTCTCAGTAGCAGAAAAATTGTTCCTTCAAACCAGGAGAAACAGATAGCATAAACTCTTCATATTTTATTAATCAAAGTTCTGAGTTTTGAGGCTTCTGCCTGAAAATGAAAGGTAGATTTCTGTGACATGATAATTCAAAGTTAAATAAACAACTCACTGGTGTTTAGAAGTTACATTTAGACTTTAATAAGATGGAAAACAAAACATAATAATCAGCAATACTTTTTTCTTTTCCTTATTTCTAAACTGAGGCAAAAACCCTTCACTTCAGTTTACATATGGGAGAACTCTTTGTGGTATATTTATTCCTTGGTGGCTCATAAACTCTCAGTGTCCTTGCTGTAAGTGATCTCTCTCTCCTGGGCCTGGAGGATACTTGTCATTTCTGTGTAGGTAGCAATCTATCTACCTGCTTCAAGCTGCTGACTACCTCAACAGGATCTGGGGAAGATAAGCCCTCATTTATTTATTTGAAACAACTGTAAAGTGCTGTTGGGAAATATCAGATGCATTTCCTTGTCAGATGTGTCTGCGCTGAAGGTCTCCTAATGCAAAGCTGGTAATTACCAAAGGTGAAATATCCAATACAAACATCCAACCTACCAAACTAGCACTCACCCAGCATCACCAAATAACACATTCCACAAAAATAATAGCAGTAATAACCAATTTCTCAGAGAAATTTCCTGAAAGCAGGCTTGCTTCTCTTGAAGGAAACTGTTAATGGTGTCCTACAAATTCAACATGACCTTCACAAATAATTCATTGGTATCTGCAGCCTAAACATGTAAAGACTGGGAAACTGAATTGCTTTCAGAGAAAATAGTTAGCTCTTGATTTCTGAACTCTGCAAAGATAACTCAAAAGACTGGGGTGAAAAAATTATACTCAAGCTCCCCAGAATGTCATAGACATAGAACCGTTCATGTCCTGGCTCAAAACATTGGGTGGTCTTATCTGCCAATTATTTTAACTTTTTTTTTTGCTTCACCTACCCCTGCATTTATAGTATGGCCTTTCCAGTATAAATATTGCAAAATTCTAGGAATGAAAAGTGAGATGCAGCTGTTTGCTGCCCCAATGCCTGATGAAACCTTCCCAGTGAGAGGTGCCACTAGGAAATCCTGGAAGCCCAGCCCAGAGTTGGCAGCCTCTCATCCCCTTCAAGCAACTCCACAGCTCAGCTTCAGGGATAGGAGCTCTCAGGGGTGCCAGTGTGAGGAGTTTGTCCCCGTTGGGTCCTGAATGGAGGACTGATAAATGACAGGCAAAAACTTTGCATTGAGAGACGAAACCTCCCCAGACTGTCTGGGGCAGCAGTGCTTATCTGGTGTCCTCTTTCCAGACCTCTTGCTGGTGTTGAATGTGAGGCCACTGCAAATGATGTCAAGCCACATATTTGAAAGCAATATGGGTTTATAGTTTCAACAGATGTCTTTTTTTTCCCACTTGAATAGTACCTGTTAAGTATCTGTCTCAGTACTATCCCTGCAATAAAGCCCAAGCAATTAAATGTTTTCTTGGATGAGAGACATGGTTTAAGCTCTTTGCACTAAGGTGAGAGTTGTCCTCTTTTTGTGGCCAAGCATTCAACTATGTCCCCATCTTTGACTTAGATTTAGATGCAAATTCAGCATTTTAGCTGAATCTTCAGTGGTATTTTAACCACTGGAGATCAGCCAAGCTCTATCTAACACCATCTTCCCTGCAGACCTCATCCTTGCCCCGTAAAAACAACTGCAAGGATCAACCCAAAATCACACTGGCATTGCCCTGCTCTGTGCAGCATAGCAAGAACCATGCCTTGAGACAGCAGTCCAGTGTTCCTCTGACCTACTACATGATGGAGAAGTGAATGCAAACACATGGCTATCGATGCTCTTTCCTCTCCTCTCTCACACAACAGACAATTCCTATTTACATCCATGAGCCAAAATTTCATGTAGTTTTTGGTTTTGCTATGCCTTTTTTTTTTTCTTTTTAGGTCTATGGAATTGCTAGATTCTTCCCCAAAGAAAATAATGTATTTATCAAAATCTATGACCATAGAAGTAACTGCAGGCTTTATTCTGAATGGACCCAGTAGGTTTTAAACCATTTTGCAACCATTAGCAGCTAAGAACCCAAAATGCCAATCTCATTTGTCATGAGTGCAGAAGGGAATAAATGTCTATTACTGATGATTTTTTTATGATTCCACAGAGAACACAAACCAGAACAAAAAAAAAAAATGGGATGGGCTAGTAATTTCTCCCTGCTTATTCAGTAGCTTAAGGTTCTTTATTTTGAGCAAAGTGTAATTGGTCATTGGTAAGTGGCAGCAGGACAATGAGGCAAAGGGAAGAGAAGGTAGACATGGATTGGAAAAATTTACATAGAGAGAATGTGATGGGGCAGAAAGGAGTCTATAATAAACAGGGAAGGCAGCAAATCTAATTAATAATTAGTATAATGATATCAGCTGTAGGCCTTGCTCTGGTGTGCCAATAAATCAGACTGTAAGCCCTGTGAACCTCAAGCCTTTTCTTTTGGTGGTACCCATGGTCTGGGACACAATAAAATAGATATAAGTATCTTTATACCTTTATCTTTAATTATATACTTATCTGTATCCATATTATTTATAATCATATCTTTAGCTATGCCTATACTAGTCCATCTCCATCTCTATCTGTATTTCTGTCCCTCACTCCATCTGGATTTCTTTCTCCATATCTGTCTTTTTCTACTGTAGGACAAACATTTTTACTTAAAAGTTTACAGAATACAAAGAATGGCTGCCTTCAGGGTAGCACAGAAATTTAGAGGAGAAAAACACACAACAAAAAGAAAAATTGTGAAAACAACAAATGAAAAATTATACATCCCTGCATTGTCCTCTTCAAAATCAGTTTTTAAATTATTGTTTATGGCCAAACTTTGCCTGTGTCGTTCTAGACCTGGGTAGAGTTTAAGCTCCTGGTTTTCCCTACGTAATGTATGAATTTAACCTGAAGGGCAACATTATCATTTGACCTGTGAGAGTGTAAGCCCAAAAGATCATCAATTCCCTTAAATTGGTGTCCCAGTCACTCATTTAATGCCTCCATGTCAGCTTGAAATAAGACTTACAGTTTGATAGGTCAAAGTGAAAAGGGGAGGATGAGAGGGAGGAAAAAAAAAAAAAAGACTGACTGATTGCAATGGCAATAAAATAAAAATAAAATTTAAAAAAAGAAAAAAGAGGAAACACTCCTCAGTGAAAGCATTGTCAAAAAAATATATGGGGAGGAGCAGTTTTACAACCTTCTGTAACCTAGTGGTCTTGAGGTATTGCCTTTCACTGTCTACCCAGGAACAGACCTCTGAGAGGTTGTAAAAACACCATCTATTATTCCAGAGACCCAGGCATCGTCTGAAGGGGCTGTCTTGTAGGGAGATGCTTTGCTCTCTCCCTGCATGTGGGGTCCAGGCTGAGAGCAAAACCTCAGAGAGTGCAAGTGGGGTTCTTAGACCCCTCCAGCTTCTGTCCTGGGGCCCCCACAGTATCCTCCAGTCCTTTCAGCGTGCTGCCAGGGTGCTTTGTGGATCCAGTTGCAGTGCTCACTTCTGCCTATATTCTTTTACTTGCATGCAAAATATGCCCAGACTCTCACTCATCCCCTCTCTGAACCCTCTGTCTCTTCTAGATATTTTTGTCCTTGCCCCATGTCCCTGGTTTGTCTTCAGTCATTGCTTTCCCCCCCTAATTATTAATGGTCTATGCTGAATTTCCCATGCTTGTTTTGTGGGGGTTTTTTCCCTTTCTTTTCCCCATACTAGTGATTTGTTTTCTGGGATTTTTTTGGTTTTCTGTTTTTTTGTTGTTTGTTTTTTTTTTTTTTTCCCTTTTTTCTTTCCTGAACAACCTGGCAACAATAAAACAATAAACACAGCAAGGGAAATGTTCTTACAAAGTGTGCTGAAGAGACTCTTGGAGGCTGCAAGACCTACCAGGCTGGTTTATATAGACAAAATAATCAAAAAGCAGCAAGGACATCAACTCTGGAAACCAAGTGAAATCATTCACATCTCCACAGAGACGAGATAATAAAAGCATATGCACTGAGATAGATTTCTCTAACAAGGACCTCAAGGAGGTGGTGAACTAGTGGTTCATCCAGAAATGATCACAGCAACCTTGTTCTCCCCCTCCCTTCACTGTAAGATGCTATCAGTTTCCATTGTTACAAAGATCATATTTCAGGCTTTTTTTTGTTTTGTTTGTTTGTATGTTTGTTTGTTTTATGATGGAATGAAGACTTTAGTTGCAGTGTTGGTGTCTGGGACAGGGACAAAGCAGAACATTCCCTGTGTCCTTTGTTTGGACCATACTCAAGGTTCATCTTTATAGATGAATTTCCACCCCTAGTTTTCAAGCCCACAGGCCAAGGTATGTACAAACCTATCATAACATCCCCATTTTAATGGGTTTGCTTCCAAAAAGGCACACAATCAGTCCTGAACTGACTCCTGAAAGACAGAAAGAGACAAAGCTTAACTATCATGACTGACACCTTCTAGGTCCTGCTTTTCCTTTTGCTTTCCAAAAATGTGCATCCAAGGAAGGACAAATGTCATACCAAGGGCGAGAACCCTCCTACAGAGGTATCTGCTCAACTGGGTAGTGATCTGAGACTTAGGGGTTTTTTAAGTATTATAAAATCCCCAAGCACAGCAAGTTTTCAAGTAGGTGCAGCCAGCTACACTTTTTGCTGCTGGGAGCCAGTTGAGATCTTCAGTGAATGAATCCTTTTCAGCTTTTCCTTCTTGGATATGAAGGGACCATGGCCATAGGATCTTAGGTCACAGATGGGGCCCAACAAGTACCTTGAGCCACCCTGGAATTTCAGAAATGTGATGGAAACCAAAATCTGTTTTGGTTTTTGCTCATGTTCAGATGCCTCTTTCAGCACTAGTGTCCTCATTCCTCTGGCCCTGGGGTGGATTAAGCCAGCTGACCTCACACCTTGGGTCAGAGGTGGAGGAAGAGGGAAGACCGAACTCCCATGAGCCTTGTTTATAATGGAAAGGTCTTAGTCCAGTGTAAAAAGTGCTCCATGATCAAACAGGGCCTTGGCACTCTACCAGGCACTCAAGTGTGACCAAGCATCCAGCCTCCTGCTGCAGGAGATGGGTCAAATTTACAGCCTGTCCTCCCCTTCCACAGCCAGGAACCTTGGAGAAAAAGGCAGCTGCTCCTTCCTGGATCACAGGGCACCTGTTTCTTTCTGTCCTGATCAATGGTCAGAGGATTCTGGGCATAGCACAGCCGAGCACGGTCCCTTGAGCAGCATCCCAGCTGCATGAGTTCAACCACAGATCTGGCAGTGAGGAGGGGGAGAGATGGGGAAGGGAACATGGAGACAGAGACTGCCAAAGTGATGGAGAGAGGAATCAGTATCAGATTAGGTAGGACCTGGAGCAACCTGATCTAGTGGGTGGCACTTAGTGGGTGAGTCTGTGATCCCACTGGCATCCCTTGAACTTCTTTTCAGTGACTGTTTTGTTGACACTTGTCAAGACAATGATCGAAAGTGGGAAGGATAAAAAAACCTTCTGAACTCATGTTTTTTTCTAAAATTCCAGTGATCTGAATGCAGTGATTTGGAGTGGAGCTGCAACAAGATGCATGAGACACAGTGGGATCTCTGCCCCTTTTCCCTTTCTCTGGTGAAATGCAGCAAAAGGATGAGCCCTGTACAGACCAGGGCTGGAGCTGATGAACTGAAGCTCTTCTCCTCCCTTTACCACACATCCACTAGGATGCTGTATCTCACTGGTTCTGCAAAGTGCCTCCAGCAACTTCCTTCCCTCTGCTCTGCACAAAAGCTATATCCAGCATGAAATTATTTCATCACAGCTCTTTAATTTATTTGCTTAGGCAGCCAATTTTGCCTTCTTGTCTGAAGATCAGAACAACACCCATCCCTTTTCTTGTGCCATTTAATCATAAATTTCACCTCCACTACATGTGGCCAAATCTATTAAAATATATTTGTAAAGTTTGATCAAATAATAAATTTATAAATATCAGTATCTTTAAATATCAGTATCTAACATAAACACAGCAACCAATAGGTTTCCTAAGAGTTATGTGGTCTGATGAGTATTTTCTATAACAAACCATCCTATAAAATCACCTAGAGAGTTTTTTTCTTGAAGCTCTTTTTATACAAACCTGTATCCTCATCCAGTGAAGGCATCAGTACTTACACATGACTGCTGGCAGAGTTCCCAACATACAAACTCAAGAAAAGCCATTCTGTCACAATCACCTATACAAAATGCTCAGTTCAAGTAATTTTGAAATCAGTAGAGAATAATTACTGAGGTATTTATTAACACAAAAAATTCATTAGTACAAAGAGCTATAGAACATAGGACATCTTGGTTATAAAGGACCTCACAGAAGATCCAGTTCCACCCCCTGACATGGGCAGGGACATCTTCCATTACACCAAGTTGTCCAAAAAACTTCAGGAATATGGCATTCACAACACGAAAATCTGTCTTTCTCCAGCTCCTCCTATCTATTTCAGCTCTACCAGGCATTGATGACTGAGAACAATTCCTACATAAGGAAACAAATCAAACAGGGAAAGCAAACAAACAAAGAAACCACCTGGGACAGTTGAATTATAACACAGTTTGTCTCAAGGAACTCTTCCTGTCCCTTAAAATAATTAAATTTCAAGGTTCAGAAGTAATTTCCATGTAATTTTCCATCTTGGACCTTGGTGAACAAAGAATGGGGAGGCAATCAAAAGAATAAAAGAGCATGCTAAGCATACAAGTCTAAGCATCCACACTTGCATCTCAGAAAAAAAAAAATAGAAGAAACTCCTCAAAAGAAAATATAAATACCTAATACAAGGAAGTAGAATTTTATAGGTCTAATTGCATAACTGTAAGTGCATGCACAATTCCCATTTCGGAACAAAAAAAATATTCTGCCAGGAAAGCATCTATCTTTATGGATATATATTGAATTGTCCAAGCTTTTCTGGATTGCCTGCTTGTTAAGCAGTTCTATCAAGTACTCTTATGTTTTCATTCTGCCCAGCAGCTTCCTCTTAACCCACACCAACAGTATAAAAATATGGCAAGCACTGAAATAGCTACATAATCATTTTACAGTGCATGTGAAATAATTTGAATGATACTACTCTTACAAGAGAAGCCACATTGGATATCTGATAGCAGCTAGAGCCAACATGACATTATTACTAATAGTATTAATAATAGCAATAGGAGTATGAGTGGGATTGTTATGACTATTGTTATTATTATTTCTTATCATTAACAAGATCACTAAAGCATAAGTTTATTTATGGATGCTTTCATTAGATACAGAATACCACAACACAATCCCAGAAATCCCAGACAAAGAGGAATTGCAGATCTAGATTTAGAGGAATACTTTTTACCTTGGGCCCATCTCAGAAACTTCTGTGTCTAATGAGATAGCCTGGATATATAATTGCAGACTTCCAGACCAGTAACCAGGACTGAGATTGCTTTTCAATGCAATGAGACTGTTGCTTCTGATGAAACCCATTTATGAGTTTGGCACCCACCAGTGATGCCCACCAAACAAGATGAACTTTTGGGAAAGCAAGACCTGGTGTCTATTATGAGGGGAAGAAACAAAACCTGAATCCTCAAAGCTGTTGACTGTGAAAATCACTCTTTTCTTAAGGTAGGTGTAACCCAAGGCAGGGAAACTTGTGCATCCAAGACCACACTGGGCATGGTTTCATACTGATGAGAGAGGCTGCAGGGCAGATTTTAGATTTACACCTCACACAGGATTTTTCAGTGACGACTTTGCTTCAGAGAAACTGTTTCACTCCCAAGTGCATGCCAAGAAAAGCATGGTCCAAGTTGTCTGGCCACTGTATTGGATCATCCACCTCCCTTTTTAACTAACGGGCTAACACACAGCCTCTGCTGCTGACCAAAGGGCATTCAGCTTAGAAAACACTAATGCGTGAAAACGTCTGCAGGCTGACTACGTGAACAGCAATATACATTTATAATTTGAATAATATGCAGTGTTTACCATAATTAGACAGCACATTAACATGATTAAACCAGCGCTACAGATCAAAGTGGCAAGGCACCCGTCTCGAATCCGAGCCTTTATTGCCGGGAGCACTGTGTTGTGCTTGTCCATTGAGTGACTGCTTGCCCTGCCCTTTCGCAGTATGAATTTGAAGCTGTCATTGCAGGGGGGCAAAATTTTCCCTGACAAGCAAACAAATCCATTAACATGTTAACAGGTCCTGCATGTACGTGTGGAAAATACTAAGGATGCCAATACAGCAGCATGGATAGGAGGGCAGTATTTATTCCAAGACCAAAAAACTCTCAAGTTTTACTATAGGAAGCAATGTGTTTTTACCTGTCCTGAAAGACTGGAAAGGAATTGATTTTCAACAGTAGTTAAAATAACAGAACTAGGAATCAGCAGAACTTACTGTTATTTTTATCTGCTGGTTGTTGATCTCTAACTTTAGCATCCATCAAATGGCCACAATTATACTGCTATGTGTGATTGCTTTGTGTACGCCCTCCAAGTACTTCAAATCACAGTCTGCTCTCCTACTCGTTCCTGGGAGCTTTGCCATTGATTTTAATCAGGCCAGAACTTCACCCTTGTTTCAGCCAGCAGAAATCCTGGCAGCAGACTTTTTCTCTGAAGCAAGCCAAATGTGACGGAAGCTGGAAATGATGGCAAATGGGCACAAAGGCTGCCCACACATTTAAAAGTAGGACTGTCCAGTTGTGGAGCTTTTAAGGATGTCGGCTGCTTTTATTTAAATCTGTGTGTTGCAGGAATGTGAGCATGGATTTCTTTAGAGATGGCACAGACAAATGTATCTATAGACACAGAAAGGAAAAAGATAATGATCAAGCTTTAAGCAAAAGTAGATAGTGATTAATAAATCCTTTCAGTTCATACTTTCAATTGCAATTTTTTTTTTTTCCCATTACAGCAGATAAGCACCCTTGGTTTTACACATGAAGGAATTTGGCAGCAAAAGTTATTCCAAAGTACAGCAGCTGCTGTGCATTAAGAGTGCTCTAACCATTAAAGGGCATCTGGAACATCTCAAAATTAGTATTGCATCAGGCCACAGGCCACAGAGATTTCAATACAATGGGCACATTTCAATTCATTCCAGCTTTAGCCATGTTCCAGCCCAACATCTAGTGCTTATGACTGGGGAAGCCCTTGAAAGCTGCACCAGTTTTGTGACTGTCAGGGAATGATTTTCAGTATGTAATCTTCAAAGCAAAGTGGAGTAACCCACAACACAGCAGCAAGATCATATACTAATTTTTACAAATGCTTTGCTTATGACATGAGTGCCTAAAGTCAATAAAATGTCCGTCTGAGCAAGGTGTGATAAAAACTTGCAGGGCATCTTAGAGAGTGTGAGCTCCGAATGCCTGAAGCAAGCATAAGGTGGGATTGACACAGAGTATAGAACTAGAAAGAACATGATGACAGCTGCAGGTATTCTTTCTCCCTGACATCTTGGTCCCATTTACTCTAGTTTAACAGTGGGGTCATCTGAGGAGGTGGGGGTTGAAGACAAAGAGAATTTGAGGTGATGGAGAACAGACAACACCAGCTCTTCTATCTTCTGCCATGGCTTGGGGCTAGGGGAGTCTGTGTGAAAGGATATGGAAGAGGAAAGAAAAAATTATGTGTGTGTGTTGTTGGGCATAGTGGAGTGTGTAACTATGAGGTTTACACAGTCATTCCTGAGGTGAAGTGTGTTGATGAAAGTTAAGAAATCTCTATGAGATAATCTCACCTAAGTGTTGGGTTTTGAAGCAGAAAGATGAGAACGGGATATTCAGGACTGTCCTGCATGAATCCATACCCACTACCAGGAAAGATGGGTGGCTCACCACATTCTTCAGCAGTGAAATACAATAGTGAGCCCTCAAATAATCTCACTCCCTGCATACAGAAAAAAAAAAAAAAAGTTTAGGAGACCAGGAAAAAACCCCCACAACCACAGTGGTTTATTTCTGCCTAAAATCTTTTCTGTCATTCCTAGAAAACCAAAAGTAACCCTTCCACTGGAATTCAAAGGGATATAAGAGCTGAGCTCTGCTGGTCTCTTTTGAAGATTTTGGATAAAAGGATGATAAGAGTAATATAAGAGAGATAGAGAAAGAAATAAGATCACAAGATAAACAGTTTCAGCAAGGAAAGGACTCCAGGTAATATTTTCTCATGTCTCAAGGTTTTTGACAAGAGGAACAAACAACTGTTAGTAAAAAAATCCAAAATTTAATCTCTGTTTCTTTCCATTTCCAGCTTTAATTGGTGTTTTCCTTGCTTCCAAGATGAAGAAACTAAACTAATCCAGAGGTTATCTGTGTGCTCCCAGAATATACTGGGTTGGGACATGCAAAGGGTCAGTCTTGATAGGGCTTTATGCTTGCAAGGGCCAAATATTTCAGCAGGAGAAGAAAATTCTGGATACTCCATGTTCAACATAATGGATACTGTCAAATCCCCAGAGGACTGAACATGCACTGGAGAACCCAAAGACACCTCCCCATCACAGCTCAGCACAGCACTTGCTCTCTCCTGGAAATGTGAATACAGAGAAGTAGAGCTTCCCCAAGCCTGACTTCAGCACTTGGAGGCAGAGCAGGAAGAGGAAGGGTGGATTTATTCCTCTCAACTGAATGGCTGCAACTCCACTTTCGGCATTTCAAAGTGTGTTTCACTGCAGCTGACTCTGCAGATATGAAAAAAATTAAGTTAAGGGTGAAGTGGCTTCATTTGTGAGGCTTAGCTGCAGGCCCAGCTGTGGTGGTAGAGCTGGCAGCGATGCTCTGCTGTGGCCACAACCAAGGATGGCAGACCATCTTGAACGGGTGAAGCTCCTAATCCCTCTCTATGGCACTAAACTCACATCAGTTGGTAGCAACACTGCTGCAGGAGACACACAGAACCAGATATGTCTCTCTACCCTCGTAAAATTCCCTGTATTGAGGAAGGATGTTGCTAAAGGGATCATCAGTGCTCCTGGGACTTGGGACTATCAATCCGCGCTGTTGGAGCAGCACCAGCCTTGCAGAGATGACATTCCAGGCTGTTCATGCTCTCCCTACCCTCTGGTGAGATGCCATTGCATAATGACTGACTCAGATCAGCACCACCTTCACAGCCCAGGGTCGCTCGAGGCGTAATACAATATATATTCCATGTTTGTCCCCCAGGCCTCGGAAGTATAGATCATTCTTAAAGTGGCTAAGGGTTGTGACCTATCTCATGGACTATAAATCTAAGAGGACAATGTACTCACTCTGCTTCCCTCCTCATACTCTAGACAAAAAAATGATTGTCCAAAGACTGAACAGGAGGGGAGTGTGCAGTTTCACTCCACAGGCTGTCAAAAGCAGCTATCAAAAATTACACTTTGTATTGATCAGAGCATTTAAAAGGGGCTGTAAAAAGAGTTTACCAAATAGAATAATAACAAAAATTATTATTTTTTTAATTATTATTAATAATAATAATAATAGCAATAATACATGCTGTCCTTTCCCACATAGCTTAGGTTTGCTGGACTGTGTGTATTTGCAGTGAATTTGGAAGAACTAGAGATAAGAGAGAAAACAAACCTACAGTATTCTATATCTCTTACAGATTATAAAGGAGAAGGCAAATAGAGTCTGATAAATTGGATCAATCGCTGCTTTGTGTTGCTGTAGGGTTTCTTGTGACCCCAAAGCCTTTAAATGGTTTCTCATAAAAAGTTCTGCTTCGTGTAAGTCATTAACATATGAGCAGCTGTGGCCTAAATGTTTTGTGCAGCCATAAACCACCTGGGACACCACACAGGTCCTGTTTGTGCACATTAGCTGGATTTAAATCTGAGGGATCAAACAGCAGTGTGGGAAAAGTGCATGCTCCTTTTCTCCCAAAGAATCACAAATCTGGTGCTTTTAGACTATTAAACCCTCTTCACTTCAAAACTGTCACTTCCTATGATACAAGAGCCTTGGGCTTTCCTTCTGAGAAAGGAAAATACAGAAGCCTGTCTGAACTTCTGGGCACTTTGGGCATTGCCTTCAGCATCCCTGTGGCTTGCCAGGTCTTCAGAGTTCAACACCTCTGCACTGAGCTGCACTGCAGCCCTGTGATGCTCCTCTATAAAGCCTGTCAGAATAAGCACACCCCTTTCAATGCCAGTGCTTTCCCGGCTTAAAAACAGCAGCAAAGGGTTGGAGGCAGGGAGAAAAAAATTATTAAAATCCAATTTCCTAGAAAGGTTTCATCCTCATTCAAGACAAAGAACAGGCTCCTTTGTAGCTTTTCCGGCCCCAAAGAAGCAAGAAATGTCACAGATGATTTCTCCATGCTCCTTCTCCATGAAGGTTAGCAGAGGGATAGACTCTCCTCTTATGTGCACAGATGTTACACATATGTGTCATTTTTTTTAGTCCAGGCTGCAGAAGGACTTTTGAAGAATGTTTGCTGGATATGCCAGGTTTTGCCTTCAAAAACAAAACTTCAGGGAGGTGTGAGCTCAGAAGGGGGGATGCTATCACAAATTTTAAACAGCACAAAAGCACAATTGGATGGGAGAGAGGGTGGACCAGAGGGATTAAGGATGGAAATAGAGGAAGGCCAGGGCAACATATTCAAAGTATAATTATTCCTTGTAGTTTTTTAGCTGCTGGTCTCAGCCCCTTACCACACATAAATCAACACAACCACACTGACTTGGGGAAGCCCTGCCAACAGGTGCCTACAGGAGTGTGTTCAAATCCAGACTAAGACCACGTCTCCTCTTGGAGCCAGATCCACAGCCCTGGCTGGCCAGTGGCAGGATGCCTATGGGAGTTGTGGTATCAGGTAAAAGAGCCCAGGAGATCTCCCTGACCTAAAAGGAGCATCTGCACAGAGCAATGTCCATCTGTCTGTCTGTCAAGCAGCACATTCTGTCCTGGCTGTCAGACACAGCCCTGTGTACATTGCTGCTCAATCTATATTTAGCCCCTGATGTAACTAAAGTCAATAATATTCCATTAGGACAGCTGCTCCTAGCTCCCAAATAGGCTTTCCTGCAGCAGCTCCACCTACACATGTCAAAAATCTGGACATATACAGCAACAAAACCTTCCCGTGTTTATATACACAGTGGTACAGTTTTGAATGGAAAATATACAACTGCTAGCATAGCTTAACATCCTGCTCTATAACAGTAGCAGCCCTTTTTTTTTATTTTTTTCACAAGAGACATTGATTTTCCTTGTCCAGGGGATAAGTTTAAAGGGCTTAAGCTTCCCTGCAAGTCAATATTGGCCTTTCCCTTTTTAGGGTATGTTTCTGCATAGGAGCATTCCTTATCTCTGCCGCCGATGACGGGTTTGGTGAAGTTTTTTGTAGTGTTGTCTGGGAAGGAAGACGTGCTCATGAAAAAGAAGAATCACTTTCCAAATCCCACAATTAAGCCTGTAAGAAGTTTACATCTGGTGTTTTGTGTTACTTAAATAAGGGCCAGAGCCAGGCAGTGCATGAATATTCCTGCATGATTGCTTTTCCAAAGGAAAATTCCAATTTAAACATTTTGGGTTTCCTTTTACTTTTGCTATGAAATGCTGCAGAAGGAATTGCAATACAAAGCACTAGAAAATTTCAGCTCTCTTCCACAGCCCAGGGAACTGCAGGAAATATGGGGATTACCAAGAGAAAGAAAAGTTAAAGTTACAGACCTGAGATCACAAATGGGAAGGGAGGAAAATCTCATATAGGCTCTGCAAAAGACACATATACCCTTCTACATGTATATAGTGAAAATGCATATTTGTATATATACATATGGCTATATATATATAGTGAAAATACATTAAAAAGTAAAAAAAAAAGGTTGACTTAAAAAACTATTCAAGTACAACTACCTGACCCAAAGCTAGTACCGCCAGTGTTCAAATCATTGGCCTTCATCATGTGTGCTAGAAGGACACAGGCAACCTCTGTTGGCATTTCTGAGTAAATATAAATATTTCTTCCACTAGGCGAGGTACATTTGGGAATACAAACTGATGACTTGAGAGTCTGCAACATGTTGCCATTTAGATTAGTGGTTAAAGCCAAGCCAACCATTTATTAAACAAAGTCTATTCCCAACAGATAGCTAATAGTTTTTAGGAAATGAACAAATGCTTCTTCATTTTGAAAGCTAAAAGTTTAAATTAAACATTATAAAGGATGCAAATTAACCAGTACTTTTGTGCCTCCAGAGAGATTTGGGTGTAATGGAAAAGTTTCTTTAACCATGCAGTGCAGAATATTAAAAAAAAAAAAAAATCTCCAGTCACATGAGGACCTACAGTGAAGTCACACCTGAAAGGGCACCTGGATACTCACATGTACTCCCTGAAGCCATGCATGTCACCATGGGGCTGTGATGACACAGGCCCTATTTGTTTTTGGATGCCACTGATGAACCACTGAAATGGTCCCATCTCTGCAGACCCAGACCTCAGCAGGGGCAGCAGCTTTGGGAGCAACATTTGCACTAAAATGAACCAGTCTGATGAAAGAGTCACTTTTCAGAATCATAGAATGGTTTCTTTTCAAATGTCTGGGCATAGAGACCTAATTATAAAGAATTTGCTTTCTCTGTCGTCCTATGGAGAGCAGAGGCGTTGATGACAATGGCAGAGATAAGCCACCTGACAAGACCTGGCTCTGAATGTCCATACCTGGGATCAACTCTGTACCACCCTCCCAGGAAACAGTATGGGATTTGTAACATCATTTTCAAGAGCTGTGCTACTACCCAGGGGGTCAGGGATGTGGAGTGATCCCAGATTACCCACCTGAGGGCTCAGACAGTGGGGTGACACTAGAAATCCTTGGCATGAAACAGCAAGACATGAATTATCTCAGCCAGATCAGCTAAAGGAAAAAAAAACCACTTTGTACTTCTCAAAATTATTTCTCTAGAAATTCATTAGCATGGACTAAACCCCTTATGATGAGGGTGGTGCCTGAAAGAGGAGGTCAGCATTAAACTACGGGAAGTCTGTACTTTTTCAGGCAATTTATTCACTTGGTTTGCAGAAAAAGATACTTGGAGATGTGTCAATTCTGGGAAATGTATTCCACTGTACGATGGCATTGCTCACATTTAACAGGGAGAAAGAAAAATGTTTCTTAATCCTTTTAGAAATGTAAAATTTCCAGGTTTAAAAATTCAGGATCAAAGCAAGTGCTTCTGGTGATGCTTGCAGCAGAACAATAGACCAGAACAGAAGAGAAACTCTATTTTTTTTATTCAGGTAAGAACCTCATTAAAAATCAATAGGCCTAATTTATCCCTGATAACATTCTGTTGAAGTCTGTACATTTACCCTGGGGATTAATTTAGCCTAATGGGTCTTCATGCGCAAACAACACAGGCAAGGCTTGATTCTTGGAAGTTACTGCATAGCAAATACTACTACAGGACTTGATGCTATCACTGGAGAAGACATAGAGTGCTGAAGAGTCTAATAGGCTCAAAGCCCTTGAATAATGTCCAAATACAGCCTGTGGTGAATAAATGTTTTAGGGCCACCCATATATCAGCATGAATCAACTTTTTAATGGATGCTGCTAACCATAAAATGACAGAACTGAGATCAATTTATACATTTCAAAGGAAAAAAGAAATTAAAAAAAAAAAAGAAATGTGTGATCTTCCATCCCTTGTGGACATGGGCAAAAGTGAGTCATCCTGACCTGCCATCATCCTTGGAAAGAGATATTTCTCTCTAGCCCTAGAAAATGAGCATTTGCCTTGCAAGGTTTTCTTCTAGTAAAAAAAAAAATGGAACACTAAAGAGCCTGGTTTCACTGAGAATACGTGACAGTGAATTAGTGGCCCTCAGGTGTCGGCATACAGGCCAGCGAATTAAATTAAGCTCTTTGCTACTGTTCTAATGTAGCAGAACTAATGCAGTCACGGCTCAGCACTGCAGCTTCTTAAATGTGGGCACTGCTGCTGCCACGGGGAGAGGAACCTGCTTTCTATCCCCTGGGGAGGGCGGCTGGAGTCAGCAAGCAACCCCAGGAGATGTGACATAATGTCTGAAGACATGGGCAGGAGGAGGACCAGGCAGCAGAGGCAGCTCCAGTTCCAGCCTTAACACCATTAGAGAGGAAATCAAGTCCAGTGGCTTTTAAGCACAGTCTGAGGGAGCATCATGCTAGGAGACTGAAAAAAACCCAACAGTAACCCTTTCACTTCCTCAGGGAAAAAAATGCATTGCTTGGAGAGTCACAAGAAAACCTTCTCCATATGGTTGCAGCTGGCAGATGATGATCTAAGGAGGGTTTGTCTTGAGAACATCGGATGAGCTCTTTAAAATTGCTGGTGCGGGAAGGGAAGGGAAGGGAAGGGAAGGGAAGGGAAGGGAAGGGAAGGGAAGGGAAGGGAAGTCTGTTTCTCAAGACTGTGTTCCCACTTATTTTGTGCTTTCCTGTCTGTATGTTTCTCTTTTCTGCTCCTGCCACTCCCTTCACCCCTGCTGCACAGTAGCAAGCTGGGCAAATATTAACTACGATAATAAATGATTAATGAATTATCAATTGCAATCAAATTGCATAATGCAGAGAGATGGATGGCAAGGAAAAATACTGACTGCTGTGTTTATGTTATTATATTGGAGAGAAGGTGGAGGCAGAGAGTAAAAGGCTGCTACATCTGCTGCAGATCCTAAAGCATATCTTATACTCTGGCTATGCCAGGTAACTCCACAGTAAATTGAGTGCAGATACTCATGCAAAAGTCTGTGTTTGGTTTGCATGTAGCAGTCATTAAGACAGTGCATAAAAAAATCCCATTTTTGCCTGTGCAAATGAAGGCCAGAACCACCAATGGCAACTACTTGTGCGCAGCTGGGCTGTAACAGCACGTGCCTGGAGAAGAGCAGGGCTCCTTGGGCAGGAGGCTCAGGCTTGATGTACTTTCATCAGCAGTATTTCCAGCTGGTTAATGAACAAACACTCTGAAAGCTCCTCATGAGGTAGTCAAGATATTTTTCCTGAGAAAAGCCAAAGCCTCACAATATCAAGAGCTGCCCTAACAAGTTCCTCCAAGGGTAAACTGAAACTACGAGGTGATAAGATGGATATTTTCCAATGGTGTTTCCTAAAATATCCAGCAAAGTCAAAAATAATGAAGAAAACCACTAATTTGGATTACTGCACTGAGGTGTAACTACCTGACATAAAACTTCCATGTTTGAAAATGGGCCTGAACCATTTGCTTGGGGTTAAATAGTGGTTAAGGAGTAGACCTGTGCTGGTTTTAGGACCTGACCACTAAAAAACAAGGTATGGGGAAAGGCTGAAAAAGCAGCATGGGCACAAGAACTTGCCCATCTAAATCCCTGAAAGAGACGTGTCCCTGAAAAAGGGCTGGATTCTGTGCTAAAGTTAGTCAGAGAGGCATGGAAACTCCTCTGTGGTCCAGGTGTTCTCATCTGGCTCTGGAAAAGAGGAGTTTGCCACTTGTCCCTTCTCTCTTCCTCTGGAAACACAAGTGCCAGCAGCTCAGCCACTAACTTCTTTTACATTTGGACAGGGATGACATTGAGTGGTGTATCTTTAACAGCTCTTGCTTTTCTAGTTAAGCATTAATGTTTAACGAGATCAGCCTGCAGTTGTTCGTTAATGTGCAGTGCTCAGCTAATTAATACATCACTAGGAGAGCCAGTCCGGGAGAGAGAGCAAGTGCATTCCTGAGGCATTTCTCAGTCTTTAGAAAAGAAGGGGGGGGGGGCGGGGGGGAAAGGAAAATTTGGCCAAAGGGTTCTTCAGAGAGGAGGAATAAAAGGAACTGAGCCCTCCAAATGCTTGTGCTGCAATGCTGAGTGAACTTTCTGTGAAGCAGATGTCTCTCACCACACCACCATCCTCCTGATAAAAGATGAGTATGTAGTCCACAAGAAGCAGTGACAGCGAGGCAGCTCGAATGTCACAAAACCACATTGGCCCTGACAGCCACACACATTTTCCAAGCAAGAAGAAATAAACAAACTGTCTTCTCGTCCCCCTGCATCCCTGCTAATTTCTCTTACCAGCTCACCTCCCACAACAGGGGTCACAGGGAGATCAGGAAATTCTTGTCAGCACCTGGCTTGAGGCTGCTCCACTGTGGTTGGTGGGGCTGATGCCTGCTTAGCAGGTAGGGATATTTTTTTTTTTTTTTAGAAATCATATGAACTGCTGTTAATTCTCACAAATGTAACAGGTATCCTATCCAATTCCAATTTATTGCATCTACAGTCCCCTTGCCTGTGTCAGGTGATGATTTGTTGGTCTCACTGCTGAAGATAACATCTTTAAAATGCAACTCCAGTACTTTCTACTATTTCAGAATCCTGCAGGAAAATTGAGAGACCCTTTTGTACTTATGTCAATTCAAATGTCAGCAGAATTTTTAAACCAGAGAAGTACATTTGGAGCTACTGGATGAAAAAAAAATTAAAATATGAGGTCATTCTTGCTTCAAATAGTGTGTACGAGACTGGTGTTCAGGGTTTTTTATAGCTATTTTAGAATGTGAGAATGTAAAATGTAATTTTGCATTTCTGTAGGAAAAGATTGGTACATGGTGCAAACCCTCTTTTAGTATGTAATATAAAAGATTAGGTGGGGTCATCAGAACCACTAAGCAGGAAGTTTAGTTTTTAAACATTTGGTCTTGGAAATGTTGGAAGGAAGCAGAGAAATGGATCAATGTATGTATCACAGATTTAGGAAGAGGACCCAGATTTTAAAAGGAATGTGTCTTGCAGCTGCTGACATGGAAAAGATAAAAGTTATTTGGTACTGAATAATATATGATTTAGGATTAAAAATCACAACTATATGTGAACCACTACCAGCGGCATTATAACTGGAGTTGCTAACACTACTAAATTCAAAAGGTTTGAGAATTGTGGATCAGGCTCCTTAAAAACTGAATTAAAATCAGACAAATTAGATTCTATTGATGTGCCTTCAGAGTTTCAGAGACCTTATAATTTAGGCCTCATCACTCACTCATAGTGATGTAGAAAAAATAAAATTAAAAAAAAAAGCGGGGGGAGAAAAATACAAACCACGGAACACATCATATCATAACATTCTTAAAAATCACAAGAGTTGGCTATGGAATTCCCAAACAAAAATTCAGTCCATGCAAACCAACTGTTCTTCCACCTCTGGATCCAGCAGAGTGCTAAGTGGAGAACATATACAGGATGTAATTATTCAAATGTTGATGCTTGGCAAAACTGAAATGAATAGGGAAAATTAGAAACTTTGGCAGAGCAAGAATGGAAAACTTTTCAGTGCTACATATGAAATGTGGAAACCAAATAGAAATTGTGTTCCACCACCTTTTTCATTATTGGTTAAATGTTGCTGGGTACAAAAGTAAAATTTGCTACTGTCATTGGAGATGGAGGAAGAGAAGAGAGAAATAGAGAAGAGAAGGAGGGAAGTGAGAGAGGAAGAGAGGTCCACATCTCCAGTAGGGTACAGCTGGGAACAAACTTAAATGGATTCTTCAGTACAAGAGACCATCTTTACTTAGCTCTTCTGTGAGCATCCTCTCCACAGCAGTAAGTAAAACACTGGTGAAGGAAAATTCTAACACTCATTGGACAACTACATTATTCAAGAGAAAAAGTTAAGTTCATTCACTTTTAGTCTTAAATCTCATAGACCAAATCACTTATGTACATAGATATATTAATGCAAGCTTTGTTTTCAATAGCTATAAAGCCTGAGTTGTTGGAATTACTGGAATCTCTTATCATGAGTGCTAATGGATTTCTCCTGGCACCAGTCTCTGAGATTAGGAAGTTCCTCTACTGCCTTTTATCAGGTGAGGAACTCAGAGTCAAGCTCCAGGATTACTCAGCAAGGCTGGGGAGAAATAGAGTTCAAAATTATTTTCAGTGAGACAGTGAAGACCAGATTTAAGCAGGAAACAATTTGGCTCATCATCTTGGGCAGATAATGAAGAATGAAAATGAGTATGGAACGAATAACCTTATTATTGTTACAGAAGAACAGTAAGTGCCCTTGTTGAACTGAGGAACCACTGTACAAGGTTTGGAGAAATACAGGTCAAGAGACTTGGAGTAACTGAAAAATAGAAATAGTAATTTTGAGTAAATTACTAGTTATGTGTATTGCCAGTAACTAAGTGTAACTTCTGCAACACCCAGATGGTATTTACACAGGATCAGAATCAGAGACAACACCATGACTGCCATCAAAACCTGACTAATGGCCATATTCAGACTCCTGTGCAGACACTGATCATTTCTGGAATTGCTGTACCTATCCATCGAGCCAATGACTTTCTCTTCTGACAATCGGTTTATAATGAATCAACAGTAACAGTATGAGTACTGAACAAAGCACAAGAACTTTCAAGTAATCCTACACTCCTGAAAAACCAACAAATAAACAAACAAACAAACAAAATATAAAAACAGCAAGGCAAATGCATAACTTACTCTTCCACAAAATTCTTTCACAATAATGCTTTATCAACACTTGACATCACTGGAATGTGTCCAAGGGAAAACCTAAACACACCCCTGGAAGGACATCACTACAACCCGTGATTGTGTCTACCAACAGTGCAACACACAAAGTCTTCAAGACCTTTGATGTCCTAAAATTGCAACTCTCTTGCTGCTCCCCCTACTAATTTGTTTTTTTTTTTTCCTTTTTCCATTATATTGCTGTTGCTGGAATGATCAAAGATGATTAAGATTGAGCATTACTTTCTGCTCATGCTGACACAGCCCATTATGCAGAGGGAGTCATAGAATCATTTAGGTTGGAAAAGGTTTCTAAGATCATTGAGCCCACTGTTAATCCAGCACTGGCAAAGCCCCACTAACCCATGTCCTCAAGTGACAGATCTGCATAGTTTTTAAATCCCACCAGGGGTGGGGAACCCCTCCATGGCCCTGAGCAGCCTGAGTGAGTGGGAGAAAGATTTTTTTTTCTAATATCTGACCTAAATCTCTCTTGTTGCAACTTGAGGTCAATTTTTTTGCCTTGTCACTTGTTCCCTGGGAGAAGAGCCCAATCCCTACCTGACTACCACCTCCTTTCAGGTCAAGAGCAATAAGCAAGGAGCAACCCTGATGCTTCTTTTTTCCAGGACATGGACAGCTGGACTGCTACTGCTTCTCAGGAAACTTTGTGCTAGGGAGGAGTGGAGGCAGCACCGTGGGTAGTGCCCAGCATGTGGCACCACTTCATCTCACAGCCTACCCTCACTTTTAAGGACTGGTGTGCAACAGCACACCTGGGATGAGCTTTTTAAAGATTGAAAGATTAAAAAGTAGGAATGCTCTTCCCAAATGATGAAAGCTAGCACAGTTTTAGCAGTGCACTGAAAATCCCCCTCCTCTGAAATGAACTCAGCGAGAGTCTGGTGTGCAATAGGGAAGGCTTCAGCTCAAACACTGGGGGTTGCCACAGCCCAAACAACCAAATGAGGGACTTATCATAGGAAATGACAGGCAACCTCAGCCATAAGAGAGGTGATCAGCTCCATTTAACAATTTCTTTGAAATATATCTGCAAGGGAATAAAAACAGGATGGCAAATGATTCAAGACTAAATACTCTGACATATCCTGCAATACCCTTTGCACTCTCTTTTTGACTCCAGGAAAAGCCAGGAAGCTGAGTAGCAGCCCCATTTCCGTTCCTTTTTCACCTCCCCTCAAGAAGAGTGACTTTTAACCTTATTATTTATATTACCCTTGCATCTGCAATTAGGAACTGCACAAACACGCGATCTGAGGGAAGTACCTGCCTCAAGGAGCCTACAGATGGGCAGAGGCAGGGGAAGTTTTAGACTGGATGACAACCCCTCTCTCCCGATGCCACAGAGACAGCCAGTTGTGCTGGGTGACACTGGGCCCCTCCCGCGGTGACACGGAGCAGACCCGCGCCCCTCTCGTGCCGCAGCATCTGCCCGCGGTGGCTATCGCCCATCTGGCTCCCCAGGCGAGGGAGGTCAAGCACGGAGGGGGTGAGAGCATCCTCCCTGGCAGCGTCCCTTTCTGCGGGGGTGGATGCAATTAGCCGGAGTCGTTAGGGCCGCTTTCATGGCTTTGTTAGAGGCATCACTCCTCCCATGAAGCCCATTCTGTGCATGATGAGCTCTCTCTGCTTCATCAGGGTTTTGCCAAGGCCAACTGCTCAATGGGGACTCGGTAATATGAAGACCAAATACAACTTGAGCAGCAGCTCTAACATTTGGGTTTTTTACCCGCAATTCCAGCCTTTTTTCTCTCTCCTCTAATTCCTCCCTTTGTAGGCATCTATCCTGGGGGCCCACAGGCTGAGAACCTTTCATCCCTTTGCAGCTAGAAAGCAGAGAGATGTTTATTTTCTTCTTCTCTTCTCAGACTTAAAGAAAGCTTTTAAACCCAAATGGCTGGAGATTCACACCTCTTCCAGAGTATATCTGAATTCACTAAAAGCTCTTAGGTTTCCTGTCATCCTGTGAACATAAACAAAGTGCACAGCCACACCTCCGCTTGGAAACTGAAAAAACCAGAGAGAGAGCTAAAACCAACATGGAAGACCTTTGGCTAAGAGGTTGAGTAACAAACACATGCACGTGTACATACACACACACACACATCCCCCAGCCCCCCCTCTACCTTGTTGGAGATTCAGTCCCTGCAGTGGAATGTGTAATACAAGCACAACAGCTGCCTATAGCACTAATCTAAGGAAAAGGTCAAGGAAAGGTATGTATCCAGCATTCGTTTTGAAATACTCTATAAGGAGAATGTGGTGAGGGTTTGTTTTGTTTTTGTGGGTTTTTTTTGTTTTTTTTTTTTTCCATTCTAATGCCTTTAGCATACTTCTCTATGGCCTTTTCACATTCACAAAACCACGAGAATCAAGCAGGGTTCCCTCTGGTATTAAAGATCACACTCTGAACTGGGCTGGTTGTGAGTGTTTTTAAAGGAGGAGAGAACTTGCTCTGGACAGAGAGTTGCTGAAATATTAAGCAGTGGAATGTAGTTGCAGTTTCGACTTGGGGAGGATAGTGCTGATCTTGAATGAGGAACAGATGAGGGTTTTTTGGTATGTTTTGAAGTCAAAAGAAACTTGCTAATGGATTGGAGTGAAAAGGGAAAAAATATGAATTTTAAAATTACATCAAGGAAAAAAAGTCGAGATTGGTGCTGTACATGAATAACCTTCTCTGTGGACACTGCCTCACTCTGAGACAATATTTATCAAAAAAGAGAAAAATTCTCCAAAGGTTAAAACCCTCTATCAATAATGTTGGAATGTAGCTTTTCTCTTCTTTAATTTCTTTAGGAATGTGAACAGAATATAGTAATCTTTGTAACTCATGTATTGATAGCAAAATGTTTAATATTGCAACCCTTAGAAGAAAAGAGTAAATTCACAGGAATTACTCAGAGAATCAGCCTAAAAAAGATTTATTCTCCACCCCTACTATTATTATTATTGGTGGTAGATTATTTTTTCTAATAGGATTAACACTACCCTCTTGGCTTCTGTGCAAATGGTTGAGTTCACCTTGCCATAAGCTGTTTTAATGTGAACAGAGAAAAGAGAGTTCTCAAATCCGTGAAGTATTTTTTTTTTTAAGAAGAAGCCTTCTGATGGCCTATTCTTCCTACAAAAAGAGACATATTCATTCATTCTTTCATTCATTTATATTGACCTATCTCATGATGGAAAGATTCTCAGTAAAGGCTGTCTCAGATCGCACCAGTGAAATTTCAAGGAGAAGTCCATGGAGGAACTTCATGGACATAAAGCTTTTGCCATGTTATATAGATAAATAAAGGCACATACTCAAGACCCAATGCTGCTAAAAACTGCTCAGATGGGTTAGCTAAACCTTCCTCCCTTTCTCTTTATTCTTTCTGGCTGGAAAACCTGATTTTCACTCCTGTCCTGTAGTTGGGGTTGATGCCTTTACATAACCCAGCTCTTCCAGAAAAAGTCTCCATTTGGTGCTAAGAGAAAGACAGAGGATTCCTTCATGATGAAAGGTAAGAAAAGCAAATTATTCTATCAAGCTAAAGAGCAGTTCTTCCAGATGAAGAACCATTTGCATGCCATTTGGGTTCACTGGGAGAGAGGCCTTCCTTTTTCTTCCATTCCTGCCACCCAGCCCATGAGTGAACATGGGGATGAAGAGGAGAGTCTACATTACACTCCAAATGCATTAAGGATCCCAGCACATTGCTATGGGCCATCAGAATAAACCTGGCAGTGCTTTGAAGTCTGTAAACTGATTCCTAGATAACTGCTCAGAGTTTCTCCCCTCCCCATGCCCCAAACAGCTTTTCATTTGATGTTCTGGCACAGAGCTAATCTGAGAAAGGATCAGAAACTCGAAGCTATTGACAGTAGTGACAGGAGTGTCTCAGTGTGACAGCTGATTGAGTCCCTCTCACATTTCACTGACAAACTCAATTGCTCCAGTAAATCGAGTGAAAGTCAATACAGGCAGCTCCTCCTCAAGCTCTGGGTACATCCCCCCTCTCTGAGCCTTCCTGGGGGCCCCTTGTTGCTGTCAGCACTTGTAGGACCCATCTGAGAGCTCATCCCTCTGTGAAATGGAGACACAAACCTGCAGCTCAGGGTTTGGGGTTTTGAGGGCAGCTATGCAGTGCTTACCCTATCGATATAAAGCCTGGTTTGTCTTACTTCTCCTCCTTCACCATTTTCCTTTTTTTTTTCCCTGTTGTTTTTTAATAGAAACCTCTCCTGGAAAATCGAGTTTCATTCTAAGTCCTCAACCCAGGTAGACACTGTAACAGCCAGGCAATGTTGGAAGTGCAGGAGAGTGTTGTCTGCACATCCAGCCCTCCCCAAGCAATGCCCATATGGCAGTGAACATTGGGGTTAAAAACAGGAAATACAGGTCTGTCTCTGCTGGCTTTTTCTGCTGTAAATCAGCAATAAAAGCCAGATGTGAGGAGTAAAATCTTATACAGGTAGAGGAGGTGGGAGAAGAGGCTCAAGCCTGTTGCAGATGGCAACCTTGTGTTAGTCCTGAGTAACCAGGCAATTAAATCAGTGACTTAACAGGCTTTTTCCACACTTTAATTGTGAAGCAGAGGTGTCTGTGGCCCAGAGCAAGCAAACCACAAAGAAGACTTAGCAACATGCAAGGGAAACCTGAATTTTCACAGAATAAGGCACAGGGAGACAGGGTACATGGTGAGGAACATATGCAGGCTACTGTTTGCAAATGGAAATCAAATAGGCTGACATTACCAATAATGAAGTGTGAGGCTGGCGTGGTTTCTCTCTCAGATTTCAGCACGGTTTATTTTTATAGAGGCAGCTTCCTCATGCAAAGTGTTGGCAAACAGGCTGCTGGCAGGGAGGTGGGGAGAGGGGCAGCAGGACAAGGCTTCTTGGGGAGGACACAGGGCATTCCCCACCTGCTGGGACGGACCACCGAGCAGCAGAGATGGAGCTCCAAGAGAAAAAAGTGACATTTCTTAGACACAAATAGCCTAGATACTGATCTGGGTTGGCGAGAGGAGTAAGGGAAGATTTAGGAGCAGAAGCAGGAGAAAGTAAAATGGTTCTGAGCAGGAATCAGGTGCTGAGAGGGCAAGGGTTAAACGTGACAAGCTCGAAGATAGAGCTGGGCAAACAAAATAACAGGCTCTTTGTTGCATGAAGTCAAGTAACCATAGACACTCCTACCTAAATATACTCCCCTGTCCCCAGGTTATTAGAGCACATCAAGCTTTGCCTTTACTTACCCCATACTGCAAACAGCTGAGGACACAAAAGCTACACTGTCCCGCCTGCCTTAAAAAGAAAACAACTTGAACATTGCAACACCTCCATCCCAGAGCCATGCTCTGATGCCTGGATCAACACACACAGATGGCCTGCCCTGCTCCCACTTCTGCACCCTGGCAGCTCAATGCCCTGTAGCTGGAGCATCCTGCAGGCTTCCCTGCCTCCTGGCTCTGCATGGACACATGTTCTCCCAACCAAATGACCTCATCTGGACTGGACTGAGCCTTCCAAGTAAAAATAAATACAGCACATAGGAACTGGCAGTGATTTTCAAAGATTTAAGTTGGGTCCTTCTCAGTTTTCACTCAGCACCTTATACATTTCTTTTCTGCTACAAAACTGGGGGGCATTTTATATTCCCTGCTCCAATACATATTTTATAAACCTGCCTCTTATGCAGTTAATATTTTGGTTCCAAAGTTAACTGGTTAAAACACATATTATTGGATTTGGCATAGAAAAAAGAAAAAGAAAAAGAAGAAAAAAAAGCAGGTGAAAGAAATGCTGGGGGAAGAAAAATAACAGTGGTGTTTGGAATGGCTCTGAAGCCAAGATAGAAAACCTGGTCTTTTTAATGGGACCACCCAAGTGAGAAAGACCTTAAGCTCTTACTCACGTGTATTATGTTCACTGCAATGTAATTCAAAGTCCAGAGGGGAGTTAGAAAAAGTAGTAGTAGGGTTTATTAAGGGTTTAGCAGATGAGACAAAGTGCTGGGCTCCCACCAAAGGCCATTCCCAAATTTGCCAGCAGAATCTCAAGTCTGGTTCAACAAACACAGGAGCAGAAAGACTGTGCTGCTGGAATAACCTGACTGCCTGGATTTTGTGTAAGTCAACCATGGTCCAGCAGCTTCTCCTGAATATATGTGTTGGGATTTTTCCAGAGGTGAGTAACATTGCCTCCTCTAAACACATTTCTGAGATCCAAACCAAAGAAAACCCCAAACTCTTTCTGAAGACCTCTAAACAGAACAGCATTTGAGGTTGTTGTATTTTTTCCAAACAAAAACCTATACAGGAATCCAGATTATTTGAAAATAATTACTTAATTCAATACCAAACCTTTATGTGTTATGAATTGTTCAGTTGGATTGGCTGAGTCAGGTCTAAGGTTCATTGTCAGGTCATAATTAAAAATATTGCCAGCAAGGGAAATGTTTATGATGCTATAAGTGCCAAGATAAGACAAACTAAGAAGTAATAAAGGAAAGAGAAGTTTAGAAAGCCACTTAAAAAAGAGAAGTGGATGGAGAGAGAACAGAGCTGCCAGCAATGGAAAAGCTGGATTCTTAGATTACTTGCTCCTATTGCTTTCTCCAGCCCAGCTGAAACACTCCCATCAGCAAAATCCTGTCATTAGATTTAGTGATGGCATCTCCAAGGATAGAGCAACAGCCATGTGCAGGACTGCCTGTATTTGCATCTCCTCTCTCTGGGATTACAGTGTTTGCATCCTAGCCTCTAGGAAAGAGGATGATTAATGAATAACAGTGAAGGAAGGAGTAGGGAGACTTTTGGGAGGGGCAGGAGATGGCAAAATCTGGCACCCAACAAGAAACATTTAAGCCCTAAACTTCTGGGGGAATATGATCCTACCCTGCAGTGTTGCTATATTTTTGCCACAGAATTAAAAAGAAGGACTTTTCCTGGTGTCACTGCAGGCCACAGAGGATAAATCCAAGTGACAGGGCTTAAGTTATTAATATGAGGAATTAGAGATGAGAAGTAAAGCAGCTTATAATGACTCTCCCTTTTGCTCTTTGGATTGCAAGCTTCAGTATTGATTTTGAAATGCCCTGTCTTCATCCTAACAGCTTCTTGAAAATGCAGTTTGAGAGTTTCTTCACCTTACAGCCTCTTCAGCATGATTTGATAATGATAAAAAGAGAACATAAAAGCTTTTGCATCAGGTATTATTATATTAATTCATCTCTTTGTTTTCTAAGCACAACCACTGACCTGCTGGGAGGGTGCTGAGAGAACAATTTCAATTAACTTCTTTACAAGGATAGCTAGTGTTTGACTCAGAGCCTCCATTCCCAATAGTGTCAGTGCAGGAAGTCATGGCTGCCTTGACAACACCTCATTCAGCCAGTCATCTCAAGTCCAGTTACAGGAGTGACCTGCAAAAATCCTGCAACAGCTCTGACCTTGGTGCATCAGGTAATGCAAAGTTTGTGGGGAGTGGCTACCACTTCCTTGTCATCTTGTTCACAAAGATATTCAGGCAACCTCAGGATACTCACACAAATCTTGCCCCACAACACTATAGACAACACAAGTATCCATATCCAAATGGAAACTTTTGTTTTCCCCTGACTAATGCATGACATGGTAAAAGATGGAGCAGCTCAGTGAGTACTGAAGAGCACATCGGGTTGGCAAAGTTAATTTTGTCATCTATTTTGACCCCAGGTTTGAGGTGAGGCAAACACATTTCCTACTCAGTTGCAAAACATTTTGAGGTCTTTTTAAAGTGCTTAAGCTCTACTACCAAAATAGTCAAGATGGGCATCTTTAGTGGGACCTGGCTGAATCCCTCATAGCTTTTTCCTGTTTGCTGTCAGTGTTGTGCAGGTAGAGTCTAACTCATTCCAAAAAGGGAGTGAAATAACTACTCTGTCAAATCATCCACCTCCTTGGAGAGATAAAGCTAAGAAGGAAAACTAAGGTGAAATAACTTGTCTGAGTTTGTACAGGAGATCAGTGCTGGAGAATGAGAGTCAATTTCCTGGCCTCCTACTCCAATACTCAGTTGCTAGATTGATCCTGCTGTCTTCCAAAAATGAACTTCACTACTCAAGGACAGACAGTGAGGTTTCCTGTGGATTTTCACTTTCCTCTCTGTGTTTTTCTTCAACAAAAGAAAATCCATTAATATTCAATCATTCCTGCATGTAAGATGCAGTTGCTAAAATGGTTTTGCACTTAACAGCCTCCAGTTGTAGACTAAATTGATGACACTTAAAACATGCCCAGGAGCCATAGCAGAATGATCCTATTACAGCAGTGCCTTAGTAATGCTGCGTTAGTTAAGGTTATGTTGGCTGGTTCTGAAAGTTTATAACCCAGCTGTGAATATATTCTCCAGGCTGGGACCAGTTGCCAAGGGGATTTATTCCTGCAGCAAATCATGGCTTTTTGGGTTGGTTTTATCTTTTGCAGCTACTTTAGATCACAATTTTTTTCTGTTTCTTTTTAAGATACAACATAAAAAGAAAAAGAATAAAACATCCCTCTGTCATGAGGCTAGTAGGAGCTGTACTATATTACAAGCTAGAGTTAACCTACCTCAGGCAATCCTTACCCCATGCCAATATCCAAGTACTCCCTGGTCTTTAACATGAAGGATATCAGTGCTGCTTTCACAGCTTTCTTTATAAGAGCTGAGGTTTTCCAGGAATTAAATCACGATTGGTTGTGTGGGAAACCTGTGACATACTCAGCATCTCTGAAGGGTGAGCCAACTCCATAGGCACTGAACCTCCTCTTTTCCCACCTGCTTTAAAGACTTTCAAACTACAGCTTGAATGATTTCTCCCCTGCACGAGGGACTTTTTTTTCTTCTACAAAGACCACTTTGGTTACAGTTCTATTTGACACAGCTTTCTGAGTGGTTTCCAGGAGGTAATGTTTTAAAAACTGATTTGGCCTATATAAGGAGACTTTAAACCCAAGGTACACACATATCTACTGTCACTTACCAAACCAGACTTGTGTGCAAGAACAGGAAACCCATGAAGTGGGATATAGTAGAGAGTAAGGGGACATAAGGAGCAAAGGCCTCTTTGGATAGAGCAGTGCAAAATGTTCCTGTAACCATGGTCAACCCAACAGCAGAACAAGATCCCAAGAGCCCAAGCTGATGGAAAATTTAATTTTCCATTTACAACAAGTATCCATACATTTTCCATGTATAACAAGTATCAGAACCAGATATTTGCTGAATGCAGAGCAAATGTATTGGGTACAATTCCAAACAGATGACCTGCTGAAATATAGGACCTGAATTTCATCGTCTTGACATTGACTCTGGTACAATGTCAGTAAAAGGAGGGTGCAAGCTGCCACCATCCTGCTAGGGTTGCATTTTGCACCCATGCTGACTGAGACAGGTGTGAAGTGCTCCACAAAGCTTCAAGCACAACACTCCAACCAACAAGGCAAGTCCTGCTCTCCATCTGCCACCCTCCACAAAGCCTTTGCACTTCCCTTGCACCTCACAGCTCTCAGCAGCTCTGAGAGGGCTGCTCAGTTTGCATGAACCTCAGAGGAGATGGGATCGGGATTCATGTGGCATCTGTCATCTAAAAGGTGGCTGACTGAGGCTGACCCTGACATGGTGTCTTCACACGCTGGCATCTGCTAAGGGGAAATGGTAACAGGAGAGAGTGGGAAAGGCAGCAGATGTGGGGCTCTTCAGCCTGGAGAAGAAAATGTTTTATGGAGACCTCATAGCAATATTCCAGTATGTGAGGGGAGCCCAGAGGGAGGATGGATAGGGGGCTTCTGCAGGAACTGCAGTGACAGGACAAGGAGTGAAGGGTACAAGTTGTAAAACAAGAAGTTTAGGTTAGATACATTTTTACTAGAAGAAAATTTTTATTGTGAGACACTGGCACAGTCTGCTCAGGGAGGTTGTGAATGGCCCAATCCTGGCAGTGCTCAAAGTCAGGTTGGATAAGGACTTGAGCAACCTGGTCCGGTGGGAGGTGACCCTGCAGGCCCATGGCAGGGAGGGGTTGGAAGTGGATGGTCTCTAAAATACACTCCAACCCCTTAACGTTCTATGATTCTGTGATTCCATAAGAGGCAACCAGAATACCAGAGAATAATGATGAAATTATATAATAATTATATAATTATCAAATGGACAAGTCCAAATCTTCGTCCAGGCCTTTTCCTCATCCATCTGCATGTTGTCCCTGCCTTGGCTGAGTCTCCTAACAGCAGGTGAGCTGCTAAGGCAGAGGGTGTGGAATCACTCTTTCCTTCCCCACCCATGCAGAGAGATCAGTGAAAACAACAAAATACTTATTAATTCTGCTTGGATTTCAAAACCTAAGTTCCACAACACAGCATTTTCTTCAGCTGCTTTAGCTCTCTTTTAACATGCTGGTACATGTTTGCCTTTGAGGAGTATAAATGACCCTTTCAAATTGAGGCCAAGGATGACAATTGATAACAATAATATTTTTCATGTTAGCAACACTTTTCATTCAGAGGGCTCTCAAATTGATTTTCAAAATAGCATGGCTTCCCTTCATCCACTACCAAAATAAACCTACTTCCAAGGTAGAACAAAGGACCCATCGATGCAAGGTGGCACAGCAATTTAGGGCAGGAAGTCCAAAACTATATGTCCCACTGAGGCAGAGGGTCAAGTAAAGTTGGCAGAAAGCATATCCTGAATAAGAGCCTGGACAAAACATCATCACCAGCTCCAACTCAGGAGGGAAAGTGCAATGGGATCATCACTGACTAGAAAAGGTCAGAGCCCCAATCTTTACATCTTGAACAGGGGCAGGGCACTGTGTTAATGCTCACATTCAGAAGTGCCTCAAAAGAAAAAGAAAAAAGGCAATTTGCTGACTGTACTCCTGAAGCCTTTGCTACAACAAAAAGAAAGTGCACTGAGTTTTTTGGTCTCCCTTTTCTGGTAAAAAGGAAAGGTTCTATTGAACTTCAGTCTACACTGTGCTACGCTTTACAGGAAGCCCAACCCACTCTGAAATTAATATGAACAGTAAGAGGAGACCATAAGGCGGAAAACTCTTGAAGTGAGTACGAGACTATTCAAAAAATGAGTGAGAAAAGGAAATAAGTGATTATAAAAGGTCATTAGAAATGTCAGCTTACAAATGGCATTGTGCGAAGGAAGGTGTAACCCACTGCAAGACAAACCTACCACAGCTGAACTTGCAGAGGACAGCCATAACTTCAATCTCTTTTGTTCGGAGGTTTACATTTAGGAAATTTCTTTCATAATACTATCACTGCAAAACTTACATAAATCCAAAGAATGGGGATTAATCCACCCAGCTTCCATTCCCAACAGATTAATGAAATGAAAAAATTTTCCCAGTCACCAGGAATTCATCTGCTCAGCAGCAGATTCAGCAATTACCTGGACACAACTGCTGTATGAAATTGGGAGGTCTTGAGAAAAGGCACCTGGGACATCTCTTGTCCCCAGCCAGACCCCACTGAGAGGATTCCATCTTTTATAAAACATTTCTGAGATTAAATTTTCTGCAGCATTTTTTTCATCCAGTGGAACTTCTTTCCCCTTAAGATACCATCAGCAGCAAATAAATGGGTAAGTGAAGGTGATTGATTTTGCTAAGTACAACACCTTGTGTAATGGAAGGGTGAAACACTCTGACATGGCAGGAAGAACAAGATGTACAAGTGTTACATGAGTATTTTGAACACTAAAAATTTAATTGGTTAGATAAGTGTAATGACAGAGGTATAAGGGTTGCTTTTAATAGACACCACAGACAAAAGTGATGTGTTTATCAGTGGTGCTATATGTAACACTTCTATGAGTTCTCAATGACTGGAACACTTTCCTACAGTTCCAAGTTCTTTGCATGATCTTCTACCCTGGTTTATTACACCAGCAAAGTATTTTACTGCCCAGATACCACAGTCATTTAACAGCCTCTCTTTTTACATTTTACTTCTTAATTTAGGTCTTTATAACCTGTGCAGAATCCAATGATTTTTTCAAGCAGAGATTCAAGCTCTGCTTGAAAAATGTGGGTACAGGAGATAGTAGACAGCACACACTCACTCCTACAATTCTCTCTTCCTGCTTCATTCCACCCATATGATTCCAAGTTAGCTAATACTTATTTTTATTACTCTTATTTCTTTTACCAGAGAGAAACATTAACTGAGGGAGTGTGACCCAGATTTGCTCAGATGAAGTACAGGAGCCTTTGCACTCCTTCATTTCATGCCTCAGTGCATTTCTTGCTAACAAGTGGAAGAATGCAAGGGAGAGCTAGCACCGCTGAGGCAGATTCTCCAAAATTTGGTCTCAGTCCTCTGCTACACCCTCAACAGCTATAACAGTGCTGGCTGCCAAAGGAACTTAGCTCTGACACAATTCAGCTCGGGACAGTTAGCTATTTGAAGAGGAGGGTTTATTTTATACAATTTTTATCCTCCTCCCTGACAAACTCCCACCCTGTTTTTTTAAGATGGGAAATTATCAGTAGTCCTGAACATGTAAAATTTGACAGCAGTTTACTAGACAATTTGTATTGGTCTCTTCATCTTTGCTGTTACTTTTATTCTTCTATAAATTCCTTCAAACATTAAACAGTGTTATTCCTACAACAATTTTGGCAAAGATCAAATAGCGTGGCAGGTTTACTCCAATTTTCTACTGCTACCAGCCAGGTAATGAAGAGCAAGATGGAGACAAAAGATGTTTTTCTTTCCTTTTCTGTCCTAAAGGATTTTGTCCTGGAATTCCACACAGTCAGTGAAAATATTTTAAAAAGTAATTAAGGTGGATGTTGTGGGGTGGGAAGGTTGTGGAGATTGGTTTTAGTCCAGTACGTAAGTCATTGTGCTTTTGCTGAAACAATGACAACGTCAATGAATAGCAGTGCCTCATCTATTTAAAAAGAACCCAAAACTGCTAGGGAAACCAGAATAATTATGAATTAAACTACTGTTTACTCTCAGCAAACCTCTGGTGACTGAAAGCTCTGTTCTGACATATCTATGTATATATATTATTCTACCAATCCAGTGACTTGGACAAAGAAGCCGGACTTCTCACAACTGTTTTACACAAGATGAACATCACTGCATGCCTCACCTCAACAGTGCAGGGTTTTCTTCAAGGAATCCAGAAATCCTCAAGAAAGGTGCTTGATTTAAGCTCTGCTTGGTGCCACTGAAGTCCCAGGGAGCTAAACTCTTGGTTAGCCTCACCATCTGTTGAATCCTGCTGCAACCAGGATCTTAAAATCCTATCCTTGCAATGACTGCACATGCATTAGATTATACTTAAATCTACTTCAGTTTGAAAAGGAAAACAAATTAGCAGACAAAAAAAGAAAAAAAAAGTCTGAGAGAGATTATTTAATCCCTGAGTTCAACGTTTGGAAAGAGTCAAAATCTCAGGAGGCTTCAGGGGAAAGGAGGACATTCAGATGAGGCTGAAGCAGCCCACAGGGGAAGCTGCCTATTTCATTTCTAGAACATGGGCCATGTACATTTATTTTTAGCTTTGAACTGTGTTCCTCTGCCTCCTGCCAGTAGTCCTGAGCCCTGTGCTGGTGCAATGAAAGCAGTGGCTCAGCCATTCTCTAATAGCTTTTACTTCTTAATAAAGAACAGCATTTAGGCAAAGGATGAGGTTACTGTCAGAGGGGTCATGATTAATAATGATTAATATGATCCTTGCCAACATGAACTGGATCCACCATTCACTAAATAATTACTCTGCAGCATGGATACCATTTCCAGAGGAGGCACACGTTTGTCATATTAAAACCAAGACCAAACATAGGGAAGGAAGAGGGGATCTGACTTCTTGGTAACACTTGATCTCACAGTAACCACCAGAAAAGTTAAGCAAAGGTGGAAGTTGGGGGGGGGGAAGGAAAAAAAAAATGTACAACAACAACTGCAAATCAAAATATAAAATATAAAATATAAAATTTAAAATGTAAAAGCAGTTAAACACTGTGGAGAAGCAATGGAAAGCAAATAAAACTAAACCCTCAGAAGGGAGAGCTGCACATGCGGAGGACATGGTGCACTCTGCTACTTCTGGCTCTTAACCTTATGCATAACTCTAATATGCACATTATTTGCCCACCCACACATTTCCCTCCTGTTCTTAAATTACATTTTTGTTTTCCTCAGAAAGCACACAAATGAAATTGCTCCCTGGGAGGCATCTTTCCCTCTCTATGTGTAGTATGCTACTTGGCACAAGGAAATCTTAGTCCAGGATTGTCATTCTTCAACAACAATGCATCTCAAAGAATAGGGAACATTATAACTTTATAACATTATGGGGAAGCATAAACTAATGGGAATCTAATAAGCACTCCAAAGGGCATATATGAACCTTACAATTACAGCAGGATGCTTGCGGTGCAGAAACTTGGTTCTGGGCCTCAGAGCATGGATAAATTTTACTCCCACAAAGCACACAAAAAGCAAGCAATAGTGCTAAAGGCAGACAAGGACATGGGGGTTTTGCTTGCAAAAGGTGACCTTTTCTGGGAATTCCTGTCCATCACCTTGCTTCACTGACCCAAAGCTTCCTCGAGACCATCCATGAGGGATGCTTCTCTAGTTCTCTCAGCTATATTTCCTTCAGGGTTTTCAAAGCTTTGGTGGGATTTATATTGCACTGTTTACCCTACCACATCATCATGCAGGGTTTGATTTGGACTGGAGGAGGGGCACAGAACACAGACCATCAGTCCCTCTCCTGTTCTGGTGCAAATCCAACAGGAAGGTTGGGTTCCTTGTGCCTGTTGTGAAATCCCAGCCCTGTGTAAGCCTGTGTGGACTTCTGTGCTTGACAGGTCCAGATTTTAAACACTGGTGACTTGCAACATCGAAAATATCATGCAGAGAGTTGGAGTCCTTGACAAACTGAGGGAAGCAGGGCTCAAGTCAAGAAGTGCCATTGCTTCTAGAGCCCCTTGGAGAATCACAGAATATTCTGAGTTGAAAGGGTTCCACTAAGACCATCAAGTGCAGCCCTTAGCCCTGCACAGGCACCCCAAAAATCCACCCTGTGTGTCCCTGAGAGTGATGGCTAAATGCTCCTAGAGCTCTGGCAGTCTCAGGGCTGTGGCCATTCCCTAGGGAGCCTAAGCAGTGCTCAGCAGCCTGTGGGGGAAAAACCCTTTCCTGGTATTCAACCTAAATCCCCTCTGATCCATCTTCATGCTGTTTACTCAAGTCCTACTGCTCACAAGAATGAAGAGATCAGTGTCTGTCCCTCCTCTTCCCCTCACAAGGAAGTTGTAACTGCAATGAGGTCTCCCCTAAGTCTCCTCTTTTCCAGCCTGAAATAAGAAATGATGGTAAATTAAATCCTTGGCAACGAGGTTATGATTTGGTTCAGCCAGGGCATTGTGTGCTTAGGACTTTTTGCCAGTTTCCTAATTAACTTGAAGGAATGAAAGAAAAAATCATCTCTTTGCAAAACATCATCTTTCACAAAACATTCAGCTGAAAAGTAGTTGGTAACTTTAAAACCAAAGCTTTAAATAGCTAATGGTATAAAAAACACATGCATATTTAAGCATACCTTCATGTAAATAAAAACTAAGTTTCATTTTCATAAAACTTTACAGAGACACCAGAGTGAAACACAAAGCAACATAAGGGAAAAAAAAAAGAAAAAAGAAAAATAAAAAAGGCCCCAACAACAATAACAATAATGGAGGTAAATCTTTAAAATCTGAGACAGGGTGCAGGAGGCAGGGGTAGAGCTCTGCAAACAAAACTAAATACAGTGCACTGTTTTTCCCCTTCACAAAGTGAAATAAGCTGTTCCTAAAAAAACGCTTCCTTGGTTTTCTGGTAATTAGTGTCCTGGAGGATTAGCCTACAATCATCAGCAAGTGTTTGCCTTTCCCAGCCAACGTCACCATAGAAGTCTGTGTTTATCTACAAGGCCCAGGGGATAATTTATAAGCTGAGCTGAGGTCCTGCATTCACAGACAAATGTTCCACACTGCCACCCACCCTCCTGTACTAGTTTCCTCCCTATCTACCTCCTATCCCCTGAAATATAGACAGGACACTGCCAGGAGCATGACGAACAAGCTTTACAGCCTCTGAAGCAAGCATTTGCCCAATAGTTCATGTTGATACAGCAAATAAAGAGGTACTGATATGGTCAACGCACCATCAGGCATCAAAAATTAGATTTCAGGAAGTAACTGAATGCAAAAAATATTTTATCACTCTTCAGAAACCATCAAAGAGAATAGGATAGTTTTTCCCCTCTGAAAACTGTTGTCTATACTCTAATTAAAATATTGCCATTTGTGAGTTTGAGGTGTGTGGGAACCCAGGGCACAGGGAATATTTCTCTGTCTGCTCTGAGGAGACCTGGCCCCAGAGAAGCACTGACTTCGACCCTCATTCATAGAGAAAGCTTCCAAGATTTCAAGATAAACTAGAGTCCACAAAAATAGATTATAAAGAGCAGTATAGCATATCACTTGGGTAAGAAATTTAAGTTTTAGGATTTTTAGTATGTTATAGATGGGAACAAGATGGAAGTTTTAGGGTGCAGGCAGGTTCTTCTTTTACCTTCTTCTTCCTTCTTCTTCATGGTTTTGGGTGATGTCTTGTAATTGGGTAGAACAATCCTCATTGCAGGCTTTGATGGATCAGTTATTGAGTTAAAAGGGAAAATAATCCAGGTGTCATTTCTGAATTGGATAGCTTGGTCTTAAAAGACCTTGTAACAAGAGATTGTTGGCCATTTTTACGGTGCAGAGCCTGGTATAGACAGCATGCAGAACTTTAAATAAGATAACAATAAACAAAAAGCTAAAGACCAAAAAAGTCCTGTGCATCTCCTTTTCCTAACACAAAACCAAAAAACCATGCCAGAAGAGTTTCCCCCGAACAAAAGAACCCCCAAAGAAAAAATCAATGTAAAACAAAAAAACAAAAAAACAAAACAAACAAACAAACAAACAAAACAACAAAAACTAAACAATAGAGGTCTACTATCCAGGGTTTGCTTGGGACAGTGTTTTGTAAAACCTCTCTGCAATCAAAATGTTCTAACTTTATTTCTAATCTATGCTTCCAGTGCTTTAATGGTGTTCTGGTCCTCTTAAAGTAATTCAACCAGAGTACATAAAAATACAAAATAGTAAGATTAGTAAGAGTCTTTAATTCTAAATTAATTTTCGTCTGATGTGTTAGAACCTCAAAATGAGAATATTAAACTTGCATTTGAGAGAAAACTAATATGAATCCTTGTCTTGATGGTAAATTGACAATATAGCTCATGACAATTAATTTCTTAATTTGAAAATTCTAATAATAGCACACTAGCAAAATAAAGCAAACCAATAAAAGACTTAATTCTAGAAAGAATTTGTAAGTGCGAACAACATTCCTCATAACAGAGAATACTGCAGAACAGATACACGGATGGATGGTAGATTTATAGATAAGCTAAAACTGTTCTCAAATCTCAAGTATTAACAAAACAGGGCTTTGAAACACTATTATTAATTAAAGTTGATGAACATGCATGTTGAAGATAAAAACCACTTTTCTTCCTGAGAATTCATATCTTTTCCCTTCAGGAAACTATCAGGAGTTTCTGGAGCTTCATGGACAGAGTTTCAATCTGCCCCAGGTCTAAACCCAGTCACAGGCTGTCCACAAGATACATTAGAGAGCAAAGATATTTGGTAATTGAGACCACCTTCTTCACTCTTCCACATTTAACATTGGGTGACCTGATTTTATAAAATGTTTATGCTCAAACTAAATTTTGTTTCATCTTTGGAAAAAATGGTCTCCAGATTCAAGCTCAACTTTAGCAACAAAGACAGGAGGCCATAAGAACTAAAAAAAAATTGTCAGGGATGAACTTGGCTAGTCTGAGTAAGTGCCAAGTGGTAGGGGGAAGAAAGAGATCACCAGCTGGCTGTTATTCCAAGCACAGTCCATCTCATTTGCAATTACTGAACCCTACCAGTGATCCCACCAATGTCAATTCGACCAATTTTAGAATAAGGGGCCATTCATTCCAAGTAATGAATATTGAAACCTAGCCATTGGTTTGTGAACAAATGTCATAAGGAACACCAATAAAGAATGTCCTTGTGATGGTGTCACTTCAGAACAAAAGCTTGCAATGAACTACCACCCAACCAGGCAGCTACAGTAGGAGACCAAAGGCTTCTTGCATTTAGCCAGCAAGGAAATGCAATAATCTTTAAGAAAGGCATTGCCTGGAGTGGATTCTTATAAAGAAACAGAATTCATGAATAAATAAACCAGATGGGAATAAGCCAGGCTAGGGAATTGACATCTCCTAGTGCAATGAATCTCCAATCTTGCTTGAGGGTTTTTCTACAAGAAACACAAAAATATTAATGGTGTATCATTGTCAATCATGTCAAGGATTCTGTTTGTGTCCAGGAATTCTGATATGAAATAACACAGATCAAATCCACCAGATGTTAAGACATTCTTAGATTTCACCAGTTAAGGTACATATTGACTGACCTGATCTGAGTCTTTCACTTGAGAATTTTTCCCTTTTCTGCAACCACAACTCATAAGCAGTTTTGCATCTCCAATGACTTTTCCCTATAAGAGATAAGGAAGGAAAAACATCAGCACAATCTGAACCACTGAAGACCAAGAGGCTTGTATTTGTAGGGGGAAAAAAGGGCATTAGGGAAGCCTGTGGACTCTTCCTGTGCTGCTGGGAGGTTCATTTTCACAGAAAGGGAGCTCCCAATCTGCCAAGAAGACTTCACCAAAGGATAATATCCCAACAGTAGGGAAGTCAGAGGCAGAAGGAAGACAAGGTGTGTGGAAAAAGACTGTGGGAAAGCAAAGCTAGAAAGAAACACATTATTTTAACCTATGATTTTCATACACTTGCATGAACAGGAACATGTCTAGCATGCCCACCCAGAACAAATACCAAAGAGCAGAGACTTGAGGAAAAGCTCATACACTACTTTTTCTCTTCACTTTTACCAAGTTAATACCTACTTGCTTCTAATGTGACCAGATTTGGTGAAATAAAATCTTCAGGAGAGATGTGCTCTCAGTAGAATGGGTCCCCATCACTCCTGCTAAACCCATACCAAGAATCCAAGAGGACATTCTCACCTAACACTGTTGGTACAGAGTCTGCAATGTCTGTGACGTAGAATCATAGAACATTTGGGTTGGAAGAGACCTTAGAGATCACCCTGTTCCACCCCCTGCCATGGGCAGGGACATATTTCCCTAGACCAGGTTCCTGCAAGTTCCCTCTAATCTGGTCTTGGATACTTCCAGGGATTGATGCTCAAACTAACAGAGATTTGCAAAGAAATAGAATCCACTCACTCTCTTTTTACCTGCAACCAATAGTTTGTGAGAGAAGCCGACCTCAGACACCTTTATTTTTGTTTAAAATCTATCAGACTGACTGAATGTGATCCAAGCAGCATCAGACTGACTCAATGTTAACAGTATTCTTTTCTGGGGGTTACTTGAGTCACTTTGGTTCTTCACCAAAGTATTTTTTGTTCCTTATCAAATCTGGATGTCTTGATAAATTATCATGGCAGAAAGGAGTTGGGATTCCAGACTTGGTGAAAATGCTGCTTGAATTTAAATTGCATGGAGCCAGAAAGAGCCAGTGAAGTCCCTACAAATTATCACAATTACTTATTTTTCCATAGGCATGCAAACAAAGACATTGCCTACTTCCAGAATTTTGCTGTCCAAAGCTGAAAAATAAACACTCTTGGCATCTGCTGGGGGACACAGGGAGAATCTGCTCATGTACAATCATAAGATTTCATCTGGATTAATTTATATAGAAAAGGAAATCCCAAAACAGTTAGCAAGTTTAGCCAAGTGGAAGTGCTCTGCCCTAAATGATGAGGAAGAGAAAGGGCACGATTAAAAGGAATTGCAGCCATTGCTCAATGTCAGGGCACAGTAGAGAGATGACCCTTTGTGGCAGGAATTAAAAACAGGCAGATAAACTTCTGGTCACCTTGGGAGAGTATGCAATCTGCCAGGTGTGCAGAGGTCGCTTTCTTGGTGAGCTCAGCATCTCATAAATTTCAGCAAGGTCAGATAATGTGCAGAAATTATCTTTTTCTCTCTTTCCAAAAGAGAAGCTGGGAAAAAACTATGACACTGAAAAGGTTGTACTGATACCTAATCTGATAACTGCCCAAAATGCCTCATGTTTGGGCTGCTGATTACAAATTCTCAAACTCTGAGGTTTTCAGGGGACTTCTTCCAACTGGCCTCCTCTGCCTGTGACTGCCATCTGTCAAAGGTATGTCACTCTTGCCCCATTATTACAATCCTTCAACAACTGGTCTGTAATCTATTAAAGTTTTTTTTTTTTTTCTCAGAAAGAAGTGCTTAAACTATAAGTTAAAGCAAGTGTATTAAAATACTGTGTTAGAGATAGGAAACTGAGGCACTGGGAGAGACCCCTTTGTCTAACTTTCTAGACACTCCAAAGCACATGAGACAAATTAGAACTATAAAAAGACCTAGGAAAGATACACATTTCCCAAAAGGCCGCTGGATACCTTGGGGTGGCTCTAGCATAAATATACACTTGTTGTTAGGAAACTATATGCACATATGTCTCATTGATACTCGGCTTGTCCCACTGTCCACTGCAAAGTCATAATATCCAATAAGATAATCCAACCCTTTTCCAACCACAAGCCAAGGAAAAAACCTCCTATTTTTAGACCCTTCTATGGCTCTAATGACACCTGAGCTCATGGCAAACCATGGCCATGTTCTCCTGTCCAAATGGAAGTATCACCAGTTTTATTTAACAGAGAGAAATCACAAGATGTTACCCATTACCACCTGGAAAATCAACAGTACAAGGGAAATATGAATCCAAAACTTGAGAGTTTTTTGTATTTTCCTCTGACACTACAAGAATTAAGGGGCCCTTCAATTCCCTAAGAAAACCCAAATGAAAGCAATGCACTGGATAAATAATCCCACCTCCTTTTCCAGCTGCAGATGCACCTTGCTTAAAGTGTGTTGGATGAATGAGCTACTACTTCCATCTTATTTTAGGAAAACTCCTTATGAACAGATGATTAATTTGCAGATAGGTGTCTAACATTAGGCAGCTAAATTGAAAGGCAAAAGAGAAAAAAAAAAAGCATATGGACAACATTTGCAGCCAGTCGCAACTCTGTTCCAGAGCAGATGGAGGCCTTGTCATTCAGGGGTTTCCTCACATACACCAAGCAGTTCAGTGGGGATAGGGAAAGGGGCTTCTGTTTGGATGCTTCTGTCTGGAACCAGATTAGACGAAAGCATGCTTTTCAACAGCACACGCCTTGTGTTACATTAAACATGCATGTGCAACTTCAGCTTTTATTCAGCGATCTGAAACCGAGCCCTACAGGGTGCTAAGGGTTAGTGAGTTTTTGTTTGTTTATCTGTATGTTATTTTACAGTTTCTAGTGCCCAAGGAGTTTGTTAAGAAATTAAAACACCTCGCTAAGGCTATCCTGCTGTGGTTGCTGCCTCCTAATATTTCTCTCCTTTCTTCATCCAGCAGTGCTTAATGCTCACAGGGAAAGAGAGAACACCACAAAGAGACGAGCCTCATCTGACTGGGTATAGAGGTTTGGTCTTAATTAATTGGGAATTATTTCTATGTTTCCTGAACTTTTAATAACATGAGGTACTATTGTTTAGAAGCAGGTAGGCACAAGGTTTTCCAACAGGGAAGATACCTTTGCCTTCTGCTGACTCACATCCACTGCCAGACATCCCCCTTCCCAAGGCAAAAGAACAAGAAGGCTCCTTGACATATGTCCTATTATCCTGCCTCTTATAGGGAATCTGGCTGGCCTCACCCACCTCCTTGCACCATGGGCTCCAGCAGTCGGCCAAAGTTTGCAGAAAAGTAAAAAAAAAACCAACCCATAATAATAGTAACAGGCTTAATTATCTCAGCTGCACGGGTGACAGGAGCTGAGCAGTTGCCAGTTTTAACAGCCTGTGGTTGAGAAAAACTGAACTGCATCACCCAGAAGTCAAATGAGGGTCGGTCACAACTCATTTCACGCCAGCAGCTCCAGGGGAGGCGCAGGGCACACACAAATCACTGCGGCGTTGCCCAGAGCCATCCCGTGTGGAGCTGCCAGCTCCGCTTAAAGGAGTCAGACACGAAGCACATGGCACTGGCCAGCCTCCAGGGAGCTGCCAGGCTCTCTGCTCTGGAGTTGCTAGCTGGGATTAACAGTAGGATCCTGTCTTCCAAGTCTGTGGCTGGAAAGCTCAGCTACAGAGGTGGGCTTGTCTTAGCACTGTGCCATGCACCTTGAGGAAGCTGACAGGTCCAGCTGGGCTCTAAAATGATTGGTTTTCATTAGCCTTTCTCTCTTTTAAGCAACAGCAATAGAAAATACTGGAAGCAGCTTTTTCCCCGGGGAGCTGGCACAACGACTCAGAGGGTGGTTAGGCACTGGAACCACCCCAGAGAAGGCCTCAAGTCTGCCAGAGTCCCGAAAGTATTTGGACAATGTTCTTAGGCAGTGTGATCCTTGGGGCTATCCTGTGCAGGGCCAGGAGTTGGACTCAATGATCCTTGTGAATCTCTTCCAATGTGGGATATCATTCTTTGAGTCTATGTATAGCACTGCAACAGCAAACTCTAAAAATCCCCATGGCTGCATAAACACCATTAGGAAGAACAACACATTCAATGTTTGTTATGGTTTTTTTGCTGCTCTGTCAGGTTGATCCACACATTTTGAAGAACCAGTACCGAAGTGCCTACAGTGGTAGAGTGGGAGAGAAGGGGAGAAAGGAAGGGAAACAAGAACTGAATCCAAGGTGGAGGCAAGCAGCAGTACAACAGACAGCTGGTGTTTGGGTGGTGGTAAATCACCCTGAAATGAGCCTCTTCCCTCAGCTCAATGAGGCCTAAACAACAAAGGAAGGCACAGCTTGCAGCCGGACAGCCTGCTAGCCAACCACAGACACACATGACAGCTTCATTCAGGAGCCCAGAGTCAATACAAAAGCTCCGAAATCAATCCGACATCCTGCGACCTCAAACAATGCGCCAAATCTTCTCAGAATTGGAGCCCCAAATGAGGGGGAGCAGCATTCAAGGGAGATCAAAACGCAGGGCTGGCATTGAAAGGGACTAAAAAGGAGAAGAATGTTCCCAGTTTATTAATGGTGAGGTCTGGCCGGCTGCATCCCAGCCACCATAGGTTACATTCATTAAAGGGCAGCGCTTTGCACATATTATGCAGAGCGCCTGGAGAGTATGTGTTGTGTGCGTGTGTCCGCCAGCTTGCCCCTCACTTGCCAGAGATCAGGATGTGCCTTTCTGCTTAGCACTGTTGTCTCTGTCAGAAATTCCTTCTGTGTGAACTGCAAACGGGGTTTTTTCCCACTTGAGTGACTGTATGGGCATAGACGCGCACACGTACACACACTCTCTCTCATCCCTGAGCCTGAAAAGCATAAAAGAACTCAGACAGACTCTTTCCAACTTTAAAAAAAAAAAAAAAAAAAAAGGAAAGGGGGTAAAAAAAAAAGACATTTCACATCCCCTTCCCTCCCAGCCATACTTTCAGCTCATACACACAAAATGATTGCAAAAAACTGAAGCATTATATGATTGCTGCTACTGCAGATGGAGCGATGGAGTTGATTGCTCCATAAACCCCACTCCTATGTGCCATAAAGGACCTGGTCCCATAGCACAACAAATCCACAAAGGAGCACAAAGGAAAAAAAAGAAAATCTGCTTCAGTTCCTGGAGTTGTCCCCTCCAGGCATGATTGCCGCTGATGGGGTAGTTTCATTTGCAGATTCTGTCTTGCAGCACTACACAAAAATGGCACCCTTCCCCCTTCAGCAACAAAAAGGCCAAGCAAATCCTTTTTATCAGCTTCCCTTTGAAGGCAGGTGGAAAAGTATAATATAGACATACACAGGGAAAAAAAAAGAAAAATACCATTTGCAAAAGTACTGCTTGGATTTGCCTGTCCTAATTATCTTCTTTTCAGCTGCCACATTTAAAAGAATCAGACATTGAAAGTTTTCTCCTTCTCAGATGCACAGCCCAAGATGAAGGGTTTGCTAGAGGAGGTCAGACTTGAAAAATGTTTCTTTTTTTGTGCTGAAATGTGAGTAGAGAAAGAGAAAGGGCTGAAATTTTCAAAGCTGTCTATGGGTCTTGATGCACATTTCCCATGAGTTTTTATTGAAGACATGTCAAAGCCCAATCACCTTTGCTTTTCATGTGTCACACTGAACTAGTATTCAGAACAGACATAGCTGAGGAATTGAGCAAGCTCTTTCAAATTTGGAGAATCTTAGACAAACAGAAACTGAAAACATTAAATGCTCCTTTGGATACAGAAAGTCCCATGTATTTTATCTCAAAATTAGAGAAAAAAATTAGAAAAATGTTAAATTGTTCAAGGCCAGGTTGGATGGGGTTTTGAGTAACCCAATCCAGTGGAAGGTGTCCACGTCCATGGCAGGAAGTTGAAACCAGATGATCTTTAAGGTCCTGTTCCATTCCATATTGTTCTGTGATTCTATGAAATGAATGCTAAGGGTCCACAAAAAAATATTTTTGCTTACTCACACTTTTTTCACACTGTCACAAGTCTACACTGTTATTACCACCACTCTGGAGTCTTTAAAGACCACAAATATGATCTCTATCTCCTCCTTTGAGAAGATGTTTCAAATTTTACTTTGTGGTAATGTCATACAGATGTCAGATGGCAACTGTACAAAGACAAGTGTAGCAGATGCAAACAAGCTTTTTTGAGGTAGGATGGAAAGTCACCTCTAAGGGCAAGACAAGATGAGGTGATGTCCAAACTCAGGCAAGAAGACTGGAGCAGTCCATACCTGGTTTACTAACAGTAACTCAAAAAAACCTCTTCATTAGCATTCGTAGAAAGAGAAAAGCTTCATCCAGTCTGGGTGCGTGTTCAAATATAGGCTAGATGAGTAGTAGGAAATGATAGAGGCTGCAACAATTACTAGAACTGCAAATGAAACAGAGTATGCAGAGACCAAATATAAAAAAATCAAAATTAGGGGTTTTTTTGTGAGGGTAATAAAAGTGGAAACTTTTTTCTCAGATAACAAGTTAATCTAAATGCACAGTTTTCAAATTCAGGAAAACTGAGTTCTTATTTGGATGAATGGCCTTTTTTGTTTCGTTTTGTTTTATCTTGCCTACTTTAAACTCTGCTATTTAAATAATTTAACAAACTATCTTAAATATTTCACCTATAAATCACAGGCTTGTGTTTCTATTTCGTGTTAAAACTAATAAGTGGAGGAGTGCCTGAGCTGTAAGTTAAAATTCTGCTCCTCCAAGCCAGTGATGCATAATCATTACTCTACAGACTCTCTAGTGAATAAAAACTTCTCTGCAGAATTACAGCCATATAAAAAGTTCTTTGTGCAGGCTTAGAACACAACTGCTGCCCAGGATCATCTGCATCCTGCCAATGGGATCAGGATTTCCAGAGCCAGTTGGTGTGTAGAGTTTTCCCACCCTGGCAAGCACAAGCATGGAGCTCACAGCTGAATCTCAGACATGGGTGCATTGAGATAGAGTCCCACCCACGAGTCAGGATGCTGATAACATGCACAGAGCTCCAAATGGTCCATGTGTGTGGTGATTGTATTGGGATTCCATGCTTGTTCTCATCAAAGAGGAGGAAATAGAACAAAATTATGTTGTTGGACAAAATGGGTGACTTTTAAGAAAGCCTCTAGGATTAAGGTGTTGAGAACCTGTGCCAAGGAACATCAAACCCACTAAGCATCAGCAGGCATAAGACTTCTCAAGTTCCTAAATTGTGTAGCCATTTTAAACTATATTTCAGTGAAGCTGAGATTCAAAACCAACACATTTAGAAAAAGTAAGAAAAGTACACCTGCCTCTCCTCACTCTCTTCTAAAGTATGAGTACATCAAAACAAAGACAGGAAGCCTCATATATCTACAATTTAGTGCAATTCATGCTAATTTTCTTCCTAAATTATTTAGGACACATTTAAGGTAAGACTCCCTTTAGTCTTAGTCAACAAAATCCAAAATCATGAACGATGTGAATAGATAGCCAGAAGCTGATAGCTTGCATATTGAATCTAAAAAGCAAATTGAGACAGAGAAAAAAGAAGGCCAAAACAGAAGAGAAGGGGAAAGGGGAATCACTGTCAACTACATTGTTATTAAGCTGCTTTTAATTTTGCTTTGTGTCAACTTTTTATTTTGTTTTGTTTCAAAACTTAAAAAGTTATGCCTTTTGCTTCAAAGGACTGTTTACTGGGTGATCTCACTTTGACACCCATAGGAGCAAAACATACACAATTCTATTTGCAAAGAAAAAAAATAATCTAGGGCAGCATGACTCCTCTTCTGCAGCTGGGCAAAAACCTCCACATCCTTAAACCTGGCTGGAGCTTGCCTGGGACAGGGGGAGTGAGATGGAAATCAGAGACATCTCCTCCTCCTCCTCCTTGTTTGAGGCAGACATCCCCATCTCTCCTCCCCATGTGCAGCCAACAAGACTTCCTGCACCAACTGACACAGAAACAGCTAATTTATTGCTTTGTGTCAGGAATGCAGCCAAGGTTTCAGTCCCCTGTGCCCTGGACTCCTCTCAGCTGGGCTGCTTCACCTCAAAAAGGGTCTTCCCTTCCTCCTGCCCCTCTCCTCCAACACACACTCCTCCTCCTCTTCTGCTTTTGTAACTTATCTCCCTGCAAGCCACTTCCCAACAGGAGTTGAAATTAAACAGGCTACCCATATGCCATGGCTCACTTGTTGTCTGTTCCCCTCACTGCCATCTGGCCTATTTGCTCAGCCAAAGAGAAAAACTAAAATAGTGGGGAGAAAAAAAAAATAAAAAAGAAGAAAATAAAGTAAATGAAAAGAAAAAGGAGTAGGAGGGATAAGGAAAATAAATGGATAAATCTAGACACAATGAAGACGATGAGGGAGTGATGATGCTAGTGATGATGCTGTCTCTCGCATCTGCTCCTTGGCCAGGCTCCCAGATAGATCAGTAATGGAGAGCAGTAGAACCAGTGACAATTAACCCAAACATAGTCCTGTTTATTTAACCTGTTCACAGAGATCAACCCATGTGCTGCTCCCCTTGCAAGGAGGCACCACACTCCGGCAAGGAGATTCCCACTGAGAGACTTCCAGCCAGAGGATGAAAGCGGAGATCCTCATCTCCTGAACTGCGCTGGCAGATTCTTCAGGACATGATGACTGTGATGCTGGGCTAAGATTTTCTTTAACTCTCCACGTCACCTTATTTTTTTCCTATAGTAGCACAGGCTAGAGCAAAGAGAGGTGTGACTGTCATAAGGGGACAAGTTGCATTAGATTTTGATGCATCCTAATTTCCCAAGCTCCTGACCCTGCAAAACCAGAGGAAAAGACACAAAGTGTCAATAAAGACATCAGAAAAGAAAAAAAATATAACATTTTCCTAAAATATATTAATATTTCCACACTGCATCTTTAATAAAAATTACATCCCTGAAAGTGCAGACACCAGAGATTTTTGTTTTTTTCTTTTTGAAAAGGGAAAAAGAAAAGAGGCTGGCTCAAGGATCTGCAGGGGTTGTCAGCACAAAACATTGTGGCAGGGTGAGAGCAAGTCTGTGGGCAAAATAGAAGTTATGTTTGTTTTTCAAGCTGAAATGAAAACTTCAAGGTTAAAAAAAAAAATAGATTAACCTGAGAAATAGTTTTCTAAACCAGACAACTACAAAGCTGTTTAAACAACAGAGTGAAAAGGAGAGTAAGAAAACTACTTTTTCAACACCTTTTACTGTTTTTTTCTTTTTAACTTGCAATGAGATATTGCATACCTGTGCAGATGGGTGTCAAAAGCCATACGGTTGGTTCCTCTGGAGGCAAACCCCACTGAGCCATGGGATGATGCTAATTAACATTAGAGCTGCATGAGATCATGAGGGGAATCCCCTGCAGGGAGAGGCAGCTGGGGAGGAAGAGCAAAGCTCCTCTTTCCAGGGGTTGTGTTTGGGCACAGATGCTGCCCAGAGGGAAAGCTGTTGCACAGACTGATAGGGAAGGAGCACTTCGATTAGCCATGTGCCGCCCTTCCCAAACACAAAGCAGAGAAGATGATCCACCTGAAGGCAGTACCTTCTCATTCAAGGTGGTGTTTTTCCATTGTGTGATAAGTGTTTATCTATGTACACATAGGGAAGCATAGAAAGTTCTGAGTTGGAAGAGACCAACCACAAGGATCATCAAGTCCAACTCCTGGACCTTCAGAGAACAACCACAAGATTCACCCCAAGATTCACACCATGTGCCTAGTACTACAGAACAACCCTTTCCCCACCCAAACAGACCGCTTGCAGTCGTCAGAAAGGAAGGAGTGCTTTGTGAATGCAAAATACTTTGTAACAAGGGAAACAGAGACCAGAAGTTTATGTAAAACCGAAACACATCAGCATTTCCATCTTTAACATTGTTTGCAGTCACCCTGCAGACGGTCTCCATATTTAGGAACGTACAAAAGCAGGAACAACCAGGAAGAAGTCCTGCATGAGCTGACGAATTTTACCAAAGGTTTTGGCTGATATCACCAGCCCATCCTTGCTCCACTGTTGCAGCTTATGATCTCACCATGAAGCACCTCTGTGGAGTCATTCCCTCCTATCTCACTCTGCGTAATTACTTCCCATTGCGTAACAGAGATATTTCCTACAGCTGAACGTTTGTATTCCCCAGAGCTGGCACCTGCCAGGTCAAGTTCCTCAGTCTTTACATTTGATGTTACTACTGCAGGAAGGTGTTTCAGAGAACAGAAAAGCATACCAAGACAGCAATCAATCTGATTCCTCCATATGGATATCCCTTTATACAAAAATGTACTTGCTAAACATCATATTACATTATTCTAAGAAATAGGGTGGAAGGAAAGAGGAATTGTGCTGACTACAGTCTGTCTAACACTCCATTAAATCAGAATTCTCTCATTAGGGATAACAATGAACTGCAATAAAATCAATGGGAAGGCAGTGCAGCATGGAAAACTGGGAAGGGGAGGGTTATTTTTTCTTGTACTTTCATTTTGAGATGTGGGAGCTGGGAGCAATCAACACTGAGCTAATGGCATCCAAGCTGACTCCTGCATTGCCTTTGAGGTCACAGTTTTTCACAACAACAACTAATTCATCCTGTGAAGGGAATGAGGACACTGGGCATTTTGTAGCCCACAGGGAAAGTTCCAGAAGATCCCCTAATGTGCTCATTAACATAATGCCACTTTTGGCAGGTCAAGGAGCAGCAAGTAGCAATTTTCACCTCTCCAACTGGAGTTTCTGAGCATGAAGCCATTCCAGAAGAACATTATTTCACATTTACACTCTCTAGTGAGGTTTCAAGTGATAAGGGAAGATGTTGTCCTCTCATGACTATGCTATTGGCATGACACTGAGAAATTTTGGGCTCCTTGACTTGCCTTTCTTCTGAGAGGTTTTTGCATTTAAAAATCACTTTGACTGTCTCTGAGTCCTTCCCTTCTCCCAGGTTTTAATGGCAAGAAATCTTTTCATTATAGGAGGGCCTGAGAGTAGTTTTTCAAATAAATAGTAGGATCATCTTTAAACTACTATACCTAAGGTGTTCAACCGTGACTCTTTGATTTATACAACAGAACTGAACACTTTCAAAGCTCTCCCATCCAAATATTGGATTAATAGGCATATGGAATCCATATTATGGGACAGGCATATGGAATCCATATTATGGGTATATATGGGTATTTCTCCTCCAGCAGCTACAAGACCACTGGTGGTGAAATTTAAGGGACTATGTTTGCCAATGTTGGCCTCACAAGGACCAAAGGACAATTGTCACCTTTAAAGAGGGGCTTCCCCAGTGCCATATCATGCCTAAACATATGGGCAAAAGCGGCAACACACTCAGGGATTACTTCTGTGACAAGCCTGCACTCATTGGCCAAAGAAGCCCAACCACATCATTTGTATGAAGAGTCAAGGGATATGAGAGGAGTCTGAAGCCTCTATGGTGAGCCATGACAGGACCCAAGGAATCGAATGAAGTTGTGTTAGGGGAGGTTTGGCTTGGAAAGGAAAAGGTTCTTCCCCCAGAAGGTGGTTGGGCACTGGATACCTGCTCCCCAGGGCAGTGGTCATAGTACCAGCCTAGTAGAGTTCAAGAAGTATTTGGACAATGCTCTCAGGCACATGGTGTGATTTCAGGGGGTGTTCTGTGCAGGGCCAGGAGCTGGGCTCAATTATCCTCGTGGATCATACATTTCAGGATATTCTATGATTCTATGAAGACCTGAGTCCCTTTTCCCTGACAGTCCTACATTGCCCTGCCATGAAACCTATGGGTGTTGGGGAAAGCCAACGAGTCTTGACTTAACTAGTGGGTCTTATCAGATTCTCACCTTTGGGGGTGTTTTAAGGCCATCTGCCACCCCCAACTTCCCATATCATCTGTCTCAGCATCTGTCTTGGATATTCAAAAAACCCCAAGGCTCTGAGTCACAGTGGGCCACAAATCTACTGTGTAAGACTGGACCTAAACCTCCACCTTCCTGCTGCTGCTAGAGCTGGATCTAAAGCTACAGGAAATAGCATGGTCACATGTAAATCAGTGACAAGCATGGAGAGATAGCCAGCTGCTGTCCAGGCAACGTACTCTGCCTCAAAGGAGACAAAACACAACCAAAACCTCCTTAATTCCCAGCAGAAGCTGGGGACCGCCCAGGCAGAGAAGCAAAGTTCTGGCAGACAGGGCTCCAGCCTCCTCCCTGGCCTGCCTGGAGCTTCAAAGGCCTAAACCAAAGCAGTAGGAAGAACTAAAATGCTTAGAAATCTTCAGTTTGGACTTGTGGACTTGTTTTAGCAATGGTGTCAGTGAATAAATAAATAAATAAATAAATAAATAAATAAATAAATACCCAAAAGAGCTCTCTTATCTAACCACATGTGGCTAAAAAAAGCATGTTTGCTTTCATTTAAATTCCCTAAAGGTGATGTAGGGTTTTCTTAGAATGCCTGAAGTCCAAAAAACCACTCAAATTTCTATGCATTTTTATTCTGTGACAGAAAAATTACATTTTTAGGGAGGGTAAGGTCTGCTTTGTTTCCATTTGAAGTCTGAGAGAGATCTTTCCAACCAAGCTTATCAAATTTATCAGCTCCCACCCATGTTACTTCACCATCTTTCTTGAGGTGTTACAAGCAAAATCAGTGGGAAAATGATGAAATATATTTGTAGCTCCTAAAATATTCCAAACAAGCAAAGTGTCTTGTAGGAAGCATGGATGAGCTTCTTTTCTGGTTATAAAATGTTACAACAGGGCAAATAACTGAAAAATGACATCAAGATATTGATAGCCCTTACTGCAAAATAGCATCCCTCCCTTTAGTCCCAGATGTTAGGAGCTGCATTGCTTTGAACTGTTATTACCCATCCCTCCCACCCAATCCTCTGGGAAGATAAAAATCAAGATCTGGGCTGCTGAGTCAGATTACAAACACCCAAATAAGACATTTACTCAGACACAATGGTTTTTGGTCCCTGCTTCACTGAAACTCTGTGTCATGGGGCCTTTAGGAGGTTCCTTTAATTCTTTCAGAGATATGAGTTGCTGAGAACTAGAAGCCACACACAGTGAGGTAAAATCCCAAGAAATACATGTATTTTGTGAAGTAGGCAAATTTTTAAACTTCTGGTCAGAAGTTGGCTCTTCTTGATATAAAATCCTGGGCAACTGAGTAGACAACCCTGACAACCTGCAGAAATATTACAGCCTGAAAGATAAAGCACTAGCCTGGAAATTGTGAAATATAAGCTTTTCAGAACAGCATTACCATGTATGAATAATCTGTGACAATTCGGGTTACAGCTGTGAGCCTCAGTTTCCCCTGAAAACTGATATCCAAAGTAGTCTGGCTCTCCCTAAACCAAAAAAGCCAAAAAAATCCAAAAAAAGAAAAAACTCACAAAAAAAACCAAACCAAACCAAACCAAAACAAAACAAAACAAAAAAAAAACAAACAAAAAACCCAACAAACAAACAAAAAAAAACCAACAAGCCAAGCCAAACCAAACAACAAACAAAACAATGACCAAAACAAAAAGAATACCAAAATAACAACAGCAAAACACCCCTCTGTAGTAAGATGAGAATTATTTTAGAAATTAGAACTTTTGAAGTGACCAGACCCACCAGTCCCCTGAAAGAAGCTCTTCTCTTTTTGTTGTATGAAAAAGTACAATTTCCCACTGTGGGGTGAGCTGAACCTTCAAGTTGCTACAGTTGAAGACACCCCAGCAAAGTTTAGATTTTCCATTTCTCTTGGGCTTCTTCAAGTCTCTTTTTTAGTTTCAGTTTATATTTCCTGTCTTGCTGCCCTTTCATTTTCAGGGTTTCAGATTTAAACAAAAAACCAAAAGCAGCGCTGACTCAAGATCTTTTTGTGTTTCTCTCATTTTAACTAGAAACCAGGGCAGACCAAATAAAATTAATGATATCACTCGGGGGTTCAAAGTGCTTTGTAGATTTAACTCTTTTCTCACAGAGGTTGGTGTGTGCTGTCATATCCTTTATTTAAAGGGACGGAGATCAAAACAGAGGAAGTTTAATTTTGAGCACAAACCCCATGTTTCAAATTCCTTGGCTTGCATGTTAGATATACCCGGGTTTTAAGGTCCAAAATTCTTTGGAATAAGAACCCCAAACCTTCATGTATACGTGAAGTAGCATGTGTGCTGAAAATATTCATGACTAAATAAAACCAAACCTCCCTTGCTAAACACAGAGGGATAAATTTCCCTTTTGGAGGTGAACAGGGGCTTGTGGCTGAGAACCATGGTCCTTGCTGCAAGAAACTGTTTTGTTGCAAGACGTAGTTTTGTGTTGGTCTCAGATGCGCTGGCCTCTTAACATCCCCAAAACAAATAAACAATGACAAGTTTTTAACTGAATTTGATTGACTTCTCATCCTCTTGCTTGTTTTTCTTTGTTTTTTTTTTTTTTTTTTCTTCTTGGCAGGGTTACAAATGAAGGAGCAACTCTTTAGAGACTGCACCTAAAGCTGTTAAAGTTCCCTTGCTCCCTGCACCGTGAAGAGTGCAGAAGATGACTGCTCATATCTTTCTCCTAATTTCAGCACCTAGGAATTATTTCCCTTATCCTGCAATTTTGACCTCTTTTCCTTTCAGTGCTACTTGCAGTTAGAAAGCAAAAATCCAGTCCCAGGGGAATATATGGGATGTTTTACATCCCAGGACAACACTTCAACACCTTTTTTTTGGGGACTGCAAAAGGAGGCAAGGCAATCACCTGCTTGAGTGAGCTCTTTGGACAAGGCAGACAAGTGTCACTTTGTTCTCCCTTGTGCAACCCAGGCACAGACTGAGGGGGTAAGGGAAGGTCAAGACAGACCTGTGATTTAAAGGCAGGAGGATGGTTTGATGACTGAATGAGTCAGGGGCTTCACTTTCAGCTCATGCTGACACAGAGCATTATGCAGAGGGAGGCACAGAATCTTTTAGACTGGAGAATACTCCAAGATCATGGAGTCAAACCCCAGCACTGCCAAGGCCACCACTGACCTATGCCCCCAAGTGCCACACCCATGTGGCTTTTAAATCCCTCATGGGGTGGTGATATAGCCCTTTGGTGAAAAAGAAATTTTATATTCAATCTAAACCTCCCCTGGCCCAGTCTGAGGCCATTCACTCTCGTTCTGTCCCTGTTCCCTGGGAGCACAGCCTGACCCCTCCCCCAGCTGTCCCCTCCTGCCAGGGAGTTGTGCAGGGCCACAAGGTCCCCCTTGAGATTCCTTTTTTCCAGGCTGAGCCCCTTTCCCAGCTCCCTCAGCCCCTCCTGGGGCTTCAGATCCTTCTCAAGCTCCATTCCCTTCTCTGGACACACTCTCTGTTTGTGCCTCAGTTTCCCCACTGTAAGGTGTGGACTGTGCTTCTTTATTCCCATCACAGGCCTCCTTAAACAAGGCCAAAATCTGCATTGCTGACCAACCAACACACCAGCTGCTTCATAGTCACAGGCAGGAAAAGAATCATTCCTTGCTTTGCTCCAGCAGCAGGAATATTGCCCCAGCCCTGTGAACTGCTTTCCAGGAGCAGCTGTGGTGCAAGGCCAGCAGAATGGAACCCTGGCAGCCCTCAGCATGCCTCACTGGAAGCTGATCCACAAAGCCAGGCAAGCTTTCCTTCCTTTTGCTCAACAATAAAGTTTTGGAGCTGTTGATTAATGCTGAAGCTTTAACCAAGCTCATATTGACTATTAGGAATCTCTTGACTGCCTCTTGGGCATCTTTAAGGAGCACATGAGATTCCAAGAGCCCAAATGCAACACAACTTGCTGGCCACAAACTGGGTACTCTCCTGCCAAAACCCTCCTCTGCTGCAGTTATAGCATGCTCCAGAAAACATTTTATAAGTCAGCCTCCCAGCTTTATGACAAGAGCATTTAGAAGGGAATGTAAACTTTGCTGACCCTCATGCTGCTTTTTGGCTTGAGGAACTGTTTCTTTTTACATCTTTCTTCCCCTACTCCCCGACTCCTTAACTAAGACCACATTTCTAAGAAAGAAGGAAACTGTGTTAATTGAAACCTTCTCAGTATATTATCAGCTTTGCTTTTGAGGGAGCATTTGTGGAAGGGGAAAGCAGAAGGCTTAAGGCAGAGGGTATTTGGAGGATTAAATGACTCTTTGAAGGAAGATGTCAGGGTGTGAAAGGCCAGCGAACTGCTTTTTGTGACATCAACCTGGCATTTCCTCCTCACAAGTGCCACCAGAGCTTCCCATTCACATCCAAGAGCAAGCAAGGAATGCCAGAGGGGTGGCCCAAGGTAGAAATCAGTGCAACCAACCTGTGATGCACCAGACAAACACAATTTCTCTCTCTTCACTTCCACAATGACTGTAATAGTCCTGTCTAGGCACAAGGGCATCATGTGTTGCACAAGCTTGAAAAACAGCTGAGTGTTATCCGGGTTACAAGCAAATAAAATGAAGTGTTGAGTAGTTGTCATGTTTTATCGATACATCATCAAATCTCATTAATCTCCTGTCCAGGAGATGAGAGCTGTATCCTTACAACATCTGGATTTTTAACAGTAGGACCTCCATGCTATAAGGAAGACTTCCAAAGAAAGGTTTGATGGAGCTTGGAGCAACCTGGTCAGGTGGAAAATGTCCCTGACCATGGCAGCGCCTTGGAACAAGATGATTTTGAAGGCTCCTTCAAACCCAAACCTTTCTATGATTCAATGAAAGAATGACATATGTAGCTGCAAAAATATCAAGTATTGGTCAAATTCTGCTTGTGAGACATATTAAGTTCAGAAGGGAAGCATTTTGGCTCTGCAGTTGCATGGCAAAAATGAGCAAGCAAAAGGTAAGCCCCAGACTCCAGGGATTTCCGCAAGAATAAATGCAAAGCTTTTGGAAACAGGTTTAGTGGGAATACTGTTTTTATTAAAGTCCTCCGATCCTTCCTTCCCTGGCTGGCTGACTTTCCCTGTCTCAATCTGCAGCCTGCCTGAATACCACCCAAAATATTTTCTCAATTAGGGGAGAAAACAGGAACTTGCCACTTGTCTGCCTCTATTTTGCTGCCTGTCAGCATTCAGCAAATATTTCAATCGTAGCCCTTTGCATGCTGCTAGCCCTGCTCATTTAACCTTTGGCCCTTCTCTAGGCTAATCCATTGGCCTTTACCTTCAAACCTTTACAGCCAGGGGCTGACCACAGGATGGGCTGGCAGAGAAGGGAGGATGAAAGGGGTGTTGTGAGTGGTAAGTCATGCCAGATTTCATTGCAGTTTAGGGAGGGTGAGCAGTGAGAATGGAAATTTCTAACCATGCTCCTCAAAGAATTCAATTGCCAGCAGCTGAGATTTGCTCTTCCACATCAGGTGACAGTGAGGAAAATTAACAGTTTTTAAGGAAAAAAAAAAAAGGGGAAGGAAAACCTCTGTCATCTCAGCTCTCCTTCATGTGGCTGGCAGCATCCTGAGGCAGGTACCTAATTGCCCATGGAGCCTTTGCTCTGCTGCTTCACTCGCTCTCCTCCCTGCCACACATGTTGCTGAGATTAGTAGCTAACAGTTCCACTATCAAAAGTGCATGTGATGAAAATAATGCCCAGAGCACTGCCTGTCAGCTTCAGAAATGCCTGTTCAGCTTTGACGGTGGATGACCCCAAAATCTCTGCCCACCTGGCCTCTCACTCAGCCGAGCATCCTCTGTGGCTCTCCAGGGGCTGTGCCCAGCTGCCTGCTCTATGAGAAATCGCTGACCCTTCCATCACATGGACGCTTTAATTGTTCACATTGGTATTTTGTTTCTCTCTGCTGTAGACAGTTTGCTGTCAGTTATCTGTCCTTCATATGTAATTAATTGTCCTATCTCCTGGCTCATTAGAAACAAGCTCCTCTCCTCCCCTTCCCCTTCTCCCCGGCCAAGTCACAGTGTGCATTATTTAGGTTAAATCATGTTTAAGTAACTACATAAATAGTAGGTCGAGTTTGCCTTTTGTCTAGGCTGAGACTGTTGCTTGGCTCCTTTCTCAAAGTGCCAGACCAGGAAAGCCCTTATCCCTGGAAACTCTTGAAGGGAAATCCTCACTGGGCAGAGCAGCCATGCCAGCCCAGGAGCAGGGAAAGGCCCTCTGAGCAGAAGGCTCATCCAGTAGGTGACAAAAAGGAGTTGCCAGACTTTAATAAGGCAGGCAAAAAAGTCAGCACTGCAGAGCAAAAATCCTGCCAAGAGGATGTTCATCCTCCAGCAGGTGATAAGTGAGAGGAAGGTGAAGGTTGGTTTGGGTTTTTTAAAAATTTTCTCCCCTCCAGATCTTATTGCCAACAAAATGCACCTCAAGGGACATCACAAATAATGGGTCACCCACTACCACCTTGCAACTACAGCACTGAAACTCAGGTGCTGCAATGCACATGAAAGACTTCTGAGTGTTCATCCAATTAAGAACAAAATGAGAGTTTATGAAGTGGATTCCCTCAGTGCACCAATTACAAAAAAACAAACAAACAAACAACAACAACAACAACAAAAAAAAGGAGGATGTGGATATAAAGGTTCAATCAATCTAAAAACCAAGATGAACCTTGAACTCAAATGCAACCTGCACTGAACTGTGTTTTAGTGTTATAGTAGTAAAAGTGAAACCTGTAAAGTTCATTTTCTTATTTTTCTGGGCCAAAGCTTTATGTCCTTGTAAACCATTTTTCCTGTGCCAAAGTACTGCTAATATCACCTGATGCAAAGACTTGAGGATTTAAATATCTGCTTCTACCACTGACAAAACAAGCATGATAATGCTTGTTTCCTCAATATTTCCAGCCTAGTTTAAGAGATTTAATCATCTGGAGGAGCTTTGGGTGAATCACCTGAACTTTTGGATACCAGCTGCAGCCAAGACCTCCCATCCTCCTTGTGTGTGCACATCCCCACTGACAGACTGGGGCTAGCCAAGTGCTTTAACTGATTAGACCAGGCTCAGCTTTGCTGGATTACCTTCATAAAGGTTGTGAAGGGCTTCTGTGAAGACTTCCACATGAAAAGCACAGCAGATATTTCCAGCACTGTTATTCAAAACTAAATTACTGCTCAGGGAAGCTGTTTATACCAGCAACATGAGGCAATGAAGTTCTGTCTTGCTACCACAATCTGGGCACTAATGATGGCATAACAAAAGTTTTCTGGGCTGCCTGACACCAATGAATCCAACAAGTGACATGGAAAGACCACCACAAGGAGCCAGGCGCTAGTTCAGTTTTCCAGTCTATCTACAGCTGGTCCTCTTCTCCACAAGGGCTTAGAAAGAATGGGGGTCACTACAGTTGTTTTATCAGAGACCTCCAATCTAAACTTTCTGTCTGGGCTTAACACAGCTGCTGGTCTGCCAGGGAGATGTGCTGCTGTTGAGCTGAACCCTGCAAAATGGCAGTCTGGCTTCCCAGCTCACTCTCCTAACTCTGCTTGCACTGCTTTGGGACACAGTCCTCCCACTGCTTTGTTGGATTTTAGATGGACAAAAATATAAACTAGACACAGTTTGGTTCATCAGAAACACACCCATCTTTTAGGTGATGTTGTATGATTAATAATATATGCCTTTAAAAAATAAAAATGTTCTCAAGGAAAGGAGAAAGGAAGGAAAAAAGAAAAACATGCATGAGTGGGGGAAGGGGGAAAAAGGACAACAATCTGAGACTTTCAATGGGAATGTCCAAAAATAACACAAACAGGATCTCCCTGCCATCTGCTTCGATCCTCTCTGAATGGCTTTCAAAGCAAAAAGCCTTGCCAAAACCTGACAAACAAAGCACTGAGCATCACTTTTAATGGAATACCAATACTGTGTTCTCTCTTCCCCCCTTTTTGCTTCGTAGACGCACACCTTCCACACTCCTCCAGCTGCCAAATAAATGACATTATGCAAAAAAATTTGCCTCGGTTACAAAGCTGAATAAACAAGAAATAATTTTGCAAGTGGTCCCATATGTCTCTGCTTCTCTGCTTACAATGGACACTAATAAGATTTGCCATAACTAATTCTTTCTTTCACACCACTACCCTATTCTCTGACTTAAAAAAAAAAAAAAAAGTAAGTTCTGCATATCCCATGTGCATTTTTCTGCAACTTTCACACAGTTGAAACACAAGGTTTTCAATGGCAAAACCCACCCTTCACAGTGCGGACATTTGCAACTTAGTTTAGTTCTTTCATTGAGGTTTAAATGTGAGTTTTACTTCAACCTAAAATGAACATAAGAATGTTTGACACTTGTTTTGTTTGATTTTCTATTCAGATTTTTAAAAAAGAGATGTCTGATGGGGTTGATGGGAAACGGGGAGGCATAGGAGAGCTGCACTGTTAACACTAAAGAAAGCGTGTCAGTGCACATGAAGTAGAAAATCTTGACTCCAAAAGCAATGTGCTAGCACATATAAAAGAGAAACAAAATTCATTGGCTGCAAAACCCAACAACTCTCTTATTTTCCTTGCAGCCAGCTAAGCAGACCAAACTTCTTTCCTGTTTTGTTTTTTTTGTTTTTTTCTCAGTTGGTTAGTTTTTTGTTTGTTTGTTTTTTGTTATTGGTTGGGCTCCTTCCAAGATTCGCATCTTGCCTGGCAAACTTGAGAAGCAAATGCAAAAGGCTTAAATCCACACTTCTTTCATGCACTTTGTCCCCTCTGCTCTCGGGATATTTTTATGCACCAGGAGCACACCTTCGCCAGCGCCGATCAACCTCTCTTTTGCCTTTGTCTCTCAAAAACATCTGAGGCCTAAATTAGTTGAACAAACAAAGGCGATTTCCCTCCCTCTCTCCCCCGCCGCCCACCTCCCCCCTCGTCCCCCGGCGCACAAATGGGCTCACACCAGACGGGATGGAGGGAGGGTCCCAATTACACCTCCCGATGAAGGAGAGGGCAGGGCGGCGGCGTGGGGTACCCGCCGTGCCTGCTGGCTCCTTCCTGGCACCCAGCGCGGGAGCAGGGCTCACCAGGGATCTGCCGGGAAGCGGCCCAAGCGCCGGAGCTTCGGCCGCCTGCCGCCCGTGCGGGGCGCCCGCGGCAGCGCATCTGGGAAAGGGCGGCAGGAGCAGCCTGCAGGGAGCCCTGTTGTTTCTTGCAGCCGGTGGACGGCGAGATCTGGGCCATGGTGGAGGAATGACCGATCCAGCCAAGCCATGGGGTGCGAGCAGGGGTCCTGCCAGCAGTCAGGGCAGTGGGTAGTGAGATGCCTTCTCCAGTGGCCCCAGGTGTTGCACCTGTGTCTGCCTCAATTTTCTGCTTCAAAACCTTAGGAAAGAGCTGGAAACCTGCGTTCTCTTCTATCATTAGAGGCGACATGGTCTAAAGTTGTCTCTGCCCATGGCAAGGGTTTTCAACCCAAATCATTCTGTGATCTATAACAGTTACAGGGTGCTGCCTTCAATTTTCTGTAAGTACCATCCATCATCTAAGTCCCTTTTCCCTGTCTTTGTGGTGACTCATTTTCTTGTTCTAATAGAAAAGATAGGAAGGTGTCTTTTGATGGTCAGAATCAAAACCCTTTCTTTCTCTCGTGTTTCAGCCTCAGGCCACCTTTTGCACTCACCCATCAATGCTGTGATATCACATCTGATGGTAAACTTACTGAGCCTCTTGGGTCTCTTATTTACCCATCAGACCCTCTCCAGCCCTGCCTGCATGGCTGTCTCCATCTGGCAGAGCCCAAATCCTCCTTTCTCCTTACCTCAGTGTTTAAATTCCTCTCCCACTGGGCTGCTGGCTTTTCCTTGGGAACAAAGCACAGGCCTCTTGAGCAAACACTTCTACCCATCTGTGTCCAGCAGCTATGACAAAAACAGCTCCCTTTACTCCTAAAGGTCTCCCCAGACCTCTTAACGCACTTCTCCTTTCTGAATCCCACCCTCCCACTCTCAAAACTATATTTGGTCATTTTGCCCAGGCTTTAGGCTTACTTATTTACAGACCTTCATGCTACCTGTGGTCCTTGTCGAGTCTCTTTGGTGTCAGCCTGCATCTGTTTTCACACAATTGGCAAGTCTGCAGGTAGGCAGTCAAGATGCAGAGAAAAAAGGGGGCTATAAGGGGAGCATAAAGCTTTCCTACTTTTTCTAACCAGGGATTAACACATGGTTTTTAAACAAGGGGACTCCCTTCCCAGCTGACAGCAGCAGCTGCAGCTTCTGACTTGCTCACAGAGTGGCAGGGAATCGAATCAAAGAGAAAAGAAGAAAGAGGACAACCTTTCCTTGGGGAGTAGGAAACACAATGCAAGCTATTCTAAAATCCCTGAAAATACTGGCTTGGTTTTAGGTCAGGCTCTCCTTCCTCCTTCTGTCCTGTGCGCCCCTACCCCCTCACACACACCCCACTCAACAAAGGCAAATTGCTATTTTCCAAAATGCTTATGAAAGCCAACCCAGCAGATGGTTCTTTCCATGCTGGGGAGGAACAAAAAGAAAAACCTGCCAGGATACACACCACTGAGATGTGACAAAGATGGGCATGGTGGCTGGCCTTTGACCCAGAGATTTCATAGGCCTATTAAACCATGTGGCCAAGATGGACTGAGTTGACTTCTATCTCCAGCACACAGCTGCTGTACCCCGTGGGCTCATGCTGAGTGTATTAGATTAAGTGAGGTCAGATCGACTGAAAAGAGACAGGGTTTCTATCTCCCACCTTTTCACTACCTGAGGACATTCTTCAACACCAACATCAGAGCAGGTCAAAGTGAAATTCAGTGGCCAAAGTAACTTGCAGATAGTAAAAGACTTAAGAGAGTAACTTGCAACAGTCCTACTTTACCAAAGTCTTGCATATATATCAGTGATATGAACCGTAAATGCAGAAAGCCAGCAATAAATCACTGCCAGCCCTATCACACTCAGATGCCTCAGGTTGAGCATCTGGCTCTGTATCACAAGCTGCCCTCCTTTTTCTTTGAAACATCCTCTAGGTAACATGAACAGCCAAATTACAGCCCAGCGCTCCAAGTCCCAAGGACCCAAGCTGGCTCCAAGGATGAAGCATGTCTTGGTTATGCACCACAGCTGCCAGCCAAAGCACAGGGAGTAGCAAAGGATGTGCTGCCCTCCCGCAGAGCCGCCCTGTTTTGTCACAGATTCCCAAGGAGCATGCTGGCAGCCGCTGTCCCCCAGTGACTAAGAGCAACCCCTGCCCACACCCAGAGCTGATGGCCTGAGGACAGATCAGTCCCTCCCCATCACCCTCTTCTCATTTCTTCCCGTGATGGCTGTGCTGTAGTCAGGGAAGCAAACAGGTTTTCCCATGCACACCCACGCCCCCCCCCCCCCCCCCCATTTCGAATCAGAAATATAATTACAAGTGGTGCAGTGGAATTAAGAACAAAGAGAGAAAAGTCTGGAGTGTATTTGTCCTGCTGAATGCATAAATTGAAGAAAATCGTCCTGTGGAAAGCAAGATGCTGTCTTTGGAAGAGAACTTCACCAGCTGTGTGCTAGTGGACACCATGTCAGAAAATGGACAGGACAAATTAATTATTCCCTTCCAACCTGCACACAACATGGGATATAAGAACCAGAATACCTTGTAAATCCAGCAACATCAGTTCCCAGTGGAAGATGCAATAAAGAAGTGCCTTAAAGCTCCCTGTTAATGTGGATTAGATAGGTGACTAATGTAGGGACTGTCACTACAACTGAATAGACTTTGGTGGGAGGCAGAAATGAGGACTGATCAAAACCCTGTTAATGCTGCTGCTCCTAATGAAAAAGAATATCTGACTCAGGTCTACTTTTCTTAGTCTTAGAGTGACCTTTCATCAAATTACCCACTTGGGAATACCTCAGGTAAAATTTTGGTGAAGCTACCCAGGCTGGCACAATGTTCTACTAAGAAGCGGGGGAGACTATTGATAAAATTCTATGTAGTAATCCCAGTGTAAGCTCTACCTTGGAGGTATGAGGAAACTTGCACATCCTCCTGGGAAATGTTTGCCAGCCACCGTACAGAAGTGCCTTCTCACAGAAGCAGTAGCTGGGAAAGCAGTGACTCTCCCTGTAGTGAGGCAAGGGTGTGATCATGGTGACTCACTGAAGTCCAGCGCTCAGCTCTCTCCTTGTCACAGTCCCCAGCTTGGAGAAAGGGGAGCCACATCCTCTGGCTCATTTGCTTGTGCCACCCCATTCCTTCAGAAAGCAAAAGCATTGGGCAAGTCAGAATTACCCATTAATCCCCTCCAGGCTGATTCTCATCCTTCAGCCATGTGGAGAGAGAGCAGCTCAGAAGTTAGGATGCTGCAAAGTACTGGAATTCCTCAATGAACCAGCCAAGTTTATAGTGGTAGAGTTTTTGTAACCAGTGTTGATAAAAAGATATCGTCTCTCTCTGTAAACCTTGCCACCCAGGTGAGAGAAAGCCATGAGAAACTGATGAGGAGATAATGAGTCCTCCAGTAGATATTCCTCATCCAACTCTTACCACATTTTAGGGTTTGCAGACCAGAAGGGATTATTAAGGGCATCTAGGTCAACTGACTGCATGCTGGCCCCAAAACTCCACCCCCTTATTTCTGCATCCAGCCTAGCTCTTCCCTGAAATAAGTTTTATTTTTTAAGTGAGCAGTGAAGATGCAGAGAGTTAACCATTTTGAAAGAAATTGATCTGTTTGAATGACAACTAGAAGAGGACTGGTTTCCAGAAGAGCTCTGCATTCCATGCTTGGAGATCAGGCCACCCCTGGGAGACGCAACTATGTCACGGTTAAGTAACCACAGCTCAGTGAAAAGGGTTTGAGCATTAACCCGGCTTGTGACAGGTTCCTTGAGTGAGTCACTTAATCTCATTGCTCTATTTCACATTCTGTACTAAGACACAAGATGGTTCCACTTATCCTCTTCTCTATGGAATTTGAAATTCTTGCAGGAAGACAGCACCTTAAAATCCCATTTGGTTCTGCAAACACAGCTGTGGTTGATTGTCTATCTTGAATGACCATGTCCTCATCTTCAGCTAGCCTGTCTTGGCCACAGTCCAAGCCAGATCTCAGGTACACAATCCCATTTGCAACCAGTAGTAGGACACCTTAGCCCTTATGCTGTTCTTTTCACTGCTAGCCCATAGCTCCATGAAAAAAAGAAAAATAAGATGTTTCTACTGATACTAACTACTCTGCCCCGTCTGGAGAAGTAGAATTTGCTGTCCATCCTACATAGAAGCAGTGTTATGCTATTGGTACACACACCATGGCTTGGCATTCCTTTCCTCATAGCAACCACCTGCAGCTCAGAGTCCAAATATAACCATGATGTAGGAATGTCCTGAAATGCACTTTATGTCCTGAAATGAAGAAGCCAACAGCCACTGGCCTAACTCATATTAGAAATCATGGCAAGAAGTGGAAAATAACACTCTTATGAAAACACAGCTAACTGGACTTGTCCTTGAGGATCACATCTGAAATGGAATCATTTTAAGGTCCAAGAGTTGGAAAAGTCTCAACATTAAAAAAAACCAAAACAATTCATGTTTATTCTGAGTATTTTTAGACCAGTTTCCTAAGGAAACAAGGCTAACATGGTTGCACAGTGTTTGTGTGTATGCGAATGCATACACAAACTCCTTTCCTGTCTACAAAATCCTCTCTCCTCATTGTTTTTTGAATGCTTTGTCCAGTTTTGATCAAATGTGATAGAAAATCACAATCTTTGGGATACAATATTCTAAGATATTTTGTTCAAATTGTTCTCTGGGAGCAATTTGAAGAAGGGAACTATAAGAGGCTCCCAAAAAGGGCTTAGCTGAAAAGTTCCTTTGTCACTGGACACCAGAGAAGTCACATAGGAGGAAAGTGGCCTAAAACCAACTTTTGCAAGTCTCTGTTCTCTTAAAAAATGCAAAAGAAAAAACAAGCTGAGGGCACCAGGTAAAGACACATTTTCCCTTCAAATGCGCTAAGATGGGTCTATCACTCAGTCCCACTGTCTGGGCAGAGAATGAAGCCAGTGAGAAACCCATCTGAGAATGAAGCATGGACCTGACCGGAGCGGGCTGGCTCTGTGTGTGTGTGTGTTTGTGTGGAAAAGGAAGTCATGATGAAAAGTCTGTTAGTAAATCAGAAAATATCTGTGGTCAGGCATGCCTGGAAGGGGAGGAGAGGAAGGGCTGCAGGCAAAAGCTGTTGCTGGAAGAACATGATCATGTACAAGAAGGACTGACACCCCAAAATCTCTGCAAATGAACACACAATCAGTTTGCAGCCCTGGGTGCACACACCAGCGCATCACATCTCCATCTCTGCTAGCCTGGAGGCCATGGTGCTTTCGAAACGACACACATGCACCAACTTGGTTTGCACCCTGTCCTTTTGCAGTGTGGTGAGTGGGGCTAAGGATCTCCACCTGGACCTCCAGCCTCCTGCACTTGTCCCAGTTGCTTCCTTGCAGCATCTCCTCAATCCCAGCACCAGGTCTGTAGGTATTTTGTCATGATTGGAAGAGAAAAACAGCAGAAGTAAACAAGGAAATGTCACAGAAGGCCATCGAAACTCAGCTGTGGGAGGGAGAGACTGCTGCAAAACAAAACCTGTCCTCAACACAGACAGCTTCCCCAAGCCCTGGTCATATGGCAGCTAATCAAGTCTTCCTTGTTTCGTACTCTGCGTTCAGCAGAAAAAGCCTGCTTACATTTCCTCAGCCCATCCCTTCACTGACAGATATTTGCTCCCTTAGCATCCACTCAACTAGTTGGGAAAAAAAAAAAAAAAAAAAAACAAAACAAAACAAACAAACAAAAAAAAAACCAAAAAGAAAACAAAAAAAACCACACCACAATTCTTTGGGAACAGAACTGAGGGATGGATACACATTACCTGGCTCAGGCAGAGCCCTGAGCTGGAAAAGACACCCTGCCTTATCCCTGTCAAAAGATATCCAGATATCCAGGACATTATGCAAGACAGACACTTCTCCAGCAAGCTTTGGAGGTGAAGGAAGGGTTAAAAGCTGGGATCCAGCTCTCCAGCCCCTCATGGAGAGGCTTTGAACCACCTTCAGGTGGGACCATCCTCCTCCAGATGGCTATGTGGGGGATAAAGATGACTCAGCTCCCATTGTGAGAACCTCAGATGTCTTCATGGATCAGGATGAACCTAAGTTGTCCTCACCTCCTGGAAAAACTGGTTTCTTAAGAGACGAAATTAATTTTTTCACAAACAAAAACCAAAAAAACCCACCATTCAGTCTAGTTCATTTTTGCTGTGAGCCTAGGATACCTGAGGTGGGAGACCACCAAACTGCAGCTGTTTCATTTCATTTGTGCCTTCAACAATGTGGTAGAAAGAAAAGCTAGCCTGAAGGGCACCTGGGATGACTATCAAAGAGCTGAGTTTGTGTATCTTTGCACCCATGAACTTGTGTAGAAAGACTAAAGGAGCCTTGTGCCTGTTAGAGCAGCTCTGCATTTATGTCTCAGCTGCTCAAGAGCCAGTTTTGCCGTGGAGGCAGCTAGGAGAACGCTTCTCCACTGTGCTGGCACTTCTGGGGATTTGCCATTAGACCATAACCTGGGAAGAGGCTGATCTCTACTCTGCTGGTGTGAGCTCCAGGTACCCACCACAAGCATCATGTAGAGCTGCCTCAAGACAGCTTTAAAAAAAGAACAAGGACTAAACCAGCACAGAAACAGGTCCAAGCTGAAGGGACTGTGGATGTTCCACCCTTTGGGGACAGGGGGAGAGGGAGAGGAAGAAAAAGAAGCTGTAAATCAAGCCGTACCACTTCAGGTAGATACAACTAGCCTGCAAGTGCCTTCTTTTCCTTGCTAGGCCACAGAAAGCAAGCTCTTACATCAACCCCCGGGCCACATTTGGGATTACAATAGGAAGAGCTGACTAAGATGACATCTTGCACAGGGATGCCCCTAGCAAAGAGGCATAAGCGTGCATGGTGAGCAATTGGATGATCATGCACACAAATCACCGGGGAGATAAGTCCTATACAGGGGTAGTGCAGCAAGAGCTGTGGATGCACACGAGAACCTGGAGGGAAAGTGCAATGTGCAGTCATCAATATAAAGAAGGGGGAAGGAAAGGAGGGGGAGCACTTGTGATCTTCTGTGGAAAAAGAAGGCAGGCAATGATGCTTTTTTTGTCCTAAAATCACAAGCCAGACACAGCTAGGTGATAAAAGTTGGTTACCTTTGTCAGGATCCTTAGGTGCACAATTCGCCAGGTAGAAAATGCTGAAGATGGACCCGTAGCATAATGTATACATATTTTTTATATGTTCAGCAAATTAGCATATCTGACAGAAATCCCCATTTAGAGACATCATTGGGGAGGTAATTCCTTCCCAGTTCAACCTTCTTTCAATTCCCCCTCTTTTAGATAGGAACTTAACTTTATGAAAATATGGCTCGGACAGCTAGTTTCAGCCTTGGCTTCCCCAAGAATCTAACCCTGGACCCCCAGCTTGGAGCTGCTAGGGAATTAATTTTGTCTTTCTGTCTAATAGAGTAGGTGAAATGCTAACTATAAATACCATATGCTATAAATACCTCCAAATATATGTGTAAAGAACACAGAAATATAATAGAAGAATATAAAAGAAAAAAAATGCAAAAATCAATTTAACATCATCAATGGTGAGAGCACGTGAATGAGAGAGTCTTTAAGGAAAGGTGAATCACCAAAAAAAGTTGCACATGTGGGGCAGTGAAAAGGGAGACTGTGAATTGAATTTAGAAATGCTTCCTGCAGAGAAATGGCAAACACCTACAAAAACTCAAAGGAAAAAAAAAGCCACATTGCTAGAAAATCCAGAGATGGAGTTTCCTCTGACTACACACAAGGAAGCTTTACTTCCAATTGACTTGCTGCTGTGCTTATCTCTCAGCAGTAAAATGCATTCACCCATCCCAAACTCTCAAAAAACCCTAGTACAGTAATAATTACAAAACCACAAGCTTACATTCTCTGAAGGACATTATGCATATGATGAAAGCTGCAAAGAACCTTTGTGCCTAAAGAAAGAACGGGTGGAAAATTAAGTGCTTACAGATATAAGAGAAGAGAAAAAAACCCCAATAAACAAATGCAGGGAAGGGACAAAAAAAGGAAATAAAAGAAAACCAGAGAAATAACTGTTCATCTGGGACTTGTTAAATGCTACATGGCAGGCAGAGAATGCTGATAGGTTGCTTCATTGCATTTGATGCCACATTTTCAGTATTCTTCCAGACTGATAACGTTTCCTTATCTGAAGGAAAAAGCACCTTTAGTGTTGCTGAGGTGGTTGACTCAAACAACCCTACGACAGGTGAGAGAGCAGCAGCTGCTGGGCTTGCTAGCCTGCCAGCAGGACATCCTCTGGGCTCCTAGCTTTTTTATTCCCTCCCTCCTTCTCTCCCTTCTTCCCTCTCCAATCAGACTAAATGACATGGAGCTTTTTGTGGGTTTAGAAGGGCAACAGTTCAGCTTGCTCCATCCCAAGGTGCCAAAGGGTTGAAACAAGAGAAAACTCTTACAGAACATTTGTGCACTTTCCAGCTGCCACACAAGCAGCCAAAGAAACAGCTCAAGCTATGATTCAACTTCTGAGCAGCTCCGGGAAACGGGTTAGGAAATTACCCTTACTCTTTTTTTCAAGTAAGGGAAGCCGATGTGAAACTTGGCATAGTCTGGACTTAAAAGAAACCCCAGAAGTTGTTGGGTTGCAGCCAGGCATTCAAGCCAGCAAAGCAGAGGTTCCCAACGCTGGTGTTCCCTCATCCCCTGCTTCCTTCCCCACTCCAGGGCATCAGCAACTGCACCCAGCAAGATCCTCTCCTGAATTCCCTTCCTTCCCATTCAGGATCGCAAAACATCCCTGGGGCAATTGCTCACACTGAAAAGCAACATGAGGAAAGTATTTAATGCATGTTTATGTCTTTTAATATAGTGTAGCAGCTGGAATCAAAGGCAAAAACCTCTGGGCCTCAGCACATGAGCATCGGGGACTCTCCACAGAGTCCCCTTCTAATCACCGCTGCTCTCTGGACCACAGCTTTAGAAATCAAGCAGTAGCCCCTATTGCCTAATTAGCAGAGCAGTGTAAAGCTTAGAAACAGGCATATCTTCTTCCTCCCTAAGTGGCCACTGAATAAATGCTATATCCCCAGTTCACAGTCACTTTTTACATTGCTGGAATTACCAGTCCTTTGTGTACCCACATGCTGTTACTTAAATTGCTTCCATGCTTTCATTACTTGCTCTCAGTGCTGTGTCTATTGAAACTCCTGCAAGAATGCTGAAGTGGTATTTCAAAACACTGGGGACTGCTGGAGATGTAGCTGGAAATATTATGCTACAAGTTAAGGGGATTTTTCAAGTCTTGATAGAGTTTACACTTCCTCAGGGGAAAAATAAATTTGGGTGCTACTCCATGATGTGCAAGACAACCACTCCCACCCAACAGAGGCACAAGAATGGCACTTGCAGCTCAGTCTGTGTATATTCTTTAAATCCACCAGCAAGGTGGTAAACCCAAATAATGCTTTGAAACATGTGCAAGGAAAATGTATACATTGGGCCAAACTGTCCTGGCAAAAAATCCCTGAAGGACAGTGGATTGATGCCAGCAGAAGGTCTGTCCCACTCTTTAAATGTGTTGTTCCCTCCTTCTGCTGCCAGGAGCTGCTTTTCTAGAGCTTGTGCTGATTAAAGCAACAGGCAATCAAAACAGCCTAATGCTGAAATTTCAAAACCGCCAAAACCATTTAAATGTGACAAATCACATTTTTTTTTCCCCCACAACCAACTGCAGCTCTCAATGGCTCTGCAAGTAAATGAAGAGGGTTCCTGCATGTTCTGCTCTTCCAGGGAAACACACAGATAGACCAGACAGCTACATATCCATGCTAATTTCAACTTGCTATTTTCTTCTAGTTATCTTTCCCTGAAAAATTTCTGTGTCCATCACAAGATAGATATTGGCCATAGAAGAAATCATTCTGCCACCACCAGAACTTTTCTTCCACTTGCTCCCAGCCTCCCTTTTTTCAGTGTCTTTTATCACCCCTTGAGGCAAGGTGTTCACAGCCTGATCCTGGAAACCCACGAGCTGAGCGGCAGGGGTGTGTGAAATCCCCCCAGCTGCAGGGACGCAGGTTATTCCCCATCCTGGTGATGCAGACTGTAGCTCTCCAGGCATCAGGCACACCCCTTGAGATCACAGCACTGGGGTCTTCCAGACCCCTGCTGGGGACATCTCTGCCACAGCTGTGGCTCAGCAGCTGCCGCTAGGCAGCCGTTGGGTGTTATGCTAATGGTGCACCGGGGCAGCAGCCTTCTCCCCATCTGCTCAGAGCACCCACCTGCTGAGTGCTGAGGTTTTTTGTTTGTTTTAATGACCAGATTAGACCAGTGTTGACCCAAAGTGCTCCCAGCTTGAGAACAGGGTGTGTGTGAACACAGCTCCAGCTCGGACCTCGCAACACAGGTGCAAGCTGGATGCAGCCGTGTCTGAGCCGTGGTCTGTTTCTTTCAAGCTCCTTATCCTGCTGCAGTAAAGTCATCACCCTGAGGATAACCATGCTACAAGGTGCCTTTTTTAAACTATTGTTCCCACTAGGTTTGTTTGGTTTTTGTTTGGTTTTTTTTTTTTTTTTTTTTTTTTGTTCATAACTTCCTTATGCTTAGCTTTATTTATTCAACCTTTCTGGATGACCACACAGAAAAGAACACACCTTCCATGCCCATCACACTGGGTGATACATAGAAAAGAAGGCTCTGATTTTGTGTAGTCATATTCTCCACAGCCCATGTGTATAGTAAGCAGGGGCTTGCAGTTCTTTTTTTCCCTCTACATATCTATAGAAGATTTGCTTGTGACATCTTCATTGTCACTGAGCATAGTCTCATAAAACTGCTGCTTCCCCTGAGACTTCTACAAACATTTAGGGAGGACAGGAAAGTGGAAATTAGACATTGCTTGCTGCTAAGAAGGCAGCTCATCCTTTTCAATAGGTGGGAAAATCTCTTCTCAAAGTGTTATAGGGCCAAACCTCTGCTGTGTTAAAAAGAGCTACCTCTTTCATGCCCATACACTACATCACTTAAAAGATTAAGAGAAAAAAAATCCCCTTGAATTGTTTTTTTTTTGGTTTGTTTTCAAGTTCTGCTTGTAAGAAAAGCACTCCAAAAGTGAGTGATGTTAATCTCCCTAGCTCTGCCTTGAGTCAATGGGAAATATCAATGCTTAAAGTGATTTTGAGTCATGAAAATTTTGACCTAAGTCTGTCTGCCGAGGAGGATTTCTCCAGGAAGAGGTGGTGGCAGTTAGCCTCCTCAAGGCTTCACATAGCCATTTGAGCATCCATCACATGTATATGGGATGGGAGAAGAAGGATCAAAGCTGCATGAGCAGCGAAACCAAGCCAAGACCCAAGCCCTAATCAGTGGGTGCCTAAATCCTGGATCAATTTGTCCAGGTCTTGGAGACACTCGTGCATCTTTTGTCAAATCTGGGTTCTGTCTGAACTCATCATGAAATCTATGTCTTACTAAGGAGGCAGAGGTGAAGTATTTTTACTATGACCTGACCAAACATACTTAGCTAATGCTTAGGACAGAAAATACCATTAATACAAAAATTTGTGTCCCCAGCAGTGCTGCTTAGTACACTCAAACTAAATTTGGTCTATGTATTAAGTGTAGGTGATACTACAGAAAAATCAAAAGGTGAAAAAAGCTGAAAACAGCTCATAATGAAGAAAGGATTTTCTTTCTTTTCTCATCCCTACATATGTGGAAAAAAAAAAAAGGTATATTTTTACGCAGACTTAAAGTATCAAAAATTTCTCTGCAGGAGGATATTTCAAGAAAATGATATGCATCTGGAAGAAAATGAGACTTATAATGGAAGTATTTTCTGTAGCATAACTATAGTGCTACTCACACAATGCTGTAATCAAGAATAATGGAGCCCATCACCCAGAATACAGGAATGAATTCAGTTGTTCACCATGCACGCTCCTCTATTTTAAAAATGCAGTTGAATGCTTTAACTGCCAAAAGGCTTGAGCATTAGTGCTCAGGCACAAAGCAGTTTAGAAGTGGGCTCCTTCATTTCTCACTCAGGTAATCATTAATCTCAAAACTCAATTACATACAAAAATAGAAGAAGCCTCATTGAACTTTTGATCTCTTCTGAACTGGTTCATCTGAAGGATAGTTCAAGATCATTCCTGAAGCACACATGGCAGTGCAGGATGATACTTGCTCTGTGCTGTTTCAAGGCGAAATCTTGCAAAGGCTATGCCTTGGACACAGACTGAGAAGATTCATTCCTTCCCTCTCCCTCTGCTTCTGGGAGAAACTGGAAATATTTAAAAATGGGACCTACCTTCTTTTTGGAGTGTGATCTGTCCTCCTCTTTAGTTGTTTTGCTATTTTTCCCAGTTCTGGAAAGTTTCTGCTCCCCAGACTGCTTGATGGTGATTTTGATCTCGGGTGGGCAAATATAGTTCTCCAAGTTCTTTGGGGGCTTCTTCGCTCTCTTGGTGGTCTGGATCTTTAGTTTTAAACTCCCCTCCGTGAAGTTAGCCTCCTTGATGGAAAACTCCTGCTCCTCCAGGCCATCTCCCGCCACCCATTTCTCACTGTCTGCATTGGAAGTGGAATCCACGTCTCTTCCGGAACCCAGCTCATCCTCTTCCTCAGGCTCCAGCCTCTCGCTGCTCACCGGGATCCCTTTCCCCGTGCCTGATGAAGACATCATCGTCTCCCCTGCACAGCCCGAGACAGGCGAAGGCTTCGTGGAGGTGATGGCAGCTGGCAGAAAGTCTGCCTCACCTCCCCTTTGCCGGGAGCTGCTCAAAGTCTCTCTGGGCTCCATGGCAATATCACAACACCCTGGAGTTTGGTTGGAGGGAAGGGGAGTATGGAAGGGGAAGGAAGCAAAGGCAGATATGATTCCAGGGAGCGAATGGCAACTGTCCACCAAATTCAATATCCCGGTCACCCAGAGGCTGCAAGATGCTCAGAAGAGACCAAATGTGCCACTGTCAGAAGAAAGGAGAAAAAAAAGAATAAGTTAGCACATGCACACATACATCAAATGAGTGTGGAGAAGTTTGAAAAAGAGCACAGGGCACACTCAGGCACCTGCAACATCTCAAGGGCTTTCCTTGGAGCAAAATGGGAACCAAGGCCCACCAGCATTTCTGAGGGCTGGATCTGACACCACAAAGCAATGAACAATTGCCATCACTATTGTTAAATTGATAACAATAGATATAAATTAAAAAACAAACAAACAAAAAACAAACACCCCAACTGTTTTCTAAATGCAAACATCTTCAACTCGCCTTATGCAATAAATGAGGGGTCAGCTAGCTCTCCACACCCATAAAGCTCCACATTATCTTGATGTGGTCACTGTCACAGGGTTTATGTCAGGGAAAAAAATTAAACTCAGCCTTGGGTTAAACAATAACCCAGTGATCAAAGCACAGAAAACATGGTGCTACCCTCTGAATCAGCAGCAGAGTTTCAAACTCTGTTTCCTTCACTTCCCAGGTGTGAGAGATACATGCCCTTTGCTGCCAGCTATTCTGAGGGTAATCCTGCTTTGAATGAATAATTCATTAGAGACCAACTGCAGCTCAAGATACTCTGTGGGATACTGGAATTGGAGGAGGATCCACCTGGGCTTCTTTCAGGGCATGTCAGTGTCCCAAGCATTGAGGTGTATGGAGGAAAGATAAACCCAAGGTTTTCTAGAGTTCCTCAAGGCCTCATTCCACTGTTCTGTGGAAAAACCTTGGGCTGGATGGTGCACAGAGTGTGCTCTCAACCTTGGGAATTTTTTCTTTCTTTAGAACATCAGAAATGGAACTCTTTGAGATGGAAACACTCTTGCTTGGGATGTTACAAAGCCTCAGTTAAAGGGAGAAGCTTTGAATTTTGAGTTGAGGCAAAAGTTATATCACCCAATGACATCTTAAAAGTAATAAAAGTAATACTTATGGGGTGTTTTAAAAGGTACTGAGGTGTTTTCACACACCCTCCCTAAAACTCCCCCACTGCCACCCCAAACACACATTCCTCTAGCAAGCCAATTCCAGCCACAAAATTAGCAGAAGAATCCACAAAAAAACTCTTAAGTCTACAAAATCAGTAGAGAGAAATAAATATATTTTTTACTACTTTAGGAGAAACAATGAGTAACACTTCTGGCAAATGGAGAAGAAACGAGGAAGGCACTGCCAGGAGTAGGTGCTGGTAGTGCAGACTGGCTCTTGCAGGAGTAGCTCCCTGCTAGATTAGCTCAGCTACACTTGACCAACTGCCATCAAGATCTGAGTACAGTCAGGGATTTCCCAGGTCATTCTTGGCAGCAATATGCCGCAGAGAAAAAACAAAAAAAAAAATCTTGCTACCTATCACCAAATCAGAACAACAGTGCCAGTGTGTACAGCATGGCTCACCTAGAAGAAACACAAGTCCTTGTACCACTGGTATTTCTTTTTGCCTTTTAAAGGTACCTTGCTGGGACTTGAAATTCAACAAGAGTAATAACAAGTGCCTTTTATTAGTTATAGATACACATTTGCACTGGAGTCTGGCCCTATGTCACTTTTCTGACCTGGGCATGTATGGCTACTAGTGGAAATTTCTAAGTGTCCTACAGTTCCATGATATCACTCAGGGACCTCCAGCCAGGTCTCAATAGACATAAATTCAAATAAAGTTCCCATAAATAGCACAAGCTGACAACCCAAGCAGAAAGAAAAAAAAAATAGAAAAAGAAGATGCAAAAGAACTTGGAGTTGCCATCTGGCCTTAGGGATGGTTTCTGTAGCTCAGAGGAGATAGAAAAATACACCACAAAAACACTTATACTCGAGTTGCACATCTCCTGGCAATAGTGGAGAGACTTATTTCCCAGAGCTGGTGTCACTGGTTGAGATAATCTTGAGGAACCAACAGATGCAAGGTCTCATGCATGTCTGCCCTGACTCACCCTGTGGTCAGTAAGTCTCCAGTTCACCTCTGGGAAACAAGGATCCTTCAAACCCATTGTAGAGTGGGTTAGTTAATGCCCTTACAAAATGCAATGCATTTTGAACACAAACCATGTGGTAGTTGCAAATTACGAACACAATTAGTACATGAAAGCCACCCAGTTGCAAGGAGCTGCTCCACCTAATTGGCCAACTTTGCACTTTGCCTCTCCTTGTGCTTGTGGAGGTGATGGGAGTCAGAGACACCTTCCTCTTCCAACCGGCCCAATCAAGAAAAAGAATAAAGAAAGAAAAAAAAAAAGTTCTTATTTATCTGCCGTTTTAGGTTTTACACTGTTAATCTACATGGAAAGGGACACAATGTACACACTCTCCTGGGCTGCAGCACAAACACAAGGTGGTAACAGCTTGGCGGTGCAGCATTCCAGGGAGTTACCGCTCTGGTATGCACGCATGTACAATGGGCACTCTGTGCTGGCCTCCGCCCACAGGCTTTTAACCTCTCTCGCTGCTGGCTGCAAAGAGCAGGCTCTGGAGCAGCTCAGCAGGATGAGCCCGCAGCCACCAAGGGTACAAGGAAGGGACAGTCTGCCATTGCCTTTATGAACCAACCCTATTAGGACCCTCAACTGAACGGGAGCGTAAATGCAGCTCGTGGCTCCAGGACACGAAGACTCATTCAGGTTTTGAGCCATTGGATAATGTTTTATGGAGGGTGAACAAAAAGCCAGATTTCTGCTCCAGAATCTGGTTTTGAGACCCAAACGCTGGGTTATAATGTCCAAGTACTCATCCCTCCTTGGCTGTGTGCCTCCAGCTCAGCATAAACAAACAACATATAAATAAAGTCATAGCATTACACCCGTGTCAGATGAATTCATGCCAAATCCACCTTAAAACCCAACTTAAAATATTGGCCTCCTGTTCTGCCAAGAGTCTGCAGATGATATCACCAGACCCACAGGTAGCAACAAATAACTCTGCACTCAAGTGCTGCACCCAGAATTAACTGGGTCATTGTTCTAGATATCTCCTTATTCTCCTTCAGGGTTAATAGTTAAATGACTTGGGTGCAGGGACATCATACTGGTCTTTCTAGTTTGGGCAGGCTACCTGTGCTTTGACTAATTAGAATCCTCACTTCAGGTCTCTGAATGTGTAACCTCTACTGGAAACCTCCCCTCTCCAGAGTGCCTGTGAGCAGAATCATAGAATGGTTTGTGTTGGAAGGGACTCTAATGCTCATCCAATTCCATTCCCCTGCCATGGGGGAAGGGACACCTTCCACTATCCCAGGTTGCTCCAAGCCCTGTTCAACCTGGCCTTGAACACTTCCAGGGATGGGGCAACCATCTGCCAGGGTTTCACCACCCTTACAGGGAAGAATTTCTTCCCAATATCCAATTTAAACTAACTCTCTGTTGGTTAAAAGTCATTCCTCCTTGCCCTGTTGCTGCAAGAGTTCTATTTCTACTTTAAATACCCAGGACATGAAGTATGTCTAAACTTCAAAGTGCTGACTCAAGCTGCTGTTCCAGGCCTCCAATGCTCACCAGCATCAAGTCCCATTCAATAAGCAGCTACAGAGGCATTTAACCATCCAAATTAAGCTCACTGAGGAAAGTGTTACTGCTAGCAGGCTTCCTGCAGTCAAGTTAAATTTGAGGAGGATAATTCACAGGTGAATGACAATAAATTTCACAGAAGTTGGCATTAGCTCTTAATTAGGGAGAGCTTCACACTTCCTCTGATAAGTACTGAGAAATAATCGAATGCCTGCTTGCTCAGCCTTGTTACCAGTGCTCATGCTTCTTATCAGCTCCTCTGGGCACCTCAAACACTCTTCTGGAGGCAAAAGCCTTCAAGTCCAAGAGCCCTATTTGGGTCATACTGAATGTCTCCTATTAGGGGTTCTGAATATGCTCCCTTCTTCTGCCTCAGGCAACCTGGTACTTGTGAGTATTCAGATGCCTCAGCTATAAAGTGATTAAAGTGAAAATTTGCCAAGGACAAAAACAGAGGTGAGAGCCAATAGGAGGGAGGATAAATCCACCTGCTTGGGATTCTCTGTGAAATGAAAGTGGACATAATACTTGGCACAGCTTTTACCTTAAGCTTGGACTTGATCTTGGAGGTCTCTTCCAACCTTAGTGGTTCTATGATTCTGTGATTCTGAGTGTGACAGCAACCAAAATAAGAGCAAGCAAACACTGTTTTGACACATGCAAGCAAGGCAGGCTCAGCTGCCCAATGTTTCTGCAGTTCCTCTGAACTGCTCAAGCACTAGGAACACCAGCAGGGAGTTGGGAGCAACATTAAGAAGTGCTGTCCAAATCCCTTCTACACTAATACCACTGTAACTACTGAGATTGCTTTAATTTCATTCATAGAGTCCAAAATGAATCAGTGAAAAAGAAAAAAAGGTTAAACAGGTTAAAGTCAGGGGAAACAAAAGCACAGGTCTGAGGCTCATAGGGGATGCAAAGTGGAGATCACAACTTTTCAAACTCTGTGTCTATCAGTTTGCCTTTGGATCTTCCATTCTTCTGTGGGACATTGCATTGAACCCCTAATCTCTGCAAAATATTCAGAATCCTGGAATCCTCTTTACATTCCATCCTTCTAAAACCATTCACCACAAAGCACCAGAGACTATGCAGCAGTGTTTAATGATGAGATTGCACATTTCGCTTCAAAGACTTCCAGGTTGCTTCGATGTATGACACTGTGGAAATGCAGTTGCCTCTGGGTCAGAAGCCAGTGGACAAACCATGTTACACCAAGGGCAGTTTTGGTGAGAAATCTGCTTTTATGGGCAGTGTCTGTGAAACTTCAGAATTTGTCATAGGTCTTAAAAACCCAACATCCCGGCATGTGACAATCTGTGCTGAACCCAGTTAACCCATACTGGAGTAGAAAAATGGCCCAGCCTATTCCTTCATTATTGTTTTGCAAAAAAATTTGGAATGTCATGCTTGGTTGTGGTCTCTGTCCATGAACTGCCAGATAGCCAGCAGCATGATGCTGGTTGGTCAAGAGCAGACATCTGATCACACTTCTGTGGAATGGGCAAGCCCACAATATGAGGCTTAAAATTTTCTTTGTGATGACTTAAAGGCAGTTCCAGAAGATGGGAAAACTTGTAAGCCATAAAGCCGGCATGGTGCAGACAGTGTATCATAACATGATACAATACAAGTCTTCTGGGATAAAATTTAATCACTGCAATTTTTTTTTTTTTGAGCAAATTTGAACCAGTATGAGTTTATACTCAATCAGTATCATGTACCAATACAGTATTTAATCCATGGCTCAGACCCCTGGAGCTAGACTTATGGCAGCTTTGGACCACAACCTCTCATACTTCCTGAGGGCATGATCCTCTGAAAGAACAACCCAGCTTTGTCAGGGAGCTCAAATAATCACTGTGGCAGTTATTTTCTGTCCACATTATAGATCACACTGGAAATACCCTCTCTCTGTCACCTGCCTTGTGTCCATCTAACTGAGGTATGTAATTCATTAATAGAGTGAATTAGAAGAAATGTGATTGCTCTTCACATGAAGATTACTCTTCCCTCTGCTTCCAACTGTGCCTCTGATTTTCCCTGGATTATATGAGGACTTTCTACAAAGGGATAAGATGCAAGCTGTCCCACATGTGGGTTATCGACATGGAAACAAGAAGCAAGAGTTAATGGCAGTTGCCAGAAATATAACCTTCACTTGTTTCCATCAGATTGTGCTGAGTCCAAGAGCAACCATCCCTTTGCACCTCCTGAACAGCACTGACTGATGGCTGTGCCTCAGTGTGCCAAAGTCTGGCAAAGGGAGCCAGGAAAAGTCACACTAGAGGGAAAAAGACATGGTAAACCACATATCTATCACAGCCAGATGAAGCTGCAAGCATCCTGCCCAAGACAAAGAGGCAGAAATAAATGAAAATCCAAGCACATCTGTAATTACAGAGGTATGTAAGTGCGCACATTACACACACACACGTATCTGTCTTCTCAACATAGACACATTTAGAGTAGATTATGGAATCATATCTGACCCCATAATTAGGTTTGTAAGTTTATAATTAGATCAGATAGTCACCTTTCTATGTAAGTAACTATCATACAGGACTTTCAGGAGGGCCAACTGAATGATTAAACAATTGACACAGCCATAAATCACAAGGACAATATAAACAATACTGCCCAAGGTACAGCTCTGGCCAGTGTAGTGAAGCACCCATCTGCAGGAGCAGGAGAGGTGCCCATCATGCTGCCCAAGGACTTTTACAAGCTTCTGCCTGAGAACTCTTTCAAGGTTTTGCAAATCTACTCACTCAAAACCTAAAGCTGTATCAAAGTGTTGGGAAAGGGAGTGCAGTCATCAGACCTGAGAACACCTTCTCACAGAGGCTTCTAGTCTCTGAAAGGGTCAAACTCCTCCCATTTGTTCCCTCCAAGGTAGGCAACAAAAATTTGGTTTGTGTTGGAAGGGACCTTAACAACCGTCTTTTTCCAACCCCCTGCCATGGACAGGAGCACTTCCCACTAGACTAGGTTGCTCCAACCCCAAGTCCAACCTGGCCTGGAACACTTTCAGGCATTTACAGCTTCTCTAGGAAATCAGGGGTAGTGTTTGATCCTAATGACATCTAGAGCTGGCATGTGTTTTTTGCCCATTTTCCTTGTGAACATCAGGCCTCCAGGATAGTGAAAAGCAGAAGGAGATGCCAGCTGTTCCTCAGGTGATTACAACCCAAAAAGTCAAGCTGGTAGATTTGCCTAAGTCAGGTCACCACTAGGTTGCTCAGCTCCCAGACCAATCATCATCACTCTCAGCGTGATGTACAATCAGAAGTGACTCCTGGGATGACCCAAGAGACCAACCACCCTGAGCACTCTGCTGGATGCAGCAGAGTGTGTGCCACTGCAAGGATAAAACTTATTCCATTAACAACAGCCATAAAATTCTTTGGGAGGAAGTGTCAATATGCAGAGAAGGGGACTTAATAACCTACTGTGTTCCAGCCAGCTCTTGCCAAGCATACCATCCTGGAGGTAGCAGCAGCTACTCCAGGCTACAAATGGAAAGTTTTATGGGTATTTAGGGAAAGGTTATTGGCACAGAGATCAGCCACAGAAAGCAAACCCGTGTACAATTCCATCATCTGTGCTACCAAACTTTCCTAGATTGACTCTGCCCTTGGAGAGCTGCCATCATATACAGTAGCCTCCTTCTAACACTGTCATGGCAGGCCAATAATCTCTTCTCCTCCCTCTGATCAAACATTTCCCTCTGCATCATGAAATGTGTGGAAAATTATTTCTTTGTATGAATCATTAATGAGAGTTTTGTTTTTATTTACTGCTGCTGCCACAGAACTTCTTTCACCTATTTTTTTCCTTCCTCCATTATTTCATTTTTGCTTGCATATGTGCCAAATAGACCAGCTACCTCTTCCTTTAGGAAAAACAAATAAATAAATAAAATCTAACAACACATCTGAAACGGAATGCACCATGTCTTGGCTCAGCATCCATTCCTCAGAGCTGTAAGTGATGGCACAAGGAGGACCTAAAAGGCTTCAATCCAGGATCTATCCCGTGGCCAGTCTGTACAAACAACACATCTCATGTTATTCCATTCTGCATGCTTCAAACAATGCTAGGGGTAAGAAAGGTTGGACTTTGTCCATCCAAGGCACTGCATTGTGTGTTTCCATGCTGAGTAAGCAGTTTTGTCTTGCTTGATGCTGTATAATACACCAACAAGAGGGGATTGTGAAAAAATGAGGTGTCTAAAGGGCATACAAGAAGAATAGCAATAATGTAGAGTATTTAAAGGAAAGCATTGGGAGTGCCTTGTCCTACAGAGTACATCAGTTTTTTAGGGAGAGTGTCAGGGCCAGAAAAACCAAGAACTGTCTCTTAAAGCATCATAAAGAAAAGAAGAAAAAGACAAAGAAGACAAAGAAGATGACAAAGACAATGAAGAAGAAGAAGAAGAAGAAGAAGAAGAAGAAGAAGAAGAAGAAGAAGAAGAAGAGGAGGAGGAACAAGAACAAGAATAACAAGAACAAGAACAAGAACAAGAACAAAAAATCAGAAGGCAAAAGCAGCACAGGACACAAGTGGATGCAGCTGGATGCACATGGGACATGCCCACAGTGCTGGAGAAGTGATATCAAAAGGCACAAAAATGTTAGTTGGGAGCATGCTGATGGGAAGACCTGAGGCCAGGAATAAAGGCAAGATAAATGACCGCTGCTGTGGGCAAAGAGAAGGAGCACCTTTGCCTCTAATGAGGGCTAAGAGGAAGTGGTTACAGAAGTGCTGTGTGAAGTTAAATCAGAAAGAGGTGAGTATCCACAGGCCTGAAAGGTGTCTCCAGCTCAATTACTTTACAGTGCTCTTTGCACACATCAAACTCCCTCCAAGGCAGCACAGAGGGTCAGGAGCCCCAAATTCACCATTCAAATCCCTATTGAAGCAGGACCAGCACTTGCGATTATTACTCCTATAGACTCATAGATTCATTAAGGTTTGAAAAGCCCTCTAAGATCATGGACTCCAACCATTCCCCCAGCACTGCTAAGGCCACTCCATGTCCCCAAGTGCCACATCCACACATTTTTTTGAAGACTTCATACATGGTGATTTTAACACTTCCCAGGGCAGCCTGTTCCAATGGCTGACCAACCTTCCAGGAAACAATTTATTCCTGTTATCTAATATGAACCTCCCCTGGAGACCTTCAGGCCATTTCCTCTCATTCTGTCACTTGTAATGCTACTAACACCACTGACTCCATGAGGAACTTAAAAGATGGGATGGGAGAGGAATCCAATGTCAGGTCAGTCCTGGGTACCACCTCGCTTCATCAAATGATCCATGGATTGCTGTCTCTTCATTTGAATTCTTCACTTAGCTCCCAATCAAACAAAGTTTGACCTGTTGGCTGTGATGGGCCAAGATAATACTGAACTGAGCTGTCTGTGCTGCTGCTCCTGATGTGGAGATGGCTGTGGGTTTTAACAAGTTCTCAGTTCCTACCTAGAAGCATGCTGCAGCTTATTTTTATTTTATGTTTTACTCACACTACTTTTTTTCCCAAACATTTTGTTTAAGGGCCTTGGGAGGTCTGTTTGCTGAGCTAAGGGTGAAGAAAATGTTCTGTCCTAAAAGCCACACCTAGAAGACAGCATGTTTTAAGAGCAGATGTCTCTTCAATGCTGTTGATAGATGTGGAGGAGCAGGACTCATGCTCCTGTGAATACCTCCTACGACAGAGAACTTAATCTAATGTAACTAACACCTGTGAAAAAAAAAGACATTTCTGAATCCTATCCAACAGGATTTGTTGGGCCAGTGCCCTTCTCTTTAAGCCAACAACTACAAGAATACCATTGACTTCAGGATGTCTACACTCCAGTCTGTCATGGGATCAGAAAACATGGCCTCCAGTTTTTGTCTCACTCAAGCACCAAAAGATGACAGAGGCCATCAAGAAGCCCGAATCCATAAGATAGAGACTGAAGTCCTCTTTAAAAGCATGCAGTTAGATTAATTTAAAAAGGGAAAGTGTTTCCTTTTACCACTCTTACTTTTTCTGAACTGATTGAAAACAAAACTGATAGCTGGAGAGGCTTACTCAACTTTTCAGGAAGAAAATTGTCATGAAACTGAGAGAAAGCATGCCATTTTTCAGCCCATTAGTTGAAGATTTATGGAAATTACAATGATGTGCATGTGTGGGTTAATATTTTAAACTGACTTGCAACCTTAGGAACAATGGACATGTATAGTAACACTTTGCCCAGATGCCTGCTACAGCAGGCACAAATGTGTACAGTCCTGTTTGAACACTTACTGAACTCCCCCAGTTAAGCTTTGTCTCTGATCCCTTCCAAAAAAGAACTAAGGGATTCAGCAGAGAGCTATTCCCAGTATAGAATTCTATTGAATCCCCACTATAGTGCTCCATAGGAAGGCTTTAGAGAGGAAAAAAAAATAAAAAAAAGAAGAAGAAGAAAAAAAAAAAAAGAAAGAAAAACTACAGGAAGGGTTTCCTTGTCTAGGAAACTAATAGGATTTCAGAGGAGTTTCAGTTTCCCATCACATTCTCCAAAGCCAAATATTTAGCAAGTCCTGAGGAGAGGTAGACATGGATAACAGCATCACTCCAGAATATGCTGAGTCTGGAAACACAGGGGGGAGTAAAGCAAGTGTCCAAGTCTTAGAAATCACATCAGTAGGATATTCAGGATATGTGGATTTATATAGAGGGAAGACCTGCCTGTAACACATTGCAGCTTGACCTCTGGTTTGAGTATCATCAGTTTCTCCCTTCCATCTTAAATCTGGCTTCTCCATCTGCTAAAATGCCAGGACAGAAAGAGAATGATTCATTGTATACATATATATCTCAGTTTTAAAGGTTAAATCTAACAAAAATTTCAAAGCAACTTAAAACCTCAGGCTTCCAATCTTTAACCCATCTCTAATTTTGAGGTATTTGAGTGAGTCCTGGGTTATTCCATGCTTGCCTACCACACATTCTTCTGAAAAGATTTCCCAAGCACTGTTACAAGTTATATACCATACTACAGTAGAGGAAACTGCTCTAATTGCTGCCACTCTCACAGAGCCCTTGTCTGCCCAAGACTGCACAGCAACCCTTAGGGTACCAGGAATTTGCTCTTTCAGAGGCACTGAGAAGATGAATAAGTGACCCTCATGACAGTATTTAGCCACAATCCCAGCTCCTCCCAATAACTTGCAGAGCCAAGCCTTGGGCCACCTGGTGCTGTGGTGCTCACCACGGCAGGCCAGAACCTTATCACTGCCTTATGACCTCATGTTTGTGTGGAAATTGGCCTCCTCTTGCATGGCTTTTCCACACATTGTGCTCACTTTCAAAAGGGCACATCAGATCAGCAGCACTGCACAGGAAAGGTAATTCAGGCTCATCCTCACCACCTGCACAACTCCTGTGCTCCCTGGAAAACCCCTGAGCTGGATGGACAAGTACACAAGCCCACCAGAGAGCCTAGTCATGAGCAAGAGTAAACATGACCCAGGGATGTGTGAGCAGCCCCAGGGTCTGTATTCCCAGAGCATTTCCCTGGCCACCTTCCTCTTTGGTCACCTGCTCTTCTTCAAAGTTTCTACTTGGTCTTTTGAAGAGACGTAAAAGACAACAAAACCCTAAATGAAATAATGTCAGAAGGTTTATTTTCATACCCAGTCATCCCAAACCTTACTGAAAAGCTCATCACTGCATTTGGACAATTTGTCCTCCAAAGTAAATTCAGTTCCAAAAGGGCAAAATTGCTCTTAACTCTGCTCTCTCTCAAGAGCTGATAAATATAAATTAGCTACTTCCTCCACTCATTTCCTCAGCTCTGAAAGATTCTCTGATTGCTTTTATTCAATTTAAGAAATTATTTTGTCTTCTTTTATTCCCCCAGCTGTTTATTCCCTTAACTTTGTTCTCTCTATAACCAATCAAATATGAATTTAGAATCCACGTGCCTGTTGCAGAGCTGTGCTGGGTCCCAGCATCCAACAGACCTCTAAACAGGTCCAAAAATGCAATGAACTTCTGAAGGCACTTCAGGTGAAGCCTTCTCACCAGGAGAAGAAAGAAGCAGTCTCCAGGTATTGCTAACCACATGCACTTACAAACTGATTTCATGTCTATATCAGAAGGAAAAAGGAGTCCCAATATCAAATGTTTGCAAATCACTTTCAGATCTGACAGTCCCCCCAGGCTCAAACACTGAGTTGAGGGATTCTGAAGTCCATCTTTAATCAAGGTGACAATTTCCTAAAAGTCTAAGTCACTTTATTTCCTCAGCAAGAATAATGGGAAAAGGAGCTTTTTTGTATCAAGCTGGAAAGAGAGAAAGGAATGAGAACAGAACCAACAACAGCAGCAAAACCAGTCCCAGTAGAAACCACAAGCCCTGCAGCAACACTGGGAAGCTTCTCTGCTAAGGTTCTCCTACAGAGTCTTTCCTTCCTCACTTCAGACTAGCTCTAAACTTTGGATTTATGCTGCCCTAAGGTTTCCTGGACTCCCAGCAACAGGGAAGGCTAGACCTTATCATGGATTTCCTCTGTCTGCTTACTATTTTATAGGTCACCTATATTAGAAAAATATTTCTCCCTGTGAGGGTGGTGAGGTGCTGGCACAGGTTTCCCAGAGCAGCTGTGACTGCTGCATCCCTGGGGGAGTTCAAGGCCACATTAGACAAGGCTTGGAACAACCTGGGGTAGTGAAATTGTCCCTGCCCATGGCAGGGGGTGGAATGAGATGATGTTTAAACTCCCTTCCAACACAAATCACTCTGTGATTATATGATTTTTACACTCAGATTTGCTGCCCTCGTCTCATCACCAGAAGCATACTTGAACACTGAACTTACAAATCTAAAACCCTGCCTGCCTGCATACTATGGTAGGCAAAAATGGTGCTGCATTTTCTGAACACAGCTTAAAATATGTCCCTCCATGCTTCATGGAATGCATTTTGGCAGTTATTAAGTCTGCCTTTCAATGTTGTTGCAGACGCACAGATCAAAGATACTCCAGAGATAGATAGTTAATGGGAAGCAAGGAAAACTGCCTAGGCATATGGTTAAACAAATCAGTCACCAGTTCACTGGGACATCTTTCATTTCCATCACAGCAATGTCTTGGATCCCAGAACTGTTTTCACGTGGTTCATTAGACAATAGCCTTTCTTGCTACTAGTTAGGTCAAGAGTCAAAATTGCTGTGTAATTGCAAGTCTCAGGGCACAAGGCAAGAGTTTTTCAGTCCTGGCGGGTGTTGTCCAAAGGGGAAAGAAAACAGAAGGGAAAAATTATGTGTGAGCAATTGAGCCCTACTGAGAGGGAAAAAAAGTCACTGAAACTGGGATTAGGCAAATCTGGTAATGGAAAACAAGAGTCCTATTGGTAAATTGGCACTTGCACCTAAGAGATGTGTGTGGTAGGGAAAAGGAGCTCAAAGAATGGGTCAAAAAAGAGCAGAAGAGGAGATTAAGCAGCATCTGAAGCCAAAAAATTATGGTTGCACCTTTTTGAGCAAGTAATTCCTTGAGTTAAGTAAGCACACAGCCACAGCAGTTTTTATACAAGAACAGTTCCCAGCATAATCAAAGTACAATATTATTGAAAACAATACAAAGCAACTTCGGTAAAGAAACCAGTATATATCAAATCAAGCTAAATAGCTCAGTTATGACCATTATTATTAATAAATCATGGCCACTGTTTCTTTTGTTTGCCAACAACCAGCATAGCTTATGGCTCTGCACAAACCTAACACACCATTTTATAGCATTTCAAAAAGTGCATCCTCCTAAAATGATAATGTGTTAATAATCTGTGCTGGGCTTTTTGGCAGGAATCAAAAAGCTCAAACGACTTGAAATAACATCAGCTAAAAATTATTTATTCCCCATCCCTAGTTGCAGAGAAAACAGAGGTTTTCTTGGCTCAGTTACTTCTCAATAGACTTCTGGTTTCAATTAAAACTTTGAGTCTGAGAAGTTTAAAAAAAAAAAAGTTGAAGCCAATAAGAGATGGAAGAGAAGTCTCCATTCACTGAGTGTTTCTGCTTTTGTTTTTTTTCCTATTTTTACATAACCCTTCTGAGCTAAGAGGCTAAGAGCACAGATTAAAGTACAAGTCCATTGTGTGGATGTTTTTTTTTTTTTTCTCCTTTCAGCTAAAAAACAAATTAAGATGAAAAAAAGTTTCTCCTTTGAGTGCAAGCAGCTTCTGATGAGGGGCATAATCTCAGCAAAGACTGAGTAAGTGCAGAAAGCTGTGCATAAAACTGACACTTTAACATTTTCCCATGAATGTGTCCAGTCCCTGGAAATGTTCAAAGACAGGCTGGATGGGGCTTAGAGCAGCCAGATCTAGGGGAAGGTGTCCCTGCCTTGAGGGAAAATGTGACTGGGATGAGATGAGCTTTAACATCCCTTCCAACCAAAACATTCTATGATTCTATTATTCCCTGATAAGAATATTTTTTTGCTGTCCATAAAATAGGGTCCACTTGTTTCCTCAGGTTCATGCTGTCGCTACTTGTCTCTACGCACCTGATAATGCCATTTCTGTAGCCTGCACCAAGTCAATCCTGCATGCAGGGGCTTTCAAACCAGTAATCGTTCCCATTTGGACCCATAATATTCCACACAGGACTAGATTTGCCAGTAGCCTTTTCCTCCTTCCATCCACACCAGGAGGCTCAGATGTTCTCGCGCACAGCGGTGCACTGACCAGTTCTGCCCTCTCCTCTCCCCACTCTTCTGCATCTCTTTGCTGTGTGACAGATGGACATAGAAGGACACCCCCACCCCAGAGTGGGGCCACTGCGGGCCTGTGGCTAATGAAACACCTCTGTACACCGGTGGAACAGCCTGCCAGGCTCCCCTCCCCTCCTCCCTTCGTCCTCCCACTCCCCCCAGAGCCCGGTTGGGTTAACCCAGCTCACGGCAGCCGCGGGGACACCGCCACCCCACGGTACCGGAATGAGTGGGTACTCCCCTCGTATCTCCCCTCGCATCCCCCGTGTGCATCCCCCATGCACCAGCCACCTCATCACCCCTCCCGAAGCCAGGGGAACCTGCCCACTGGGGGTGTCCGAGTCGGGGTGTGCCCTGTCTCCCCCCGCCTCCCCGGGTTGGGCTCCGGGCGGCCAAGTGCCTTTTCAGCATCAGGCGTCAGGCCCGGGATTATCGGGGCCGTTTATTTGAAGCGGAAACGAATCGGAAATCCTTCTCTCAACTGCTTTTTGGAGACATAAATACAGCAGGAAGGGGCAGCGCGGGGAGCGCCGTGCCCGGTGGGGCGGTGGGATGCTGGGATGCAAACACACGGACACGCTCACGGCTGACACACACACTCACTCACACTGACACACGTTCCCACCTGGGGATTCAATAAGGGGTGCGGGAGACCCCAGTTCCCCTTGCCCTCCGGGGAAACCCGGCGAGGAAGGGGTGTGAGTGTGAGTGCGAGTGCGAGTGCCCGGCGCCGGGCAGGAGCCTTGCGCCAGGGCTGGGGTTGACAATAGCAGCCCGAGGTTGCGGGCTTCGTGTTACCCCCTCTTCCCCACATCACCCCGCAGCCCGACGATACCGGCGGTGTTCAGCCTGCCCATAGCTGAACTCCGCGTCCGCCCGTTGTGGGGCACAAGGGGCCATCAGGGTCCCGAGGGCGGCAATCACCGGCTGATTAAGAACCATTATCCAGCCACCGAGCGTGGTGGGGGTGGCGGCAGAGGGGGTGTCCCTCTTTGCTAATTACTACCCCCCCACCCCGTCCTCCCATTTCGTTGTTCCCCAAAATCGCAGCTTTTCGGGGCTGCGTGTCCTTTTCAATGTCAAAAGCACGGCGGGGCCACCCCGGGGCAGCGGCGCCCCCCGGTTCACCCGCGGAACGCGGCCGCGGAGCCCCGTGCACACACACGCTCACACTCACACTCACACACACACACACACACACACACACACACACACACACGCAAATCCCCATAAGGTTACAGTGTTGCTCTCTAGCTCCACTTAACCTGCAATTTACGAAGCGGGGGGGTCGTGTCTCCCCCCCCAGTTTCCACAGGCACACACATAGCAGCCACCTACGCATATAAACACATGTAGGCTACCAAAGCGGGGGGCCGGCAGAGGGGGTATATGGCGGGGGTGCGGGGGAAATAAATACATTATTCAAACTCCTGAAAAAAATTCCAACCCCTTCCTAGTCTTACACACACCACCGGTACCCCCCACCCCACGAGAGCCACACACAGATACGCACACATGATCCTAAACAGGCACAAAGCATGGGGAGGGAAGGGGTTGGAGGGGACGGGGAAGAGGATTCGCATGCAATGCACAGAGGAGAAATACTCCCCCCTCCCCCCCCCAAAAAAAAAAAAAAATAAAGCCCTTTTCCGCGCCATTGCAAAGTCATAACAGAGAGGAGGGGAAAAAAGAGAAAAAAATAAAGTAAAAAAAAAAGGGACGACATTAACTTTTGCATGCAGAAGGGCGAAAAATAAAAAAAAAAATAAATAAAAAAAAAAGGAGGGTGAAGGAAAAGGAGAGAGGCGTACGATCCTCCTGCAATCCCGATCATTAAGGCAAACCTTTCCTCGATGCCTCAGAATTTTGGTTCCCTTTTTTTTTTTTTTTTTCTTTTTTTTTTTTTTTTTTTTCCCGCATTTACTAACCCATATCCCCAAAACGGCAGCGGGGGCTTCTTAGCAGCTTCCTCTTCTTCTTCCTTCTTCCTCCTCCTCCTCCTCCTCCTCCTCCTCCTCGGATTTCCCCCCTTCTTGTCTCTTCTCTTTTAGATCCCGGTTTCAATCCCTCGCCACAGCCCCCAAAGGTGCTTTTGCTTGTGTTGCGGCAAACCCATGGCGGTGTTCATCTGTCAGATGGGGATGAGGGGAGCGCCCGGCCGCGCAGCGCACGCAGAGCGCAGAGGGAGGAGGGAGGGGGGAGGAGGAAGGCACCGGGGAGAGGGAGATGGACGGACAGACAGACGGAGAGACAGCTCGAGAGATAAAAGATAGATAGAGAGGGATAAATAGAAGGAGATAGAGCGAGAAAGGGGGGAAAATGGCGTCTTGGAAAGCCGGAATCCCGGAGTAAATCAAATTGACACGCAACACCCAGAGCAGTCCCGGCTAATTTTAGCAGGATCCAAAATAAAATGAAAAGGAAAAAAGGGGGGTGAGTAGGAGGAGAAGGGGGGGACAGAGGGGCGGGGGGTGAAAGAAAGGAGGAGGGGGTAAGAAGGAAAAAAAAGAGACCAAAAAAAAAAAAAAGAAGCCCCTCAATACTGGATGAAATCCTGGATTTGAAATCGATGGAGCTGGTCTCCAGCTCTCTCTTTTTTTCTTTTCCTTCTTTTAATTTTTTTTTTTTTTGAGGGGGGTCTCTTTTGCTCTCTGCTTCTTGTTCTTGGTTGGTTGGGAGCCTTTTTGCAGGGGGGCGAGGTTGCGGGGAAGCCTTTTCGGTTTTGCTTTTCCCGGCGAGGAGTTTCAAAAATATTAAAAAAAAAAAAAAAAAAAAAAAAGGAAGAAGAAGAAGGGAAATTAAAAAAAAAAACAACCGATGAAAAAAAAAGAATAAAAGAAAGAAAAGGAGCAAAGCCCCGCCAGGAGAAAAGGGCTGCTTGGCGGCGGCGAGGAAGCTTCCCTTTATCCCTGCTCTCCCTGGGCTCCGGAGCGGGTGCCGGAGCTCCGGCGGGCTGCGGGGCTGCGGCCGCCCGCCCCGCTCCGCTCCGCTCCCCCCGCGCCGCCCCGCGCCGGGCCGGGGGAGGGCGAAGGGAAGGCGGAGGGAAAACACCCCCTTCCCCTGATGGGGCCGGAGTCGGTGCTCGCACACTCGCACAACACACACACACACACACCCGCATCCCCTTCCCCGCTGAGAAAGGGTGCGCCGAGGGGCGGCTTTTTGCTCCCCCGCTGGATTTTTCCTTTCTCTGTCTTTTATTTTGTCTTTTTGGTCTGGTTCCCCCCCCTCCCCCCTCCTTTCCCTGCAAGGGGCGGCGATTTGGTTAAGCAGATCTGGGGGGCTGATGTCTCTCTCTTTCCTCTGTTTCCATCGCTCCCGGAGTATTGCAGCACTGGGGGCGGGGGGAGGAGGAGAAGTGTGGGGAATAAATGGTAATGATCAGGCACGCACACACACACACACACGCACACACACACACACACACACATACACACCCGCTCTCACACACACTCACACACGCAGACACGCACTCGGCGTGGCTGCAATGCTCAGCTCCGGGTTAATGTACTCAACAGTGCCACTACCTGACACAACTGCAGCACTGATGGGGGCAGGGGAGAAAAGGCAGAGGAGGTGAGATTCAGGGCAGGGCCATTTATCCCATTTATCCCACTTCAAGCTCAGTCTCTCCCACGCCCTCCCAGCCGCCCCCCGCCAGCCCCCCATATGCTTTTGGCGGCGGGCTCGTGACCCGTGTGAGGCATTTTTGGGGGACAGTTACTGCTGTTCAGGCCACGCTGAGAATTCCCTCTCTGGGGCTGGACGAGATAAGCAAGGACTCTTGACCCCTAATTTAAGGTCTAAATCCACTCCCCCACCTCCATCACCTTTCAGAATGGACCAGTAGCAATGTACAAAATACAACACAAACTCAGCTGCAGGCCAGTGGGGAGCGGTGCGAAATCCACATTGTTGGGCTTTTTCTTTCCCACCCTTGCTCTGCCAGCAATCTGGATGATACTGCATTTTGGTCTGCCAGCTGGGCATACCTTTACTCACATGAGTAAATTGTTGGCTTGCCTGAGATGATGAGGAGGAACCCCCAGAGGAGGAAAGACTTGTGAAATGGAGCTGTGGAACTGTACTTATAAATGAAGATAACATTCCAAGGGCAGGAGGGGGAATATAGGGAGTATCCTACTGTGTTCCGCTGCATGTTTGATCCCTTGCAAAGATGGTGCCACAGGGTTCCCTGTCCCAGTGTGCTGCAGGAGGCTCAAAGAACATCAAGTCTCTCCTCTTTGCTCTGGGACAGAGGGTGGCTTCAGGCCATCATCCTGAGTGACCTGAATTCAGTGTGCAGCTGATGCAAGGGTTGACCCTTACCTGCCATGGAAGCTTATTCATACATCATAGAATCTTAGAATTTTTTGCCTTGGAAGGGATGTTAAAGATCTTGTCCCACCCTGTGCCATGGTCCGGGATACCTTCCACCACCCCAGGCTTCTCCAAACTCCCATCCCACTTGGATTTGGGCACTTCCAGGGATGGGGTAGCCACAGCTTCTCTGTGGCCAACAGCCAGGGCCTCGCAGCCAAGAATTTCTTCCTAGTATTCAATCTAAACCTGCCCTCTTTCAGTCTGAAGCCATTCCCCACTCCAGTCCCTTGTAAAAGTTCTTTTCTAGCTCTCTTGGAGCACCTTTAGGCCCTAGAAGGGGTTCCCTTATAAAGGCCTTCTCTTCTTCAGACTTGAAAGCTGCATCTCTCTCACCCTGTCCCTTTAGGAGAAGCAAGAGACCTACAACACAGGTTGCAGTCTAACCCCAAATAGGTGGAAGAAATTTGTGGGCCCCAAGATGCCAGCACAGCCCTCCTGGACCATCAGCAGACTCAGTCACCTGGGTGAGTATGTGCCCTCAGCCCTGCTGCATTCCTGGGAAAAAATCTTAAGTAAAAACCACACCAAAGCATCACTTCCCTTTGGATCTCTCCATGTGGCTGACATCCTCCAAGATACGTACAAATCCCAAACATCTGAGCTGAGGTACAGCAGCCTGTGCCTGTCCTTCCCTCATGGTCTTTTCCTCATGCTTCTCTCCAATAGGAGAAAACAGATGAATTGGTAAAATACACAAGAAACCTCCAAAATGACGACCAACAGATCAACCCCATCTCCATCCCAAACAAACATGCGACTCACAACTCTTGGATCAGGAATGTCACACTGAAATCCTTGGCATTTCTGATTGAAACCAAACAGGGATTGTCATTTCCAATCCGCTCTTTGACATGGAAGAGAGGCTTGTTTGTTCAAATTAAATCACCCAACTGGAGCTACATTTTGTCATTTTGTATCTAAACAAAAGGAAAAAGAAACAGATTCAACATTTCTTGGCAGAGCTGGTGGTGACATTTCCTGTGAAGAATTCTGGTTTTGAAATGAAAACTTTTGGCAGGTGAACTCTGTATCAAAGAGCTCCGCTGACCATCATCTTTCTCCTTGGAATAAGCTGACAAACAGTTATGAAATAATTGGCATGATTAGATTAACACAGAAAACCTAATTATGGAATCAAATACTCAAAAAAAAAAAAAAAAAAGAGAGAGAGAGAAAGAAAAGGGAAAAAAATTATCACATTTGCTTCCCCTTTTCTAGAAAATAATATTTTTATTATATACAGTAAATTTAGGATAAAAAGTATTCTGTGAGCCTTTTCTCTTTTTATTTTTAATTTATTTACTTCTGGAGAGGATACATATACATAAACAAATGTATTTAAACAGCCCCACAAAAAATAATTTCAAAGTGAGTTCAACTTAGGAAGCAATAGAGATAATGGCTTATTTAATGCTCACTTTGAAAACATGGCAGAATATAAAGAAATAAAAAATACTCAGACCTAGCAAAGGGAGTTTGTGATTCACCCAAAGTTATTTTTAGGCCTGTTATGTATAAATTTAAAAACAAAATCACACCTGGTTACTTTTACTTGTGGGCATCAAATTCTGTCAGGATAAATTTCATAAACAGAAAAAGACCCATCCTTTTGAGTGGTCATTGTGTAGGACACGTGTGCATAAATCACTGTGGATCAGCACTGACATCAAAGGTATTCTGACCTGTGATTTTGTCTTCTAGTTCTAGAAAATTTTCCCTCTTTTAAACAACCTCCTCCCTCTGTCTCTGCTGTGTGTCAAGGATTTCAATCTAAGTGGATAATCTCAAAGAGGAAGTTTCTCCTCTTTGTTCTTTTAACTTTAAAAATAGTATGATGGCATTCATAAAGTTGGTTTAGTTCTGCAGCAGACCTGAGATGAGTTTCCTATTTGTGCCTAACAGTCTACATATAACCTTGACTTCATGAGACAGATGTTTTGTAGTGAAGGACATGAGTTTCTTATTTTTATATAAATAGCATATTAAGTTAGATATCTATATGACTCTCCTTAAGTTCAAGGTATAAATTAAACCTATGCAGAATTATTGGGTGATTTGTAAGTCAATGTAAAAGATACAAAAAAATTATCTTGAGAGGTCCCCAGTGAAGCAGGGGTACCTTTATAGGATAGAAAAATACAATCAGATTATCAAAAGTATATATTTACTATTAAAATTGCTTAAAACAGATACTTTCCTTGTGTGCTCTGGCTCATCAGATATCTAGCACATTTCTGAGATTTATGTAGAAGACTATCTATCTATATCTATCTATCTATCTATCTATCTATCTATCTATCTATCTTATGATCATTTATCTGTTTATATGTGCATACATATTTCAAAATTTCAGATACAAAGTTTCCAACTGCTTGTATCCCACTACAATTATATTGCAAGACAAGTGAAAAGAGGGGGTAAATATGAACATATTTCAACCCTGTCTTTTTTTTTTTTTTTTTTTTTTCCCATCAAAAAATTTTAATTCAACTGTTTGGACAACTTAGAAATAACAGTGATTTTCAAAGTTACCCTTTTATTTTATAAATATTTCCAACATCTGGTGTTAAGTTTCAACATTGTTGTGTGAACAATGACAGGCAAAAATCAAAATTCAGGGCTAAGGGGTTGGAAACCAAGTGCAAAACTAAATTTGGAAGATAGAGCTCCCCTGTTTTGCTTGATTCTCCATGGTTTGAGGGCATTTATACCCACATTATTCCCACCCCAAACCATTTCCCTTGAAAATTATTTTGATAACTCAGAACTGACACCCCTGTCTCAGCATCTTCATGATGCTGACAAAGGCTGTGTTGTGTCAGTTACTGTCCAAAAACAAGAGGATTTTGCCTCCAATTCCTCAACCAGGACAATTGGGAGAAAATTTTTGTAGCTTAACAACTGGGGAGATGACCACATGGGAGGCTCAGGCTCAAACCCAGGCTTTCTTATCTATCTGATCTTTCCACATCCTTCTCTACCCCTGTGGAGGTAGTGTCTAAACATTTCTCTGTGCTCAAAAGTTGTAATGCTCAGTGATGCAGTACTTGCTGGCACACCAGCAGAGCACCAGGCCCTGCCCTTTGCTCAGGCTGCTCAGACACTCGTGTCCTTTTGAAATGCTCTGAATATTTTCTCTTTCAACATGCATCAGTTTGCCATTGCTCTATTGTGTGTTGATGTTTCTCAGTCTTCCCCAAGCAAATGAGTGACTCTGATCTTATAATTGCATTAAATTCTTTCCCTCATAAAACAAATCTTCAAAGAAACTAATTACTAATAAGCATCAAAACCCGTCCTGTATTCTCATGTGCACTATTGCCTTATGATGGTGTGGATTTCCATTATAGTTTTCATACATATTACAGTTTTGCATCTATATGTACGTATAGCCTTCAGCATACGTACTTATGTATATCTAAGGTTTATAAACTGCCATAGGAGCAGCAACATGAATAAGAAGCACAAAACATCAGCCGAAATGAAACATCAGTCAATGAAGCACAGGACAGGCAGGAGGTAACTGAAAGCTGTATAATTTAGGATAGGGAGTGAATGGAAATACTGGCTATATTTGAGAATTTTGGCCATGAAGAATGGCTTAATCTAGTTGGGGAAGTCATAAAAGGAATTGTTAACTAGAAGTTGAATTCAGAGAAAATATTATATTGAAATGAAGACGTACAAGGTTCATAGCAATTAATCACTTCAGAAGCTTAATAGGAGGATAGGTAAAAAAATCACCATCTCATGACATTTTCAGCTTGGAGAGTGGATGGCTTCTGAGAAGATATGTTTTAGCCAAGCAAAAGTAATTGGGTTCAGGACAAGAGCAGACATGAAATGAGTTAAGAACTGCCTAACTGACAGATCTCTGAAAGCAATTGTCAATGCAGAATTATGGCCAAAGAAGAGTGCTACTAGGGTTTCCTCTTACGGTATTCATCAGTGATCTGGAAGTAAATATAAAACTGCTCCTGATGACATTTGTAGATGACATTATAGTCACTGAAACAGCAAAGAATAAGAGTGCAGGATGACCTGATGCAGAAAAAACTGCCTGGCTTGAGCAAACAAATGTGTTTTATTGTACTAAGGTGCTTCTTACAAGCCCAGAAAAAAAAATCTGGACAAGCCTGGCACTGACAGCTTTGAGTTGGACTCTCAAATCTGAAAGTGCTGGTGTGAATCTTGGGTTGAATTTTAGAGGCTGTCCAAGGATCTCACAGACACATTTTAAGACATGTGGTGACAAAACTGGTGAGGGTATAGAAAAGAGCAATAAAAACAAATACTTGGGGAAAATGGAAAAAAAAAAATACTTGAGGACAAGGGTTGAAGAACTGTGCTTAGCCATCAGAAATATATTAGATTGCAGATGGAATGAGGTTTGTAAGTGAGAAAATTAAATTCTATTAAGGAACTGGACATAGGTTCCTAAACTCTCAAGGAAGAGGGCTGGGGCCATTCTTCTCTTCAGCATTTCCCAAGGAGCAGTTTAATTGACTCCTATCCACTGTAAATTCAAATAATTTCTAACTCTATTGCTGCAATTGGAAGACCTTGCTCAAACATTTGGGGTCCACTTTGGGGCTGAGGGTTACATTGCCCAGGTGCAATTCTGGATTTGATCTGAGATTTCTTTCTGGAAATAAAGTTTAACTGAATAAAATAGAACTATGCTTTAGCCTAAGCCAAGCTGAATCCCTGATCATTCTGACAGTCTGGATACAGCATAGATGGCCTGCATGGTCTTTTCTGGGTTGGCAGCCTGGGAAATTACTTTGCAAAAGAATTGTGTAAAAGTCTCTTGAACTTTGCCTGACAACAAGGTGCATAGAGTGCATTTCTCTTGGGAGCTGCCATCTAGCAGCAAGCAAAATCTTACTACTTCAAGGTGAAAGTAGCCATCCAGTGACTGAAGAAACACTGCCATAAGAATAGGTGAAATCATGACTTTCAAGAAACTGTTGAACCCCTGAAACCAGAGGGTTTTGCTTTGGCTCTGAAAATTGGCTCAGAAATTTGGGTCAGAAAATTTCTCCAACCAAGATGGATTTCTTGGTATAGAAAGGGACACAGCCTTACCTTCATGGTTAGATCTCACTGGTGATGTGTGATTTCATTTGCAATCTGTTAAATCTGAGCAGATACCCAAACCTTGTCTTCCAGGCCACTGCTCCAAGAATGACACAGCTGGGTGTTCTTGCGTGGGTCTGCTACTCTATTTTATTAGGCTGTTCTTTTAGGCATGGTTAACATTAATTAAATCAGAAATTAATGATTTATCTTGTCCTAGTATGTTTTCAGTCCCATGAAGAGACCAACAATTTTTGTTTCTCAAGAAATAACGCAGAATGGCCTTAGTTTTATTAAAATATATGTACCTCATCCTCCCTAAAAATAACCTCCAACAAAGCCCACACCAACAATATTCAAAGAATAAGAAAATATCTGCTATCTTTGTCTGTATGACTTTCTTGGGCCAGTCACAGGGCAGGAGACACAGACCACAAGATAAAATCAGCAATAAGAGGGTGAGCTGATGTTGGTCTCAAAAATTACTTGGAGGAAAAGAAAAGAAAGAACATGTTCATGTGCTATTAGTAATGTGTAAAGTCCTTCCGATGGCAATGGATAATATCCATATGGATAGCCATCCACAGATAATATACACATGGAGAATAACCTGTTCTCAATACCTCTGCACCTTCTTTATCTAAAATTTAAATTGCCTTTCCTTCCCTCCCAGGGCTTTGCAAAACTTGACACATGGATGCTTTTTATGCTTAAATTATTTATCATTGTTGTGGGACATCTGAAACTTTTGAAGATGGAAACATGAGGAACAAGGTGGATCTCATTTCAGAGTGGAGCTCCATCTGAACAGCAGTTTGCAAACATTCTTCAGGGTGTTTGGCACCATGTGCCTGCACCAGCCCCTGCCAGCCCGCACACAGTGGGAACAAGATCCCACAAGGCCAGAGTGCAATATTTGACAAGAATAACTGCTGGTATTAAGACTCTGTCATCTGTGCTGGATCTCATCTCAGGGACAGCACTGTTCCCAGCCAGACAGGACAGGCATCAGGCTGGTCAGTGCACAGAGGGGAGGTTTGAGCCCTTACCATGGTGAGCTGTAGCACATTGCATAGAAAGCAGATTATATTTATCATTTCCACGTCTGCAGCAGAGCCTCGGTATACCTAATTTTGCCTTTTCTCCCTTTTCCTCGTCCATTAGCATTTCCTGACACTCCCAGGGTGATATCCAGCCTCGGCATCGGGTGTCACAGACATGCCCTGATTCAGGGGGAGGATCCCGAGTTACTTGGCTCTCCATCCAAAGGGAAAACTAGGCAAGGAATTCCAGGTCTGCAAAACCCGCGTTCCAGAGAAAGTGCAGCACAACTTTTTAGCTCACACCTCGGTCATTTATCAACGTTTTCTTATCTCAGCTTCTTTACCACCGAGGGGAAAAAAAAAAAAAACACCAAAAACAAACAAACAAACAAAAAAAAAACCCACCAAAAAACCAACCCCCCCCAAAAAAAAAAACCCCAAAAAACCTCAAAAAACCCAAAACCAAAAACAAACCCAAACCCCAGAAAACCAAACCAAAACCCCCAAAACCCCGAAAAAACAACAAACAACCCAAATCTACGCGTGTGCATGGGGCTGAGGCGGGTGGGATCTGTCTCACGGCTGCAGTACTGCCTTGCCTGCTTTTCCTGCCCTTTTCCTCACCAGCCTACGTAATTTGCGAAGTTTTGGGTGGTTTTGGTTGAATAGCCATGAAGCATTGCCCTCTGCCGGCAGGTCACACACCTGACTACGAGCGGCTCTTGCAGCGCCCGGGCTTGGGAGGGGAATAAAATCTCAACCATTTTACTTTACTTAAGGTTATTTAAATTTTGGAAAAGAGAGGAGGGCAAAGCCAGGGACAAAAAAAAAAAAACAACAAAAAAAACCCCACAAAAAAAAAAAAAAAAAAAAGAGAAAGACCACCAGCACGAAAAGGATCACTTCTTTCCTTAGAATTTAAAAGACAAATATATTTTAATGTTTTGGGGCTTTTTTAAAAAGTTTTATTTTGGTCATATTTTAAAATATCAACTGACAAAAAATTCCTTCCTGCAGCTGCACAACATTGTGCTCATGCAGCAGCATGCGCATTTGAGAGATGCTCATGGTGCAGCCCCACTGTTCATTAGGGGTAAAACGCAGACTAAAACTTGGATGTCAAAAAGACACTGCCAATAAAAAATTTTCAGACAATGCACATGCCTTTGGTGCTAATTTGGCCCTTGCTTATATCAGAGCCTGAGCAGTTCACAGTCTGCAAGACTTGAGGATAACTCCAGTGCTCTTATTTTATGGACAATGAGGCAAGGCATGAAACAAAAAAGAAAATTATTTACCTTGGGTTGCAATGGGAGCCTTGTACAGGAGGGCTTGAATTCATATTTTTCACACCTTTCTAGTTCATACATGAGTTTTCTGTGCTCTGAAGTTTACACCAACTCTGTCCAGCTTAACCTGTGAAGAGTTTAGGAAACAGGATATATTTTTAACTTTTGTCACTTTCATGAAACTCCGCATCTCAAATAAATTATATAATATAGAGCAGGAAACTTCTTCCAAGAGCAAGCTAAAAATATAAGATTTTTTTTCTTTTTTTTTCTCTCCATCACAGCTCCTGTTCCCAAATTACACTTGCCTTGCTCAGTTGTAGAAAGTTGACACAGAACAAATTGTCCTATGTAAATTGCAAGTTTCTCTTCTGATTGACAGCAATCTACAAAGATGGATTAATTCCAGAGGAAGTCAGGCAAAGACTGTGTCATAACTATTAACCCAATTATAAAGATGCTCCAAGTTGCAGTGAAGTTGCCAGCACATCCTTCATGTGATGCCTCACATAATTTGAAGCATAAGAGCCAGACAAAACACAGGTGAGGGGGATGCAATGAGCTACAGGTTGTGTGTGTGCAGTTTTGCTCCCTTGGCTGCCCCAGCCTTGCTGAGGAGGGACAACCCCTCACTCCCTCCTGGAGACTTTGATCCTGAAGACACGCAGTGGGCAGCCAAGCATGCGACCTGTTACATTCTTTCTGCTTGTTTTGGCTGCTTTTGTCCTTAAACCAAAACAAGCCATTAAGGGACCAAAAACAATTATTATTTGAAATTTGTGTAAGGGGAAGGGAGTGAGAACAGGGGCTGCTGTGAGATTGGTATTGTCACACAACTGATGTGATTGTGCCACTCCTAACCGGAGAGCAGTGACTGAGTTTATCAAGGTCCCCTTTTGCAAGTGATAATAAACCTAATAGCTGCCCACAACTTAATATTTTTTCTTGCAACACATATGTTCACTTTTGGTCCATGGATTATTTTTTTTTCTTCCAGTCTCCATCTGTTCTTTTGCCTTTGAGGTACTTTAGTTACCATGGAAATGACAACATCATCTGGATGGGTGGAGCTTCGTGAAGTGTAAAGTTGGTTTCCTATATGAAGTGTTTAGCAAGGTATGGGGGTGGCTGACAAAATTACAGCATTTCATGTGATAGCTTTTTATGATTTTGATGTGCAGCAGAGATACCTGTGTATGCTCATGAATGCACAAGGTCTGTTCCAGGAGGGGAAATGTTGCTCGGTTTTGATATGCCAGAAGAAATGTTTCACTTGAGTCCTTCATGACTGATTCCTTCAACTTTTAGCTGCAAGTTGGATTTAACTTGTCAGGACCCAGCTGTAAGACAGTGTCTGAGTCCTGTGATTGTCAGATGGGTCAGGCAAGGAGGAGAGCTCATTCCCTGAAGATGTTTGTCTTTTGTCAGCATTGCCACAGAGGAGAATAGGAAGAGTTAGTTCAGTGGGTGGTTGTTACACAGGTTTTTGTTATTTGGTGATGTGTGGCATTGACTACTTGGCCTCTGTGAGGTGTCTCATGCCTTCAGCAAGTTTATATGACAAATGATCTGTGCTTAATATTATCCAGAGATCACATAAAGCAACTGTACATGGACATCACAAATTTAATCTCAGCAAACCTGGTGAATCTAAGGCAGAGCCCTTGTTTGTAACAAATCAGACCTTATTTCACTAGTGACTCTTTGGACTTTAATACAGAGCCAGAAGATATTATCCACTATTAGCTCTTACAGCACCTGGCAATATTGATTATACAGCTTTGTGGAGATGAAGGTATTTTAGATGAATAACGATTTTTGGCAAAGGGTATTAAGAGAGGGGCCAGATATGTCAGAAAGATGAGAACTTGGCCCATTAAACTCAATATTAAGGTCTGTATATAGTCTCCAAAATGCTTTTAGGCTACTTCATATATTCTGTGGATGTCTCTTAAAGAATCTGAAGTGCTCTCTGCTTGTCTAATCAGGAATGTGGATGGGGCCAGGGGATGTGTCACAGAAGAGGTTTTAACAAAATTCCCACTGAGACCAAAGGAACAGTAAAGTGCTAATTCATCAGAACATGTGCAAGCATGGGGTCCTGGTGGAGTGTCTCAAAGACAGGCACTTCTGGATGGCTCAGCATTCAGTTCTTAGAATTTTGGTGGGGAGATGTTGAGGAATTCCAAGAGAATCATGGTGTCCTATGCAAAGTCCATGACTTTTCTCAGTGCTCTGTGTCTACTCAGGAAGGGAGCTGAAGGTTAAAACCTTGGATCTTTTATTTTAAACTTACTTTGTCATGTGGCTAAAGTGATAGTATTTGTTTATTTCTAATATAGTTATTTTTAGATGCTCTAACTCCAGCTGCAGCCATTTCTTGCTATGACAATCCTTTCAAGAAATATCCTCCCCAGCAACATTTTCCATGGAGAAAAAAAAGAAAACCCAGAAACCAAAAGAATCTAACCAACTCAGCAGTCAGTATTAGAAATCATTTTTAGGGGCATATCCCAGCAACAAATAAACTCACAATTCTCAGAAAGTTCAGAAGCTGCTGGTGATGCTGGGAGTTTTTGCAGCAGTTTATGAAAATCGATTATTTGGTCTATCGTAGGCGCCAAACTAAAGGGCCAGGAAGGCTTCAGCTGTCTCCTTTGAATTTTTTATTTTGTGTTCCTTGGCTGTGGGGAGCCAGGGCATTCCTGTGTCAGGCACTATCCTGGCTAAAGCATGAGCTGTTTCACCAGCAAACTCTAGAGCGAAGAGCATGACCTGTTATAATTGGTGCCAAGAGCTTTTGGCTGGGCATGACAGACCTGCCCATGGTGTGAGCAGAGCACAGGAGCTCATCAGATAGACACATCAGGAGAAAGTGAGGGCCCAGGAGGTTAAGAAAGGCTGGTGTCAGCCTTCTTAGGGTTGGGGATGTCTGGATTCACACCTCTGCAAATGCTGCTGGCAGCAGGGGACACTTCCAGCGTTGCTGTGTTGTGGTCCCAACACAATGAACTGCTTAATAAGCCAGCAGATGCTGCCAGCATTGCTTTGTCTCTGGAGTAGTTTCTGTCTGAGCCCAGTGTGAAGCATGTTGGAATTACAGGAAACAGAGGGACAGAGGCTCAGAGGCTCAGAGGGAGGGCAAGTGGTCACCAGGACAGCCTCCACTGCTTTCTGACATGGACTGTGGGGAAAACACCAGAGACAGATTTGAAACCTCTTGGAAAGAAACAATCAGGACCAAGAAGAATGAACAAAAAGTTCTTTCTTGCTATAATATGGCAAGAAAAGGACGGGTGGGCATTCAGCAGAAGATGGCCTCTAGGCATCTCAATGGTGAAACTAAATAGTTTTTGCTGCTCGATGCTCAGCTTTCTTTCAACTCAAACTTAGAGCTGATTTTGCTGGGGTTGCTTCAGAAACCCATGTGCTTCAATCCTCAGTCACTTTTTCTTTTCTTAGGTATCAGTTCTCCCAAACTCTCCCTAGCAGGCTGCAGAAACTGCTGCCAGTTCCTTTGTCAGGATGCTTGGCCACCACACATGGCCTTCACCTGTGGCAATGATCTTCACTAGAATATGGGGTGTTATAAGGGAGGGGAGGAGGTATTTATCACCTAAGAGTTCATTGATCTCCAAGATACAGATCCAAAAGCAGATTGGGTATGAGGAGACATGAATTCATCCTAGATGTGCAAATATGTTTTTCTGAGATTAAAGTTAGCGTTGTAACAACTCAAATTCCAGTTGTGTCCTTCCCCTGAGCTGGTTGACAATGGGAATTCAGCAGCTGAAAGGGAGGTAATCCAAGGGTAGGGCCCAAGAGTGAGGTTTGTTTTGTCATCTGCTGAACAGTTGAAGACACAGTGAGGTAAGCAGGTCTCTTATTTCATAACAGGTTTTTCCTTCACACAGTGTAAGAGGCGTTTTACAGTTCAGAGGTAGCAAGAAGAAAAGTATGACCTTTTTTTCTGATATAAGCCTTTATAAGGAAATAAACTGCAAAAAGTTAAAAACTTGTGAATTTGTCCTTGAGGTATCTGTTTTTTATTAACTGTTTGTGTTCTACATTTGGATTACAGCTTGGTGAGCAATCAATTTCTTGAGTTAAAGCTCTCAAAATAGCACGAGTGGATTTTTTTTTTTGAGATTATTCAGGTTGGGTTTTTTTTCCTTGTTCTTTTTCCCACCAAAATTGTAGACTGGTTGGGGAGGAGGGGAATATATTTAATTCAATGTGTTTCTTTTTGTTGTAATTTCCTAATTTTTAATAATTATGGGAACTAGAGAATGTGAAAATAAGGTATTTTGACTTGAAGAGATAAACCTTTTCTGACCAAATGAAATGGGGACATGGGGGGAGCTTTAGGGGTTTATAAGGAGGAAGAACATACCTCTTTGCAAACTGTCACCACCATCTTATATGGATGAAGATATTAAATCTGTGTTTAAAAGTGGGGTGGAAGGTCTGGTACATGCATTTTATATGTTCAGGATTTCTTCACCCCAGCAGGAAGTGGGGAGAAGAGTTTGCATCAGCTGCACTCTCTACATTGTTTTCTCATTTGTCATCAAATGCCAGGAGCTGCAGTAATCCATCCTGGAAGTGACAAACATACGATACCGTGTGGCCTGATCCTGTGGGAGGAAGGGTGGAGTTTCCTATTGGTGCAGATGCCTGAAGAAAAAGCACTTTTTTAAAGCCTGCAGTCTTTTCCTGGCTGTCCTGTGTTGGTGACAAATGGATCACAATTTCAGGACTTTACACCATTTCACCAGTCTCCTCTAATAATTTCTAATGTTTTTATTGTGAGTATTTATTTTGTGATTCCGTAGGGACCATGGTGGATTTGGACTGTGGAAAGAATCATTCTCCATAAACAAAGAGTAAAGGTTGAGGGTTTTTTCCTCCTTTAATTTACTGATTAGGTATTAGGTGCATCTGTTATTTGTACCTTGTTACTCACAATCCTCTATCTGTCAGAATAAACTCTGACCTTTAGCCATGGGAAAAAATAATCTTATAAAAGGATTTACAATGAAAATGTGTACTTGTTTGATGAAAGCTGCTAGAATGGCAGCTATCCTCTTAAGGGCAGGATTAAGGTTACAAAGGCAGATGGAACATTATTATTCCCTGATCTGGTGAGTATTGAACAGTCCAGCCAGGAGGTTATTTCACATCCTATATGATTTATCCATAACTGAGAATGGAAGTGTTCAGAGCCAGGTTGGACAGAGCTTGGAGCAAATTAATCTGGTGGAAAATGTCCCAGACCATGCAGGTGGAATTGGACTAAATGAGCTTTGAGGTCCCTTCCAATATAAATAGTTCTGTGATTCTATAGTGAAAAAGGAAAAGGAAAAAAAAAGAAAAAAACCACAACAATTTGCTGGGATTCTTCAACAGATGTTCATTGTTCAGATAAGTTGCATGGTTTCCATGTGCCGATCTTTTCTCTCCTTCCTCACATCCCTTTATGACATTGAAGGCTGAGACATTTGGAGCACAAAGACATACCCATCAGCTCTAAGACCCTGCTTGTGACCACAGCTGTGGGAACTGAAGTAGCCATTGATTTTTTGCTGCACATGCATAGGCATAGACATGCAGTTACCATGGTCCATGGGTGTTTAATGATGTGTTGGTGCTAAACTCACATCTGGGGAAAACCCTACTGAAATTGGCTTTGCCTCTGCTGTGTTGGCTGAGATTACAAGAGCCCTGTCACATTTTAACTGTGAATTCTATGAGGCTGCTAAGCCTGTATCTTCTCCTGGGGTTTGGCTGACCTGCTCTGGGCATTGTCTTTCAACACATGGACAATGCCAAAGCTCTTTTGGTGGGGATGGAAAGTGTCTGCTGCATAAAACACAAGTGTTTTGCCCAGACTATTGACAAACCATTGTGTGTCTGCACCACCAGGTCACCGCTTTCAGGAGTGACACTGTGCTGGTCACAGCAACATATCCCCAGGCTGAAGGAGGGATTCAGCTTCTTGAGAAGCGAAAAGTACAGCGTCAGAGTCAAAAAGTTGCCATTTCCATCACCCTGAGGACTGGTTTCCCATGAGACCTGCATCCTCTGGTTGGAATACTGGATACTGCTCATCTTTCTCCTTTCATCACAGGACCACCTGTGGTATGTAAATCTACAACAAAAATCCCTTAATCTAGACATTTTCACTCTGGAATTTTGGCCGTTTTTCTTGAAAAAAGCTGTTTTTCTTGAAAAAAGCTGTTTTTCTTGAAAATTGTTTCCTACACCCAGTTTTATACTTAATAGAGGTGATAAAAGTATTTTATAAATGTATTCTGTCCAAGAAGAAATTAATCAAGTTTTTAATTATTTTCAAATTTGCTCTGATTCAAAATTGACCTTATAGGAAAGTATCTTTTCAGAATTTTTCATGGAATGAAAAGTGTGGTTAAAACAATCCCACCCAACACACATTAAAAAGTCCCAAACAAAAGGATTTGCACAAAGTTTGTTCTGTACTTTAACTACTGTAATTAGTGATCCTGATTCAGTTACCCACCTATATGGATTTCTAATATTCTTGATAAGTCAAGGAGTGTGTGGCCTACCTCCAGGGGCCTGAAAGAGCCTTCTGCCTTTCTGAAACAGCCCATAAATATTTTGTGGAATATTCCAGGACATCTCAGATGCCAACAAACATCTGTGTATGAGTAACAGAGCTGAGCTCTGAAGTTGTGCAGATCTTAATTTGGGGTCTGTGAACTCAGTCCTGTCTCTCTCTGCCTTTCTGCTGAAGTTTGATCTAATGAATTTTACTTGGTATTGGCATTGTGGTGATTTCACTACAGGTTTAAGATATGGCCCACTAAACTTCCTGTATTCCTGTATGCCTGTGTTTCCTAACCTGGGTGGAAACCTAAGAAGGCCACTTGAGTACTTAATGTGAATCCCAGAGTGTATGTCTGAGGGAAACTTGGCTTAAACTTGACAAGTTTATCCCTGTAACACCACTATAGTACTGACAGCTCTTATGTCATACCAGAAAAATTCAATTTACACCATATTTCCCAAAACTTTGTAAAGTTTGGGCTGCAGAGTTATCTCCAATGTTGAATGTACACACCCTAGTATCAGGTCCTACAAGCAGGGAAAAAAGAGGCACATTAACAAAAAGAACAGAGCAAATTAAAATAAACTGGGCTACAGATGCTGGGCTCACTTTTGTTCAGTCGAGCTCATCAACAGCACTGCCTTGATAGAGCTCCCCTTCCCCCATTTGACCTCCTCTTTTAGGCCAAGCTGTGACCTTGGGTGACCCAGCTCACTTTACGCCTTGGCCTAATTACATCCAGAGGAGCAGGGGTTGGAATATGATAACTGTCCACATCTTTATCATTGGTGGAAACAGGCAGCAAGATCATTTAGGGTGGCTGAAGTGGGTAAGGCTGGGAGTAATGAGATGGAAAGTTTAGATTGAATATCAAGATAAAATTACCCACAATACATTCTTTTAGGCAAGAGGGTGTATTAAGTCTCAATTAGCGTCACTATGATCTAATAGCACCACATCTCCTGACAGCATTATGGTCCCATGGCCTATTAAATCATCTTTCAAAGAAAACCATGGAAAGCTGAACTGGGAAAACCACCAGTAACTGTAATAAAGAGACTAATCCCATGATGGAGCCAGAGTGGAATAAATAGGCAATTTCCATGTCACTCACGAGAAGGTATTACACCAGGTCATGATATCCACCAAACTTGTGTCTGTACAAAGATACTTGGTAGCACTTTAAAAATTCTCTGAGTGACTTGGGAGTTGTTATTTTATACTGAAGACCAGAATGGTAATTTTGGCATACAAAGCCTATTGTATCACATAGTGAGAATGAGTTTTATTAGACTCGTTCTTTAAAAAGTACTTGGGTTTGAAACGTCCAGTTCATAGGTAGGCGGAGTATTTCAGTGTCTCTCTATCTGCTCTCTGGAATGAAGTACTAGAAAAAGATTGGTACAAGATAAATTAGGCTTCTATGTATTTCCTTTTCTTCTTGTTTTGGTACACAAAAGCAGCTTGCTTTCAATTAGCTGTGCAAGTAAATCCTAAACAATGATGAAACTCAGATGAAGTCTCTCAAAGTGGCATTTTGTGGGATGTTTCTGAACGCATGTTCTGGTGACACCAGTACTACATGAATCAGTGTATGTCACCAACAAATGTAATGCATCTTTGAAACAGACATAAGCTAGAGCAGGATGAACACCCAGCTCTGAATTGTCATGTCATTGCCACAAGCCTGAATGCTACAGAAATCCAGAGCATCAAGGGTATTATTGCAATTTGCATAAGTAGAAAATACAGTGATTAAAAGTTATCAAAGAAAGCTATCTCTCAGTTGTCAAGTCCACAAGCAGATTCTAGTGATGACTTTCCAGCTCCTTCATAATAATCTCCATAAGTTCTTGCTAAGAGCTGCATTGAAGTAACCTGTCATTTACCCTGTCTTTCACCAATTTAGCTCAAAGAGATGTGCCAGCTGTGATCACTTGGAGTCATAGCTGCTGTGTTGCAAAGCATTGCTACAGCTGCAGGCAAAACATATAATTTGGAGATCTGCCGAACCCAAAAGTCATGGAAAAAGCAGAGCTGTAGCACCCACAGCACCATGGTGGCAGACAAAGAACCCCCCCGGGAGAGGAGAGCTCAGTCCCAAGTGGTTTCTTTTCATGGGATGGGCCAGGGCATTATGTAGAAAGGCATTCCTTGGTCTGAGCAACGTCTTGTCTTCTTTTCCTGTGGTTTCTGCTAGCCTCTGCTGTGGAAGCAGGGCGAGAAAAATGTGCAAAACATGGGTCACACCTTATGGGTCTGGAAGATCTGCTGTTCTGTTGGTGATGGGTAAGTGCTCATCTGATTCTGTTTCCACAATATGCACTGCTGAGTGTCACAAAACCAAGGAGTTGTTATAAAGCTCCCTCAGGCAAGATGATGTCATTTCCAGCCTACATTTGCTTTGACAGGATAAAAAAAATTGACATTATCAGTCAAACATGACCTTTCAAGGTAGAAAATGAGACTTGAAGAATAGACTATTCTTCCCATGGCCTCATTCCTCTACCCTAGAAAACATCTCCTGATACACATGCTCTCAGATGGTTCGACTTTGGCATCCCACACTCCAAATATTCTCTCCCTCTCCCTCTCCCTCTCCCTCTCCCTCTCCCTCTCCCTCTCCCTCTCCCTCTCCCTCTCCTTCTCCCTCTCCCTCTCTCTCTCTCCTCTTCTTCATTCTCTTCTCCTCTCCTATTTTCTTCTAAGCTCAAGTGTTTAATGTGGACCAGTTTAGCACAACTGCAAGTTGATGCAATTTTACTGAGATTTCTAGAACTGACACCAGTTCTGCACTTCTTTTGCTACCAAAAAAAAGCTCATTTGCTAGGCTAAAAGGGGGACCCCTGAGGTGAAGGGATAGCCAGAATGGTTCTGTGGGCTGTAGGTCCTGCAGGTTGTGCTTCCCTCAGACATCTCACCACCCTTTCCATTTCATTACCCTCTGCCTAATGACAGATATATCTGTGTGTAAACACAAACATCCTTGTGACAAGGTTGTCTCAAACACTCAGGCTTCTTACAAAACTCAGTCTATCACCAGCTAGTGGGATAATTACATTTTCTTCTATAGAGCCAATTAGAGACTGATAACATTATTGCAATTATCTGATTAAACTTTTGCTGACTGTCCTTTAGAATTATTTCCAGTCCTCTTCAGACACTGAGAAGCACGAGTCTATGAAGCAGTAGTAGCTTCCTTGGTGCTGTCACTGTCAAGAGACTGGGCACCAAGTGGTTCAAGTGTTTGTCAGCAGAGAAACTCTATCAGTCAGGAACCAGGAAGATATATGGAAAAGGCATGGCGCAAAAGCAGAAAAAATGAAAGACTCATGGACTTTATCTCCAGGGTCATAGTTCCTAACTGGTTGTCCAGGTTACATTTCAAACCATGTTTGTCGTGGCACACCTCATCTTAGGACAGCTTGATTATGCTAAGGATCTGGTTCAGCATTGTTAGCCTGCAGAACTCGATTTTTTTTGTTACATTGCTAATCTCTGAACCAGAAACATTTTGTTATATTGCTAATCTCTGAACCAGAGATTGACTCTGAGATTGAACTCAATTTTCCAGCGCCTCCAGTGCTGGGTTGGAGTTCCAGGACTGAGCACCTTACACAAGTCTTGCACAGCAACTTCATGTGGAAATGCCTACCATCTCAGCATGAGACCCTGACCAGCTCCCCTGTGACCCTGAGCTGGATTTTCAGCCCAGCCCAAGGGAACCTGCCTTCTGCTCTCCTGCCCAGCTGCTTTCCACACCTCCTGTGTTTACTCTGGCTGTGGGGACCTTCAGTGCCCACATGTCATAAAATCTACAGGTGGTCCCAAACCACATAACTTGGTTTTGGATCAAGATTCATATTTCCAATCACGTCTGAGTGCACGATTTCTATTATTTGGCATTCCACAGGCATGAAGTCACCATAGAAATGTACATTTGGAAAACAAGCAATCTCCAGTCATTCAAGTGAGTTTTAGCATTCATAGGTACATCCATTTCTGCATCTAGTACCAGCACTGACATTCCAATATTCCACTAATGGCTGTAATTGCAATGGGGTTACAAGAGCAGTAATAGGAATGAGGCCCCTCTATACTCTGAGTTAAGATATCATCAGAAAAAAATAATAAAGAAAGACGTAATATTCTTAAAGAGAAAACATGCTTCTATATTACAGGCAGGTTTGCTAACATTTTTAAGATTATAACACAATGTTTCAAGGCTGAGAACAGGAATGTATAAATCCAATATTCCTTTAAGAGGGTGGAACACGTTGCTAGAACAGAGGATACTCCCTGTTGCAACTGCTGCAAACCAATTTATTCCTAGGTACACATCCCTGTGAAATTGGGCTAACTTTCCTCTTTGTCAAATGTAATACATAAAGTTCTGGCAGCATCTTTTTTTTTTGTTTTGTTTCATGTGCTAGACCTGTGGGACTTTGGGCTCAATAAGGTCTCTCCAATTCAAAGAATAAAAGCTCCCAGGAAAGCGAGCCAGGAGCCCCTGTTTTCATGATAGATTGCTTGGCTTGTTGCAATCTCTTCAGCCAAACTTTTTTTTTTTTCCCCCCAGAGTGTGGTATTCACTGTGTGAATACCAAATACATGAGCTGTGATTAGCAGATTCCCTTGGAAGTCTCCTTCTGTGAGCTCTTATTTGATTTAATCTTGTCTCAGGTAAATAAAAGGAGTGGAGTAGAAATAACCTTTGACCTACTAATTAATCACTTGCCTCTGTTAACTATTCCTCCGTCAATGTTATTAAGTGGCAGGGTCTGAGTGTAAATAGGCAACCATGTAAAGAGGCTTAAATGCCATATGGCCTTACCTGCTAAGGTTTGTTTGCCCTTTGGAATTGATCCCTTAGAGTTCTTTAGAGTTATTTTCTTTTTCCTTTTTCCTTTTTCCTTTTTTCTTTTTTCTTTTTTCTTTTTTCTTTTTTCTTTTTTCTTTTTTCTTTTTTCTTTTTTCTTTTTTCTTTCTTTTTTCTTTTTTCTTTTTTCTTTTTTCTTTTTTCTTTTTTTTTTTTTTTTGTCTTCCTTCTTTATTTCTTTTTCTTTAAAATCTTAGGAAGAGATTTGCATGCAATATTGCACAGCCCAATTCAGCCCATCTCCAGGGCTGTTTGAAGACACTCAGCAATTACGGGGAAGTGGGGTTACAGATGCACTGTTCACCTCATGGTGATCAGGGTAACCAAGGCAGCAATTGCTGCCACGTGCAGAGCAGTGGTGACCAGCAACAGCTCATGCATGTATAGAATATTAGAAGTATTTACCCATAAAACCCTGATGAGGACTTGCAGTGAATGGTTAGTACTCCTTCCAACCACAAGCCTGCAATAATACTGCCCACTAGGACTCATTGTGCTGGAATACAGAAACATGGCTTTAAGCCTACTTCATTACCCACTTATGGTGTATGTTTGGTCCTGTGCAAAGAATTGGATGTGTTTTCATAGAATCATAGACTCATAGAATGATTTAGATTGGAAGTGACCTGATAGATCTTCTGATTCCAAACCCCTGCCATAGGCAAGGATACCTTCCTCTATACCATGTTTTTTTTACCTAGATGTCATTTAAGTGGAAGAACACATCTAAAGATAGAAGGTAGATTCTCTTGATGCCTCTCTGGCATGTAGGTGAGCAGCTCCTACATGTGACTTGAAGGATGGGGAAATTTATCTAGTGCTTGCAAGTGCTTGTGCAAAATTATTGTACCCTAATTCACACAGATAGTGGTACCCTACTCCCAGTTTTGTGATCCTTCTATGCTTGGATGCATGCTTCTATCAGGTGGCTTCACACAACCTTATTCTGTGTGTTTCCAGGTACTCTGTAAGGTATACTTGTAGGCAACCTGTTAAGTTATACCAAGCAAGTTTTCTGCAGAATGAAAGACTAAATTAGGTGGTGGGCAAGACTGCACAGCATAAATCTCAGAATTCAGAGAGACCAGTAGGAATGCTTTGTGTTTTTCAATGCTCACAACTTCATCTCCACAAAAAAGCACAGCTGAACAAGATCCTAATAACCTTCACATCCACTGGCTATGGTGGGAGTACTGTCACTGGTCAGATTTTAGGTTTATGAGCTCCTATCATCTGAGATTAAACTGGGCCCATGTATTGTAAATTGAGTCATAAACCAAGTGTTTTTATAGCCCTGAGGCTGGATTTGTTTTTGGGATCAATACTATTTACTTGAAATCCTTGCAGAGGTATGACCATCATCACCTCTTTGTCATGAGCTATCCACAAATGTGGTGACTGTCTGAAATCTGCATGCTTACAGTGCAGAACCAAAAAGTATTGCTATTGGTGGAGTTTCATGGCCTGGTGAAATGACCCTTTAATAAAATTGGCCAAAATCAGTGGAATTGCAGTAATATAATTGGGGTTACAGCCAGGCTACCAAGGCAGAGTCCTTCCCTCTACCTTAATGCATCAGAGAGCAGAACCTGGCCCTGAGCCTGTAATCAGTTTGAACAGGCTGTCAGGTGCTTTGGGATTTGGAGGTGAAAGGTGCTGTTTAAATGTCAGGCATCATTTACTGGGGCAGGCTGAGAAGCACAGCGTGCCAGAGACGTGGTGTTAGGAGTGATCTTGGGAAACATATTGCACTGGATATATGGATGTTGGTTAGAGCAGAGTCATGTAATTTCAGTTACTCTAAATCACCTGATGCATTTTCCTTTATTTCCCTATTTTATCTAATTTTCTCCCCAGCTTTCTTTACTATTAAAATAAATCAAACCAAGTAGCCATGAACTAAGATTTTTGTTTATACAAAAGAGGTGTGATCCCAGCTCCTTAAAGCTGTTCATATAAAATAATAGATCAGAGTGAATAATTTAAGATGGAAGGTTTATTTGGTTGTGGGTTGCTCTTTTTGGTTTCATGAAATGTTGATGAGCCAATCACAACATTCACACATCTATTTGTTATTGCAAACAGCCTACAAAGTAATGAATAGCTCACACTAGGCTGGGGAGGACATTCACTGCTGCAGTTCCAAAACACACATTCTATTATTTACACTAGTCACCTGGTTGTCTTGCTGCCTCCTGATGGCATTACTCAATTAATTAGGCAACAAAATATGAATTTGGAGTACTGCATATGTATTCACATATATGCATATGTGGGTTGGTGGCTGCTCTCAGGGATTTTCAGTGCCTCAGTAGACTTGAATCCAGTCCCAGATAAACAAGTCGGTTCCAGGAGAGGGGGTGTGCTATGAACAGCCTCTTCTGTGGATGTGGTTTTTCCTTCAGTGACTACTTGTGACTTTATCTTGCAGGTTTGCTTTTCAACAGGCTAAATCTTCATAAAAGTGAGTGTAGAAAAAAGGAAGGGACTCTCTTCCTATTTGTTTCCTCTGTGACATGAAATACCTTTCCAGGTGAGAAAGTGAACTTCATTTATCTGAATACCTGCAGAACACTTGTCATGCCATATGGCATCAATAAAGGGCTCCCCTTTCCTTTTCTGGAGCACAGTAGGTGGTAGAAGAGGCTGCACAGAGAGAGACTGCACAGCAAGAGTCAGGAAGGCTGGTCAAGGATGAGAGAGATTTTCTACTTCAAGTCACAAAATCATGGGAAATGCCTGTAGATCAGGAGAGATTTCTCTCCCAGACTGTCCCTGGGTTTTGTGTCCAGCACAGTTCCCTCAGAATGAAAATCCAGAGCTCTACTGACCCTGTCTTCAGGAGGCTCTGGGAAAACAGCTTCAGGAGAGTCTCTGTGAAAACCTTCTCACCGTTCACTATCCCTCCTTTGTGATCTGCTCACTTCTTGTTTTCCATTTTCCTCTTTTCCATTTTAGTTTCTACTTTAGCAAAATCAAACTTAGGAGTTATTTGTGTTTTCCCCTTAGTTTTGGTGAAAAGTCTTTTCACCTGTGACATACAAATCCAAGTTCTTCCTTCGATAAGAGCATGTTTTTAGAATATTTTAATTTCAGCATCTCTAAAGCGATGGACTTTTTTTCTCCTCTATATCTTTTGGTGTTTGCACATGTAAGCAGCATCCAGTGACTAGACACTGCAGAGGTAAAATTATCAGCAACATCATCTGGGAATATGTCAATCTATAAGTATCAATCTAAATTTTGGATATTTTTTATGTAAGTTTGTGTGTCAGTGGAACATGTTTGTATTTTATAAGTAAAAAAAATTAAAAGACATATGAGAATCTTACAAGTTAAGAAAAAAAATGGAGATACAGGAAATAGGGGCTATTTCTGGAGTGTTTTTTTTTTTTTTTTTTCAAAGCAGAGTTGTTTTGGTTTGATTTATTAAAAAGGAAGGTCAAGAAAGGCAAGAGAAAAAATAAAGTTAATCTGTAGGAGAATTGTGTTGCTAGAAGTGTAAGAGACAGAAGGAACATCTTCAATTTTGCATGTACTAAGGATTCTAGAAAACTATTTTCCCATTTAGAGACTGAAGAACAAATTGCTTTTTAGATGCCTCTAAATTATTTCCTTTTGTTTTTTTTTTTTTTCCCAACACTTTTGAATCAAAATTCAAGTTTTCAGCTTAGTCAAAAGGTCAAAAAAAATTTATTTTTCTTAATGGAAGAAAAAAAATATGCTAGAAAAATTAGAATATTTTGGTCACTCAATAAAGGCAAATGCTTTAAAATATTTTCAGGACATAAAACAATAATTTAAAAATTAGATGAAGATGCAAGACATTCTTCCACTCAGTATTTTTTCAGCATTTTCCATATAATGGCAAGTTTAGAAAGTGAATCTAGCAACAGAGACCTTCATAAAATGATGGTAGTTTTTTATGAGACATAGTTATGGTTTCTCCTCATAATTAATTTTATGTCTCCTTAGAAGATGTTAAGGATGTAATCACTTTGAAAGAGTATATGTGAATATAATAAAAAAATTGAAAAATAAAAATAAATTTGCAGATTTTGATAAATACAATGTAACTTGTTCAAAAAGGTTAATTTAAAGGAAACTGGTAATGAATTATTTAGTATTTCAAAATTCGGATGCAACCATATGTTAGCTAATACATCCCAAAATAAAGTAATATTTTGGAAATGTCTCAAAACTTCTCTTTTCACACAAACATGAACTCATAAATTATCTATGGTTTTAACTGAATATCCTGCACACATAGACATTATTTTGTCCCACAACTAAGTGGTGTAAATTTGTATTATTCCTATCAGAAACATGAAATCAAAGAAGACGCTAGAGAGGCCAGAGGAGAGTTGCAGAGGGACTCGGCACAAGGCACGAAGGTAGAGGACAAGGGGGAATGGCTTCATGCTGCCAGAGGGAAGAGACAGGTGGGCTATTGGGAAGGAATTGCTGGCTGGAAGGGTGGGCAGGTCCTGGCACAGGGTGCCCAGAGCAGCTGTGGCTGCCTCATCCCTGTAGGTGTCCAAGTTGCATAGGGCTTGGAGCAACCCGGTTTAGTGAAGAGTGTCCAACCAAACCATAATGATGTGAAATATCTTGGGTTAACCTTCCACTTGCACCTCCTAGGCCCACCAAGCACTTAGATCAGTGTTTGAAGGCATCTGTATTGGTTGTTGTTGCAGTTCTGGAATTTCCAAAATTGTATGGGAGGCTTAGTTTGGAGATGGAGCTGATGTTACAGAACCAAAGAAAATATGTCTACTTTCTTGCTTCTTTTTCAGACTTATCTTCCCTAAAAATAAATGTCTATTGGTAAGTATGAAAAGTTTGATTGTCATCTTATTAAGGGCTCGATGTCAAGCAGCATGGTCTCACCAAGATTATAGGAAAATTAGTTTCCGCATAAATCTTAGTATTTTTGCAGTGCCTGCTAAGCTCAGTGTTTGGACACCTAGATAGAGAAGATGGAAAGTCAGGTAAAACATTGACTTGCATGTCAGTAAAAGGCAATAATAAATCAATACTCCTGTTCTATGATGCTGGTTGTGAGGTTTGAATGACCCTGGTGTGTATCATCCTTCAGATGAATTATACTTGCTAAGCAAAACTTACTTTTTTTTTCAGCTCTACCTGTCAGAACTTTTACTTATTAGGCAGCTGGTTGCTGTTGACATTTTAATTTTAAATCCATACAACCAAGATCATAATATTACTCTGTGCAAAGCACTAATATTATTTTGAGATGGGTATCTTTCCCTTTTCCCTGTGACTAGTCTAAACAGCCATTCCATCAATGCAATTTCTTTTTTTTTTTTTTTTTTTTTGGTATTTATTTGATTATTATTTCTTCATGGTTATGTAGCTTCTAATTAAAAGTGACCTGAGGTTTCAGAGGCTCCTTATCCCTGAAGGTGAGGCTTAGTACAGGTCATTTCTTCAGTGAAACACATTCAGGAATTCCTTCTTGAGAAGCTCTAAATGAGGAATGTTGAGTGGTTGTTGGGATCTTGATGATCTGAGATGTGGAAACCTCTCTGAGGTCTCAGCTGAGCCTTCCTGTCTTTTGTATTTTATTCCTAGGCTAGAAAGAAGTGTTCAAGCTGCCTCTTTTCCGGGGAAAGTAACAGAGCATCCAGCATTTTTCAGCTTTACTGGTTGGGAAAGGGGGCAATAAAAGAATGCAGTCTGGTCATTAGGATCTTATGGTGTTATTTCAATGAAGTTTAGATGTTAACTACTTGCATTAAATGCTTTTTAATGGAACAAGCTTTTGCCAGATGGGAGAAAATATATGCTGCTTGCTATTTTATTTTTCCACATTTCCCTCAGGCTCCATTTATATAACAGCCATAACCCAATCTCCAAACTCAACTGCAATGAGGTTGCCATCTTACCCCAGCAGCATTTCCTGAGCGGAAGGGATCTAACCATGTTTCTGGAACAAGGCAGAATGTTAGAGGATACCTTAACACCACTTGCATTTCAAACAGCTAGCAAGATCAAAAGGAATTTGTTAGCACCTCATCAGTCCTCCAGGTTCAATCATGTTGAACCTTGTTTTCTGGCTGTAGTTATTTGTATTTTAATGCAGGTTTTGGGTTCAGCTCTCTCAGCATGCAGCTGTGTGGGCAACCATGCTCAAGTGTGCACCAATCCTTGATGAGGCAAGCTGGTAATACAAACTGCTGGATCAAGGTCCAGCAAGAATACTCTTTGACACCCTTCCCACTTCAAAGGAGACAAAGCTGTGCTGGAAGCCCAGCTCATAAACCCTTTCCTTAAGAGCTCCAAATTTTGGCAAAAGTGGGTTCATGTAATTTTCACCTCTAGGCAGCAGCACCATCTGAAATCAGGCAGGTCTGTGCCTTGAATTGGCTCTTGGATTTAGGACATGGGAAAGGTTTAATGAGACGGTCATGAATTTAATGCCACACATTTCAGATCATTCTTGGCTGTGGCTTGCAGTGCCAACAAGAATGTGATTGCAAAGACTCAGAGCAGGCTTGACTATCAGTATTTACTGCTTCCTGCAGTTAAATCTGCAGAATATATGCCAAGTGCTTAGGAGCCTGAGCCCTAAAAGGATTCTACCTTTCCTAGCTTTTCATTGCTCAAGGCAACACAGCTGCCTAGAAATAGTTAATGGTGCTCCTTGCAATGCCCCATTCTCCTTTAAGGGTCATCATTAACTCAATTTTAAGGCTGAACTGAGATTTAAATATAACTTTACATTATTGAGATGCAAATCACCTTGGTCTCATAAGTATTATATGTCTAAATCATATTTTTCATCATGAAGAACTCTCTCCTTTTTTAAAGTGTTTCCCTTTAAGTACATTTTTCCATTAAAATAAATATATGTTTAATTTCTTTTTCTTCTCCAAAGGCAAGGTCCTTTCAATTCATGCCAGTGTTATTATTTCTCAAAACGAGTTTCATCTTGATCATAAACATTTTATGCCAAGAATAATGCCATTTTAAAGACAATAAGTGCCTATTTCTGCCTGAGGCCATCGGAAACCCCGTAAAGGAGGCAGTAGGAATTAAAGACACTTAATCATATTTCCTCATTTTTAACTGCTATTTTTTACACTCTGAAGCAGTTTTTCTATCCTTGCTGAATCCTATTGAATGCCATAAATCTTAATTAAAGATGTAATTTTTTTTTATGAAATCTGAGCTGGAAACCACATTTCTTACTTTTAAGACTAGCACTATGTATAGGATCACAAAGCAAACAAGACTTTTACACTCACAGGGTTTCAAAACCAGTTTTTGCTGTTATTATGTCGAATCAGTACCATAATTATTATTATTGCTTGGTTTGGTGTTTTTATGATTATTGTTAATGCTTGAGCTTTGTATGTTTTGTGCACAAGACATCAAGGGGAAAAGAATAACTTACATGGGAAAAAAATAGCTTACACTAAGTTCATATCTGTATGCAAAATGAAGGAAATCTTAAAGAAATATACCCATACAAACAGGAATTTGTTTTGGTTTTTGTTTTTTTTGGCTTGTTGGGTTTTTTGAGTGTAAAACATGTTTCAGTTAGGTAGGCTTAAATAACAGCTTGTTTGGTGTAAATTTGCATTATTTTATTGAAGCCAAGAGAATGACCTTGCTTTATACAGAAGAAAATGCTGTCTCTCATAATGTCATTTTACCACTGTTCCATGTAATTTTGCTTTTGAGAGGAAGGAGGGGAGCAAAGTTCCATTGTCTTATCTGTATTGGTGGAAAGAAATAGGTACTCCACACGTCTCAAGACAAGACTTGAGTGTATGTAGATGAAACGGAAAACACTGCAAAGAGATTTTGATCTGAAGCCTGGTAAATTCAATGGGAAGATTTGTGTCAGCTCTTGATAACAGCCAATATTTGCTCTCTTTTAATGGCACCTGCTGGAAATACATCACCTGACAGCCTCGTTCTGAGCCCTGGGGCATTTTAGTAGCCTGCTCCAAAGCCAAGGAAAATCAACATGAATTTTCCCAGTAATTTCAACACCGTTTTTGATTGAGCTGCTTTGTAGACTGATGGAGGGAGATACCATTTCAAGGAACGTCACTTGGTAGGAAGCACTGGCCACCATGATGCCATGGTTTTCCCAACATTTCCCACCAGTGATGCCATCAAAGAGGATGCCACTAAACTTAACCAATCACCTAGCACTCCTGATGTGGAGGAAATAGCAGTACAGACACATCCAGGAGTGTAGCCCATCTATTCACATCTTCCAACCTGACAGGTGCTAAAAGAGCCCTTTGGCTTCCTATGGCATAATTTCAAATTTCACATTAAGTTAGTTGGGCAGGTGCATTCTGAAATACTCACAGTCCTGCTGGTTGGTAATGAATTGTCCATTTAAATTTGGCTCTTGTATCTGGAGTTTCTCCAGTTAATACTGGTACTTTTCTGTGTTTTGGAAAACAGAACAAAATAAAGGGTGGAAGTTCTAGAGGCCGAGGACCTGGTTTAAGGCTTGAGTGAGTGTAACAAAATATGACTCCTCAGTCACCATTAAGCACATTAATAATATTGCTCCTGTGAGTAATGCTCCTGAGTCCATAATGAAATATTCATGGGGATAAACCTACCTATGGCTGAGGCTTTGTGAGAGTGTAACCTTGTGCTCTCACCTTCTGCTGCAAGGTCACTCTGTTTCCACAGCTGCCAAATCAGCCAACGAGACACTAGTGGCTTTTATTAGATACTCACAGGCGCTGCTCCTTAACATAACATGACCTTCCTCAATGAAGCCTGAATCAAAAGGGCACTGATTTACTGGCTGTGAAGTGATGTTTCCTCACTGGCCTCTAATAATTTATTTAAGGAATGGTTTTGCCAGGAAAGTCTCTCATTATTTTAGAACCATCTTTCCTTTTCCAAAGGCATTTTGGAAGATAGCAAAAATGCGAAGAAAATATGTTTCGCATCACACACCACTCACAGAATTTATTTTGGGTAGCTTTCATGCCTGCAGCTACAGTATCTCACTTCTTCATGGGCACTAAGTTTGGGAGAAAAGCAGGAAGCACTTACTTTGCATCACAAATCAGTTGCTGTATTTGGTAGTTTCCATTTCATTCACGGTAGTAATTACGTGGTTACAGCTATTCTGAAGCTTCCTAGTGAAGGATCATAATTTTCATGCTTCCTCTAATTTATAAAGGGTAAAAAAGCCCCAGCCAATCAGTATCTTTTTTTTTTTTTGCCTTAAGCTGGTATAATTTCAGGGGCAAAGTTCACAAAAGAAAAATTGAACTTAATTTTGAAGATACCCTGACGAGTACCAGTAGGAGGAAAGGCCAGAAATATTGCTGGATTATGGATAGTGGGGTGAAAAAAAGGGTTCCCAGTGGGGTGACATAATTAGACAAACTGGTCTGAGGATAGGAGAGATCAATCATTCCCAATATTCAAAAATCCAGATAAAGCAATCTTTTTTGGACAAAACACCAAAAGTAAACAAAAAAATACTCAACATATCTAAGGAATAATCTTGTGCAGCATTACTGAAACAGATTCTATTTAGTCAGAAACTTTGAAGGAAGAGGATTTGACATTGAATTCTCAGCCTTTTTTCTTTTTTTTTTTTTTATTGCTATTTGCTTGTTTGTGTTTTGAGTTTTCATGAGGTCTCTCTGTTTGTTTGGGTGCTTTGTCCATGTTTATTTTTATTTTATTTCTGAGTTTTCTGTTTGTTTGGTTTGTTTTGCATTTTGTTATTAATTCCTGGGAATTCACTTCTGTGTGGTCTTTCAAGGATTTTGGCAGTCATTTCACAGGTCGCATTCTGATACCTTCCAGACATCCAGCAGTCCATATACTGCAGTCTGAGAAACACAGGACAGCACAATTTCTCCAGGCTCCAGCTGGCTTTATTTGCTATAAAACTGTGATCTTGCAAGTTCTTGGGTTTGCAAGTAATTTAATGCAGGTGAGCAGGGAACTGACACAGGTCATCTTGGGCTAGTTTAGCTTAATTTAATTTTTCAGTTCATGACATCTCTTGTTGAAAGCTGATTAACTCTGTGACTGACTTATACCACTTTTAATTTTTTTTTTTAAACAGTCATGAATAGAATGCCCACAAAAAAATATAATATTAATGAAACCTCCTTCCACAACTTGTGACAAAGGTTAATAAAATTTTTCTATGCTTTTTAGTCTTTAGGAGTTTTGTTGTTTTGTCAGCTATGCGCATACACACACACACCCACAAATAAATATATGTATACATACACCTATAGGTATTTAGGTACACACACATACATATATATGTGCATCTATATATAAAAATATATATGTTTTAAAATTTGGTTTTTATTTTCTTCAATTCCTGAAGTTAACTGATGGGTGCTGAGTTAGAGTGTTATTAAAGCGATATTTTGAGGGAAGTTTAAAGATGGCTTTTCCATATGAACACTTTGAGTGCAGGTCACAGGTTGAGAGGGTAAATACAACTCCTATATTGGTACAGAAATGTGCTTTATCCCAAAGCACTGTTGAAGCAATTCCATTGGCACCAGATGGCTGTTCCATATCTGCAGGATGGTCAAATGTTTTTGATGAGTGTCTGCAGCTGATGAGGTTAGTTCTCCTCCTGGCAATCTGGTAAGGAAATCAGTAGGGCATTTGATTTTTTTTCTTCTTTTATTCAGTAAAACCTCTTTTCCTTTGCAATGGTGAACCTGGTACTACTAGCTAAATATGAAGAGACTATTCCTGTTTTCAATGAGGATCAGGGGCAGCCTCAAAACTGGGATATGTGGACAGGTCTAGGAAGGTCTTTGTATTTCTCTTATTCTATGATTTAAAAGAAATTTTATATTTCATATTCTGTATAAACTCTTTTCTGATAGTCATTGTCACTTTAAAAAGTGAACTGAAATTTAAGGAATACTTCATACTTAAAAATGTCACCTAGTCACTTCTAGGTATTAGAATTATTTACTAGATGATAAAAATCTCCTCTGTTGTGAGCTCAGAAGAAATGCACAAGAATAGACAATGCTGGACTTAAATTATAAATGCAAAATCTCAGAACATCAGACTTTACAGATATGGGATTCAGATTCGTTATGATAGTTGAGGTTTGTGGCTCAGTTGCCTCTTTATAATGATACCTTTAAAAAAGATGTCCCAGCAATCTAATAGGAAAATTATAGTAAATAATTATATGCTCTTGGCTCAAGCTCTATTTTATTTAGTGGGTATAAGCAATGCAAATACTTGAATTACGTGGTTATTTAAACAAGGACATCTTTGTCAAAGATAATTTTTAATAAACAGCAATTTTATGATGACTAAATAATCCATGAACAAAATCATGTGTTCATGCTGAGGAATGGTTGGTCAGCCTTGGACAGATGTAGACACCCTTCTGTGGGCCTGTGAGCTGTTTGCTGATCTGAACATCAGAAGTTCTACTTCTGGATGAACCAAACGACAACTCTGCCCCACTGAGAAGACAATGGAAGGAGTTGTTGATGTAATGAACACAGCCACAAACCCATAAGAATCTAACTAAATCTGTATGTCTAAGTTGTGAAGAAAAGACCTCCATTCCAAGCAAAATACAGATACTCATTCTTCCTGGTTTCATTCTTTTCACCACCATTTCCTTGCCTCTTGTTGTATTTTCTGCTCTCATTAATTTCTTAATCAAATGGTGTCTCCTGGAAAATACCACTCCATAATGAATGAAGAAAAAATTATTTCAGAGGTTGTAATCTCCAACAATTTTAAACAGGCAAAGTGGAAAGGCATCAATGAAAGTTGTCGCTGTCTGGTAAAATTTTTCATTTCAAGAAGGAAAAAGGTTTCCTCTGACATTTTATCCTAAATAGATTTTTTAATTCTTAAATAAACTATCAAATATTTTTAGTATTTAATTTTTTTAAAACAGAATATAAATTATGGCAATAATATCTCATGAAGTGCACACACACATATAAACGTATAGGTCTATATTACATTCTTACCTTTTCTATATAAAAGTAAAGTACAAAATTCTACTTCATCAAAAGTTAATTCTTTAGGGTACCAAGGACCCTGAGGACAAGATATTTTTGAAGCCTTGTGCGTTTCAGTTTTTGTTTCTTGGTTTTTTTTTTTTTCTGTTTGTTTTGTTTTGTTTTGTTTTGTTTTTGTGTGTGTGATTCAGAAGAGAGAGAAAAAAAGGGTTACAATAGTAGAGCTAAATGGGGATTTTTTTTTTGTATATTTAAATGCTCCTCCTTTCACTAGGCCTCACCTGATGGCCCTGCAGGAGCCTGGACAGAGAGGAGGATGCTCTTGAGCACCTCGTTCTGTTGCAGTGAGTCCCAGCTCTCCTGCAAGAACTTGCATTTGTGATCAAATATATGACCTGCCTGAAGGGTTTTAATCTCTGGCAACAGAAAAGACACAAGTGGTGCTTACTTTGAGTAGAAAACAGATATCACCTCCAGGGCCATGTGGCAGCACACTGCATCTTCTGGGACTGTGGATGTGACAAAAAAAACAGGGTTGGGTTGAATTTTTGCCCATTGAGCTGGGGAAGGGCTATACTTAGAAATGTTGTATTTTGTGAGATGTATATAATATAGGGTTATTTTTTTTTTTTTTTTTTTTTTTTTTTTTTTTTTTTTTTTTTTGAGACTGTCTGGCTGCATAAGCCATGGCAAATTCAGGTGTCCCTCACCAAGCTGTACCCAGTGTGGCACACTGCGCTTTGAAGGCAGCAAAGCTTGTTCCTGACAGGAAATTGTCACAGATTTAATTACTAAAACAATATTGTTAAATTCCAGTGCAATATGTATTGTCACCCATCAGTTACTATAATTACTGTACAGATACAATCTGTTCCTTGATAAAACATAGAGGTTCGTAATGTATATTAAGCTCACAGAACAAACCCTGCCTGGGACTCAAGGTCTTTTATCCACTTTAATTGTTATTACTTGTCACTGTGTGGTAGCTGGGGACAATTGTTCTCACATTGTATGTTCTGAAAGAGCAGAAGGCATTGAGATGATGAATTGGTAAAATGAAAGCCAGCAACCTGGATAGGGGAACAAGTTGTCCTGGACAAGTTCTTCTTACTATTCACAAGAGGCTTAAAGGCCACTTGTGAGCTGGATCACAGAACAATTCAGTCAAAAAGGACTGCTGAGGGACATCTATCCCCAGGTCTCCTATTCCTTGAACTGTAGAAAGGTTTGGGTTGGAAGGAACACAAAATCCCCTCCCATTCCAATTCTTCCTGCTATGGGCAGGATCACCTTCCTCTATCCCAGGTTGCTCCAAGCCCCATTCAGCCTGGCCCTGGACACTTCCAGGGATGGTGCAGCCACGCAGTCAGGGAGATTCCAGTTTCTGCTAGCTAATTTCCTCAGGCCACATAAGTCACTGAATAAGAATTTTTCATTCCAGAATGTCAACCTTCCAGTCCAATATGGTGTGATCTACAAACCCCATCCCCCTTTTCAGGCTCTTAATAAAGAGCACAGACTGGCTACAGGCTGGACTTAGCATCACCACTCTAAAACCCAGAAAGTATGGTTAATTTTCTACAGTCCAGCCAATTTTCTGCAATCATCACATCACAGGATGTTTATTCAGTTTATGAATTGGCAAGTTGGCTATGGTGTATTCCAGCAAACTGAGTCAAAATCTTTGCTGGAGTCAAGGTGTGCAACTCCTCCTGCTCTCTCCCTGTCCTCAGAGCCATGATTCAAATCTCAAACACAAAATACCATGTTAGTTCTGCAGAGAGGAAAATTGAAGCACAGGTAATTAAATATGCCACTGGTTCCTAGTCTAGCAGTAAAGGATATTAAGAAGGTAGTTAGGAATTCTTTAGGGCTTTGGAAGGCTTGTGACTTTTGTAGGAGCAAGGAATATTTTCTGCATCTTGGTAAGGAGAGGTACACTACAGCTGCTTGTTTACAGAAGGCTGGATCTCAACAGCACATGCCAATCTGTCTCTGTGTGTGATATATAATTTTAATTACCCTGAGTTTACTTTCTTTATAGACAGCCCTTCCGTTATTTAAAATTAGCCCTCTGTGTATCACCCCACTGACATGGATAAAGAATTCCAATCAGAAACATTGCCCTAATTCAACTAGATCAGGGGCACACCATATTTTTCAGTTAAACAAAGAAAACTCAATATTTAGATCATCTTTCTTGTTCCAGCTGCTGCCCCTTGCGTGTTGTGTAAATTAAGAGCTCTTGTGCTAGCCATTGATTTTTCTTCCCAGGATCCCAAAGGGACACATCCTGCTAGGTTTATTCTTGAGGAAGCCCATTCCACTGCTGCACAAAGCTGGCATTGTCAGGAAGATTTAGCTCCCGATGACAAAACATCTTTCATTGTGAATTCTACTCATCATAAGGAGCTTACAAATCCTAAATCACAGTGGGGTCACCCTTTCTTTTGCTCTCAGTGCACCATCATAACTCTTCCACCTTAACTATCAGAGGAATGCTGCCTATGCCTCTTATCAGGCCTGGGTCAAAGGTGAATATCTGAGCTTCTCGGTCACAGTGACACCAAGTGCTGTGAAATATGGTAATAACGATCTTTCAGGAATCTCTGGGGCCATTCCGTAAAGCAAAGTGGTTCTGCATGACTCTGCTTTTTGTCTTCCACTGCAGATGTGATGCTACCTTGAAAGAAGAGGCAAAAAATTTCCCTGAAAGCAGCTTCTCTGTTTGCAGTGGTAAGGGGGAAAGGGGTGGGGTTTAGCCATTGGTGGTAAGGGAGAACAGTTGGGAGAGGGTATTTGCGGAACTCTCTCTGGTCTGTGAGCTCAGCAATGCAGGCCACCATTGTAAATAGGCACTGATAACTCCTAGAGATATTCAGTAACCTTTCAGCACTCCTTCCTAAAATAGACTTCTTTTCACTTGGGAGAGAGTAGAATGAAACCACAGTATCATCCCTGAGCTAAAATCTTCTAGTTATCAATTACTCCCCCTCCTTGAGATAAGGGTTTTTTCCCCTCCTACTTACTGAAATTCTGGCTTTCAGTCTGGTCCCTACTAGTTTTCTTTAGATAAGAAAAAGGAAAAATTGGATATAGAATCATATAATCATTTAGGTTTTAAAAAAAACCCTCCAAAATTGTTTAGTCTAACAATTAACCCACATAAAATATTTTTGGATCATAAACACACCTTGGGTTAGGAACATCCAGGTGACTGACAAAGAGGAACAGAGGAGATTCCCTGAGCTGGTGGGAGGCATCAAGGGAAGAGTGGAGGGTCTGTTGAACAAAGTGCTCTTTATTCTGCAGAGCACAGGGAGCTATGTGTGTGGAGGGTGATTAGAGCAGATAGACCAGCCACTGCCAGTGTGTTCTGAACCTGTAATAGTCACAACAGAAATAAAAACACTGTGAGATGGAGCATGATTTCCTATGTCTGGGCATGCAGAAGGAGCAGGGAGGCTTGCTCACCTCTTGCTGCAGCAATTAGAAGGCACAAAAGAGACTTTTTCTCTGTGCATTTAGGTAATGGGCAGAATCTAAACAGACTCTATTGCTGCAGACAGCCCTATTGAAGGTCACTCCTACAAAGACCTATTGCATTTCCCTAACCTTTAAAGGAATTATAATAAAAATGTGCTTCTCTCTAGTGCAGCAAATGTGTTCTAATAACACTGTGAGGCTAAATTTAGCATTTACTCAGTAACAGCTTGCAGTCCCAGCATCACAGAATGCCCTGAGCTGAAGGGACACATAGGGATCTCACCTTGTGCCTGAGAATGTTGTACTAACAATTCTTTAGCTCTGTCAGGCTTGGTGCTGTGACCATTCCCTGGGGACCCTGCTCCAGTGCCCAGCCACCCTCTGGGGAAAGAAGAGCCTTTATCTAATATCCAACCTAAACCTCCCCTGCCACAGCTTCAGGCCATTCCCTGGGGTCCTATCACCAGAGAGAAAAGAGGGAGCTGCAGACCACAGTGAGGTCTCTACTCAGACAATATTCTACCCCAAACCCCCTTTTGGCCTCACTTCTGTTCTCCTTGCCTCTCACACTCCCTGTCTCAGGTCACATCTGACTCCTCCTCCCCAGTGTGCTCAATAGCCAGAAACCTGGTCACTAATTACTGTGGTGAAGATTTGCAACCTGTCTGGCAGTGCCAGGAAGTGGGGCACAGCCTTTGCAGGTTGTGAAGGGATCAATCAGGCTCAAGTAAAAATCAGAGTGTTTCCAGCTAATTCTGAGGGTTGGTGATGACAAGCACCATTGAGCATAGATGTTTGGCTGTCAAGTGTGCAATACATTTGGGAACTCACCCCATGGGAAGGGCAATGGGAGTTTTGTATTTTACTTTTATCTTCCATCCTCAACTCATTTGATCACACACACCAAGGAAAAAAAAAAAAAAAACGGCTGCTGGTGATGGGGAAGCTGTCCATGAGGAATTTTCAAGTCTGTTTTCAATCAGGCTGATATATCTTTTCCCAAGGTTGGTGTTCCTGCCACTCTCTGTCCCTGCTTCCTCTGCCCCTTTTCTGAGCTCTACCGTGAAGTTATTTTTCTAGGGGTTGTGACAAGAGACTCAGCAGACTTCAGATTTTTGATGTCTTAAAGTGCAATTGGATATATGGGAGATGTGATGCCTAAAGGAAAATAAAGGTCTCAGGCCTTTGGCTGCTTACAAAGTATCTTTTGACTGCATAGTAATTCTGTCAGTATTATTAAACAATATTGTAGTAGTAACAAAGAATAGCCAAATGTCAGCAATTTAGTATGCTATGTGGGAAAAAAATTAGATTCTGCGTTAATTGAATAGTCAGGAAAATGTGAGAATGAATCCAAGTTTTCATTTACAGTTCTGACAGAACAAGAAAACAACAGATTTTAAGACCAGAAATAGACCTTAAGCTATCTGCTTTTCAATATAATCCAATTTTTTTAAGTAGAAATAGTAGTTTAATTTCCATTTTCTCCTTGTTATGTTTTTAAAAATGGGGAAGGAAAGTAAAGGTGTGAAAAAAAAATTGATGCAATTGCTCCCCAAGTTGGAATTTACAGGTACCAAACTTACCATTTTGGATGACACTCATATATGTCTAAGCACCAGAAAGAGGCCAACAGTCTGATCCTTCTTATGCAGAATACTACAGAAGATGTGCTATGTGGAAGTGGCAAGAGGTCATTCCTTGTCATAATACAAGCATGATGAGAGCTTGTGGAGGGGCTGCCATTTGCTTTTGCGCATCACATCAAAGAAAACATCAAGTTACACCTCTTTATTCACCCTTCTTGCAGAGCAGAGGCATTGTGGATGCTTGTTTCAAATACTGTGGGTGGTTGACCCAAAACCCACTTGTTTGAGAAACAAGTGAAATTGTTTGTAGCTGGTGACCTTTTTGTGGGTGTCCCCCCTGTACTCCATATGAGAATTTCTATATACAAGTATTACTTTTTCCTTTATGCTAATAATACTGACAATTGTATGAGAAGGAGAGTGATATGTTCTTAAAATGACTGACACTGGCTTTGCCTAAACCTTGGGAGATTTTCTGAACAAAAGAAGAAGTTCCTTGGATATTGGAGGAGTAATTGCAAAGGCAATAAATATTTTTCACATTTAATTAGGTTGTTTAACCTGTCTAACTGCTTCTGCATCTTGTTTCCAGTCATGAGTAAGGGCAAAATGATTTGAACTGAAAATGAGAAGTATCAAATTATATTATTTTCCTATAAATTACTGTGTATATGAAATACAGAGAGACATATTTAGTCATAGAGATGATAGAGGAAAGAAATTAAGGATCATTCTTCAACTTAAAAAGTATTAATTCGTGCCTTTGGAAGCTGTCTTTCATACTTCAATGCAGGTATAAAGGGTCTTTTGGAGATTCTCAAGCTAATTAATAAATCCAATGAAAAATTACGTGTCATCAACTGTAATCCTTTCTACAATATGTGTCTTATGAAAAGCAAAATTATCAAGTGCATGCAGTTAATGGCAGATGGGAATCACAGGATAATACAATTTTGGAGGAGCTCCTGGAAGTCAAATCTTCAGCTCAGAGGATGGCTTGATCAGATCAGATAAACCAAATCTCTGTTGAAGCAATGAATAAAATAGTAAGGCTTTTCCCTTGAATTACCTTAATTTGCACGTTATTCATGAGCTTGAATTGTGCACCACCTGCTATCATTGAGGTTTGTTAGGAGCCATTGTAACAGACCCAGTTAAAAATGTTTGTCCTCTTTCTTATAGGTCCTCTTTACGTACTCAGAGGCCACAATAAAATCTTCCTCATTATGGACTGTATAAATCTATACTAGTTTCTCCTATACCAGGGAGAAAGGGAGACCATGGTAAATGCAGATGCATGAAATTAGGTGATTTATTCGATTTTCAGTGCCTAGATTTAATTTAGTATTTTCCAACCTGGATATCTTGAACATTGTTGATATGTGGGCAAAATTTACTTACACTGTGACTCAAGATGGAGGTGGAAAAGTCCTTACAGAAAACTTATAATGTGGCTGAGGTGAGAAACTATTACAGTTGCCGTATTTTTTTTTTCTACCCCTTAAAATTATAATTTCTTTCACTATCTCAAACATTCAGATAAAATTCAATTAACTATAGACTAAATTGATTTCTTATTCTTGTTATTTAGAAATATAAAGAGCTCTTGAGAACATAATGTTTTTCCTTTCCTTGTTTTGACTTCATGAGTGACCAAGGTGATATAATTTCAGAGAAAAGGAGAACATGGTAGCTGCATGCAGTAGTTCTGGCATCAGTAGCCCTGAGGACCATTTCGTCTTCAAATCCAGGTACTTAAAAGATTAGTTTAAGCCATGAGGCAGGAAGGATTGCCTTGATATGCAATCATATCAAGGGAGAATTGCACAGGATTCCCTTCTGAGTAGGTTGGTTTTGAATTTAAGAAAAAGTAAAAAAAAAAAAAAAAGAATTTCAGGTCAAAACAAAAAAATATAAAGAAACACATTAATAAAACTGAAGCTATGAGATTCTGGCTTTCAAACCTGCTCAAAAGTTGAAGTTACTTTAGAGTTTTATAGGATGTCAGTATATTTTACTTTCCTTATTTTCTCAGCAGTTGCTTTCTCTTGAGCTCATTGGGCTTTATTTATGACTGCAGAATTGCCTATGATAACAAGAAACAAACCCGCACCAGAACAAAACTGCTGTTTAAGAGATGTTCAAGATATTTAGTAATTTCTTAAGAATCTGGGTGACTTTTGTATTAACAGGTAGGCATCTGTTAGAGTGGAATTTCACTGAGCAGCTTAATTAGCTCTTTGTGATATTTAATGTTATGTTAAATGACTTACCAGAAGTTATTAATTAAAGTATTAAAATCTCATTATTTGTTAGTAATGGGGCACATGAGAAGAGGGAAAATAATAGGACTTTATTATTAACACATTTTAGGGAACATCCAATAAATTTGATAAACAAGAAATATGCATCTGGTTGTTTCCACTTGTTGCATAAAACACCTAATAATTTATACGTTACAGGGATCCCAAAAATACTAATGTATGTCCAAATATATTAAACTACTATCAGTGTTGGTTGGTAATTTAAATAAACCTTTCCATAACCAAACTTAGGAAATCAGGGCTTCCTCAAAGGGATTCTCAGCTCCTTAGAGAATATTTGTCTGTATTTATCCACACACTAAACCCAAGGTGAGAATGTATGCTTCAATCTTGCCTATTTTTAATAGTGGAGATGGCAACTGATTTGCTTTTTACTGGGCACAACAAATGCTGTGTGCCATGGTGACAGAAGATCAACCTCATTATCTTCCCTGTCTACCACTTCCTCTATAAGGTCTTCATGTCTTGATGACTTTCCACTCTTCCATCAAGGTTTTCAGAATTCCAGGAGTGCCCAAGAGGTGAGCCTGTTCTTGGACACCAGGGTCTCTCACCTGTCGTAAAATGTCTATATTGCATGTGTGTGTCTGATCTGGGAACAATACAGACTTGAGGGTGTGATTCACCTCATCAGAAATGGCATAATTTCTTAATTATGCCTATTTTCTAATGAGGTGAAAAAATTTAACTTGAATGTTATTGATAACACTGTCAGATTTCTTTCCCCTGTAGTGGTAACCCCGATAGATTTTACAGATAGATATGATACCACAGATATCTTCAGTAGTGGTGTAGCAGTATCACCCCAGCTTTTACTTGCCTGTGTTTTCCTGTGATGTGTATTGTGATCAATGTAAATGCCATGTAAATCTGGGTTCATTCAGAGTGCTAGGAAAAAAACCCAATCCATCATTAATGAAGGCTTCAATTTCTCTGTCCACTTCACACTCTGGAAGAAAAACTTGCTTCACTGGAGGAAAATATCCATGTTGCATAATTCTGCTGCTTGCATATTAAAAAAAAAAACAACAAAAACAACAATAAAAAAAAAAAAAAAAACAAAAAAAAAAAACAAAAAAAAAAAAAACAAAAAAAAAAAACCAAAAAAAACACCACAACAACAAAACATGCCAGAGAGTTTAATTGTATTCCTTTTAGCATTCAGTCAATGTTCTGAATTACTTAGATGACTTTTCTATTGTGATCTCCTTATATTTTATGAGTGGTGTCTCATTTAAAGCTCTCTTTAAGGATGCAGCTCAGAAACCTTACTGCTCTCAAAAGTCAAAGGCAGTTCTGGTTGTGTAGAGTGCCTGTGGGGCCAGTAAATGTTTTAGAACTTCCAGCTGGACTTCTAAGGAGTGTGAAAGAGACACGAAGAGACAGAATACCTCAGGACTCTGATGGTACCCACTGTCTTAATGAAATTAATAAGCAGATCTCCAAGGGATTGCATAGTTTCTGCATCTTCCACAGAAAATCTGAGCAGATATATTCAGACTCAGGCTGAAGCTCACAGCAGGTCTGAATGTGACCTTGAAATTTTTTTCCTAATGAGCAGCAATCACAAAGGACTAATCAAATGAGTCAGCATGGATTTTGGTCTAAAAGAAATAGAGATGCTTGAATGGTGCTGTTTCAACAATGGAGTGAAGAGTATAATTCTGGTCCTGTTGGACATTTCCTCCCCACTACAGTATTGCAACAACCTTGGGGAAAAAAAAAGATAACAAGAACAAAAGATTGAATGCATTGACATGGGTTTTGGGTTTATATTTTGTCTAGTTATGCAGCATTGGACAAGGAAGAATATTGTGTTCAGCTGTGGAAATATTTCTGGTCACTGAGAAGTATTTTGGCTAGTTGTCCTCCTCACATTCAAAGTCTCCTGTGCCAAACTGAATTTCTCAATTTGTTGATAAATTCCAAGTATATGCATGTTGAGGGCCAAGATAGTGCATACTAAAAGAATGAATTTGAAGTAAGACTTGGGAAAAACATTTTCAAGAGTGAGCTAGGCATAATTAATAATATTTCATGTTCAAAAGATGTGAAAATATGAATAAAATACTAGAAATTACAAAGGAAAATAAAACTAACAAGGAAACTAGAAATGTCAGTTATTTTATAGGTTCATGGATAGTCTATATTTGAATTATTCTCAGAAAGGATGTGGGAAAATAATACAAAAACTACAATGGTGAAAACTAAATTCCATGAGGAGGTGTAAGGCTGTGGTTGTAACAGCTTCAATATTAGACAACCAGGGCTGTCTATGATGCTCAGAAACTCAAGAATGTTTTATGGGGATAGTACATTGGAAATAATAATTAGTGTTTTCACAGTTAAGAAATTATTATAAGAGGGCATTGGATCAAATTTTTGGGCAGAACTTTTAATGCAAATTTGATGATGAATTATTTTGTAATCAAATGCATGGTTAAACTATTAACTTGATGCCAGAACATATTGTGGAGGTCAGACATTAATTATTAAATTTACTCATTGAGAAACAAGCTGCTGCTTGTAAAGTTCATAAGATAGTGAAACAGGGAGGTTATGCCAAGAGCAGTGTGCTATTCTAGTACCTCATTACCCAGATCTAAGTTATTTTCCTAAGCATCTGCCATTAATGCTATTGCAGATACAGGCTAAATAAGCCTATGATATGAACACTTATCTTTACATTTCATATTATATTCTTATATCTATATTTGCATCTTTTTAGATGGCTGCATGGGAATTATAATAATAGAGTGGTTAAAGTGATGAAAATGTATTTGACTGAGAAAGAGGGTCAGTAGGAACGCACAAAAGAAAATAAAAGGGGGAATATTTCTCTCAGAAGTTATTTCAATTATTTATGTGTTTTTTAATATACACAGTCAGAGGAAACAAAATGCACAAAATAGTTGTTTTTTACCAATCTAAAATGAGATCTTAAATATTTAATCTGGTTCAGAAGGTATACCACTACTCTGGAGACATTTTGGACAAATAGCATGGCTAAGACGGCCAATGGCCCCTGGGCTGCCCCAGCCAGGGTGTGACACAGCCCCAGGGCAGTGCCCGTCCCTGTGCTGGCACTGCTGGGGCACCTCCAGTGCTGGGGACAGCTCTGGGCCTCAGGCCAAGGGAGACACGGAGGGGCTGGAGCGTGTCCAGGGCAGGGAACGGAGCTGGGGAAGGGGCTGGAGCCCCAGGAGGGGCTGAGGGAGCTGGAAAGGGGCTCAGCCTGGAGAAAAGGAGGCTCAGGGGGACCTTGTGGCTCTGCACATCCCCCTGCCAGGAGGGGACAGCTGGGGGAGTCGGGCTCTGCTCCCAGGGAACAGGGACAGGAGGAGAGTGAACAGACTGAGCTGAGCCAGAGGAGGTTAGGATTAGATATTAGGAAAAATTTCTTTACCAAAAGGGCTGTCCAATCCTAACACAGCTGCTCAGGGAAGCAGGGGAATTGCCATCCCTGGAGGGATTTAAAAGCCATGCGGATGTGGCACCTGGGGACATGGGTCAGTGCTGGTCTTGACAGTGTTGGGGAAATGGTTGGGCTTTGCCAACCTAAATGATTCTATGACACTTTGAATAAATATGTCCACCCTTTTTCAGTACCACTCAACCTCAAACAATTTTGTTAGCAAGTTTATTGAGTGCTTAAATGTTCTAACTGTAGATTTTAGGGAATCTGACCTTTCCTCCCAAGTCAAGATAATTTAAACATCTGGCAGGGACACCTTCCACTAGACCAGGGTGCTCCAAACCCTGTCCAAACCGGCCTTGAATACTTCCAGGGACGGGGCAGCCACAGCTGCTCTGGAAACCTATACCAGGGCCTCAGCACTCTCTTAACAAAAGATTCATTCCCAGCATCCCATCTAACTCTGCCCTTCATCAGTGTGAAGCCTAGCACATGTCCTTGTCCAAAGTCCCTCTCCAGCTCTCATGGCACTGGAAGGGATCTAAGGTCTCCCTCTCCCTCTCCCTCTCCCTCTCCCTCTCCCTCTCCCTCTCCCTCTTCCTCTCCCTCTCCCTCTCCCTCTCCCTCTCCCTCTCCCTCTCCCTCTCTTTTCTCAACCTTTCCTCACAGTAGACAAGCCCCATCCCTGGAATCCACTTCTTGTCTTCATGACTACACTTCAATGTGTAAAGATTTTATCTAGTTAAAGGTAATTGCATTATCTGAAAAGACTCTAAAAAGTGGACCTACTTTTTAGATTCCATTAGCTCATCTTCCCATAAAAATTACCTCATTTTCTTCTTGCCTCTATGATGTATGGAGCACAAGCTGTAGGTAGAGAATGGTCACTTTATAAAAAGTTGAGACAAATCCAAGAGGAATTCCAAATTGCACTAAATGCAAGATGTCTGTGTAGCCTGGATTGAAGGGCTGTGTGCTTCTGGTTTCAGTGGCCAAAGGAGGTCATTCAGATACAAAAGTGAAGCAGAGGAGGCCTTCAGACAAGCAGAGGGACCAGAGGAGCCCTCAGGACAAGGAGCTACTGAACTGAGATGAAATCTCATGGGATTGCTCATCCCACTAAAGACAAAGGTGGCAGGTAAATTACTTGCTCTTGTGAGAGCAAAGAATGAAGTCTTCCAGGACAGCACACAGGGAATGAGTATGAGCTGAATACAAATAAATTTTAACTGGAAACAATGGAAACAAGAGATAAGAAGTTTGGCAGTACCCTCTAACAGGATAAGGATGGGATCCTCACTCTCAGAAAGTACTTGCTGAGATGATTACTGGTGTGAAAATCATTTGCTTCATGACCAAAAGTGTCTGGTCTGGTGTTCTGATGCACAATACAGAACACCTTCTGGTGCTTCAGCAGTGTGATCACTGTGTACTGTGCAACATACACCAATTTCACTTCTGGTGTCTTTTCCTTCTCTGTCCCTACAACTATCACAGCTTATGGAGGTTTTTCGATTTGAGATTGTTTCCTCTGATATTTAGCCAGTACCTTTTGTGACTCCAGCCAGTTACTCCTGCTTTAAGCACTACATTAAATTACTTCAGTGAATACTGGAATGAATACTGAATATACAGAAGTCAGAAAAAATTAGCATGAAAACTTTCCATGAGAATTACTCTGATCTCTGTACAAATGATTTGCAAGTTTTAAATTATAAGCCTTCATACATTTCTTTCTTATTTTTCATTTTGTTTCAATTCAATTCCCTAAACCAGTCAATTGCTCTGTTTTATACAGGGACTTGGAAGATGCAGATAACATTTGTTTTCTGAATGGGGAAAATTTGGTTTTCTACACTGAGCTGAAATTTATATCTTCTTTGTGTACACATTTGTGTTCAAATCAAGAAAAGGAGGACCCCACAAAATCAACCCTGCACTCATTTTCAAGGAGCTTTATGACATTCTTGCTGCATGTTCTTTCTGGCTTGGGTGATGGGAAGATAGGGAGCAGCACAAGGCAGCCTCACTGGTCACATATTCACTGCTCACATGCCTGCATTCAGAGACAACTTCATTGACTGTATAAAATGAGTATTATGAAACTCATGGAATTCCTAGGGGAATACACCTATGCCTCAGCAGGAGATTGTCCACTGCCTCTTCATTCAACAGGATGTTCTCACACTGAGCTACTGCTGCTGCTGCTGAGCCTCTGTTGGGAGAAGAGGCACAAAAGTTATTTAGTTCCCCTCAAAAATGGGATCATATGACAAAGCCTGTATGCAAGTAGGTCTATAAACAACATGCAATTCTAAGCAGCCAGCTAGAAAAAGTAATTAAAGAGGACATCTAAATCACAATAAAGTGCATAGAATTTTAAATAGCCTAAATGTATTTCTGCCCTCCAGCTAAGTAATTTGCAATCAACTTGTTGATTCTTTTAACTACACTTTAAAACCTATCTCTTCTACAGAATAAGCTTTCACACAAACACAGAGATGAAATCCATTCTCCCTAAACTTTTTGGTTTAAAATTTTTGATAGGAGCAATCTGCAAATAACCAAGCTGCAGCTTAACTTTCCATCTCAACAGATATATTGCCAGGCACAGATTCTTCAGGATCTGCAGGGATGAAGGGTAATAATTTCCTACCATTTAAGACAGTCTCTGAAATAATTTCTAAATCCTCTAGGCTTGCCTCCCATCCTTTCTTTACCTGGTCATACAGATTACATGCAGAAAACCTGTGGATTTAGTAATGCAGTCTGCCAGTGGTGTATGGGACTTTTTGGTGTGCATGGGAACTGCATGCTCAGCTCTTCTGTTCTTAAAAGGGATGAGCTCTTCCTTGAGAACTGCTACAGTGATGTGCCCAGGGCACTAGGACTATCAGCAGAGTTATGTTCAAATGATAAATTTCCCTCTCATTTAGCAATACCACACTGCCCCGCAGCCTCATAGAATCACAGAATAATTGAGGTTAGAAAAGCCCTTCTAAGGTCTCATCAAGTCCAACCATTAACCCAGCACTGCCAAGGTCACTACTAACAAAAATAAGTAAAACATCCATATGGCTTTTAAATCCCTCCAGGGATGGAGACTCTCCCACTTACCCAGGCTTCCTGTTCCAATGCTTCCCAGACCTCTCTGTGAAAAATTTCCACCTAATATCCATTCTAAAAGTCCCCTGGCACAACTTGAGGTTGTTCCCTCTCCTCCTGTCCCTGTCCCTGCTCCCTGGGAGCAGAGCCCAACTCCCCCAGCTGTCCCCTCCTGGCAGGGGGATGTGCAGAGCCACAAGGTCCCCCCTGAGCCTCCTTTTCTCCAGGCTGAGCCCCTTTCCAGCTCCTTCAGCCCCTCCTGGGGCTCCAGACCCACTCATGAGTAGTTAACTGATGTGTGGGACTGAGATACTGTGATTAACAAAGCAGTAAGTCAGAAAACTTGTGTGAGCATCCATTGCTCCAAAGGGGTCCAAGAAGACAAGTCATTGGCAATTCCTCTCCTTCATACATTTGTCCTTGCTTTGCCTTTATTTACAATTTTGACTGATCTATAGTCCTTGCAGCCTTAATTTTGCATTCATTAACCCTATGCTTCATACCCATACATTGACACCTTTTAATGTAGTGATGTTTCCCTCCTTTGGCCACTTAAGGGTTAAGGTGGGATGTTTTGGTGGAGCAATAATTGCCTCAAAGCCTTCCCCAAACTTTGCAGACATGGAATTGATATTTTTACTGAGTCTCTGCTGGTCATAATCCACAGGAATGCACCTGGATGTAATTGTGCTTGGATAACTAAACCTGAGTGATGTGTTTCATTTAGTGGGGACTCCACTGGCTTCCTTGTGCAGATTAGAGAGTGATTCAGCATTAATGGGGAAAAGTGGCAAAAAATGGTTAGCTGAGCAGTGCTAGAAGTGGAGCCATATTGGGAGCAATTGAAGGAGGAAATGGTCTGGATTTATGGTCTGCATTAAAGTTATTGTGGGTCCCATGGATACCAGGAGTGTCATGGAGACACAGCTAATAGGATTTTTATTGGATTATTGTCCGGCTGCTGCACCTGCTTCCGAAGGGGACAGTGCAGTGGGTTTTCTGGCACAGTACTTGAACAACGGATCAGAAAGGAGCTATGGCAACTGGAAGCTCCAATATTAATTTTTAAGGGAACTTTTACAATTGCCTCGAAGCTATTTCCAGGAAGGCAGCAGCCAGTGAGTACCATACCCCTTCTCTCTCTTTACAGAATGTTCAAGTGTAGAAAATATGTTGTTGGAGTAAAGACACCAAGGACTTAGTTTGCACACTTCTACTTTTTGTGGTCCAGATGTAGGTTATTTTTTTATTTGAATTGACTTGAGGGAAGGTTGCTTTTAAAGCTTTTATTTTTTGTAACAGCAATTTTGATTATTGTTGGTTTTTGTAGTTCTCTTTTGTTTTGTGTTTGTTTTTGGTTTTGTTTGATTTTGGTTTGGATTTTTTTTTCACAGTGACAGAGAATCATGGGATCATTAAGGTTTAAAAAGATACCTAAGGTCTTTGAGTCCAACTATTAACCTAATCACATCCCCAGATGCCACACCTACAAAGTTTTTTCAACACTGCCAGGGATGATGATTCCACCACTCTCCTGGGCAACCTGTTCCAATGCTTGACCACCACTTCAGTGAAGAATTTCTTCTTAACATCCAATCTAAATCTTCCTTGGCACAACTTGAGGCCATTTCCTCTCATTCTACTGGTTTCTCATTTTCCATTTCTCTTGTGCATTAGGTTGCAGTACATTCCTTCTCTGTAGCCCAAATCAAAACTTCTTCACCTGTATCTAAATTTTGCTAAACGTTCCGGGTGCAGACCCTCTCTAGTCGTTTCCATCCTTGAAGATCACAGGGTTTGTTTCTCTGTTTCACATTCAACAAAGCATTTCCCAACTCTGTTTTAGTTCTTTTGTTATACAATAGAGAAATGTACTGAGGGGGAAAAAATTGTGAGTTTTCATCAACATTCATTTTAATTTTTACTCCTGTTTTGTACTGAAGCTGAACATCAGAGAAACTTGGAAGCCATTGAAATTCAGGTCTCAAGATAAACATTTTTAGCATTGATTTAAGAGAGTCTTATGAGATTTTTAAGTAGGTTTGGGTGAATTATTTGTAACAAGTGATTTCATGAATTGCATCTCATTTCTTTATTCATTAATTACTTAGAAAGGGTGTGAAATTATTCTATCCAGGATTTATTCCAAAACTTTCTGGAGTAAATAGGTGGAAATAAATGCATTCTGGATCAAGATACATAGATATTTTATTAAATTTCTATTATCATCCAGAGAAGCAGTGCTTTAATATGTGTTTCTAATATATATTATATATAGCTGTTACCCACATATGAAAATGCTGTGACATTTTTGTCTATATTTTCTTGAGAGAGACAGCATCTCCCAGAAAAATCCTGTGATTGTGGTGTGAATATTTTACATTTTTTACTTTAAAGGTATTGTTTTAGAATGCATTTTTGCCAGTTAATGTAGGTAGAAAACTGAGATCATTAATATACAAAGTCATCTACTTAAACCTCATGTTCAAAACCTGGTGTCTCATTTTCAGGTAATATTGTCATTAAGAATTACAGTCAGTGGCTTCTAACAGCTAGCAAAAGCACAGCGGGACACAGTCTCAAGCTGCACCAGGGGGCATTTCGGCTGGACATTAGGAAGAATTTCTTCACAGGAAGGGTGATAAAATTTTGGAATGGGCTGCCCAGGGAGGTGGACTCATCATCCCTGGAGGTGTTTAAGGAAATCCTGGATGTAACGGTCAGTGCTTGGGTCCAATAGAAAAGGTGGTGTTTGGTCATAGGTTGGACTCAATAATCTCAGAGGTATTTTCCAACCTAATTGTTTCTATAATTTTCCACATACATTTTTTCCCCTCCTTCTCTTTTTAATCCTTTCCCTCAGTGATGTTGTTTGCCTGTATACTGGTGTATTATTCCAGCAATTTAGATAACCCTGAGGATGTTTATATCTACTTATCATGGTGTTTTATCACTTGTTTATTCACCTGAAATTCCTAATCTTTTAAATTGGAACAGTTACTGTCTCAGCTTTATTTATTTATCTATTAGTCTTTTGGGCAATCACACTTTACTCACTTTCAGTAACCATTTCTCCAGTTCATGTATTTTTGCTCCCTTATTTTCTTTTGCAATATACAATGTACTGTTGGGGATGTAACTTAAAATTTAGATTGATAGTGAAAATATATAGGAATAATTTACTTAGATAATGCAAATTCTTTGAAAATCCTACTTGCATTTTAACTTTACTTTCTCATTTATATGTTCCTGGTAATCTAGAACAAATCATAGGAAATCTATATTGGCATGCTGCTAGAATTTTCTGTAATTTGGTGTTGGTCATTGTCATTCCTCTGAGAAGTTTGGGAATTTATATATTATTGGGCAACACTAAAAAAGAGAGCTAGTGGTGTCTCTAGATTGGAAAGTAAAAGAGCTTAACAATACATGTGTAGACCATTCATGACATCCTCCATTCTTGCCAGAGCGTCGTCCTGAGTGTACTTTATTTTCCTCTACAGGTGAATCCCATTATATCCCAGTCTTAAACTGTGCTGTGCCAAGGGAAATTTATGCTGAAATTTAGGAAAAAAGTTTTTAACTGAAAGAGGAATAAAGAAATGGAAGGGTCTGCCCTGGGAAGTGGTGGAGTCACTGTCCCTGGATGTGTTCAAAAAAGGGTTGGATGTTGCACTCAGTGTCATGGAAGCTCTCTTTTAACCCAGTGATTCTGTGTGACATTTATTGTATTGTTATTTATAGTGCAATGTCTTAACAGAAGCACAAAAGCCATGGCTTCTACAAGGCAACTGACAGCAGTTCTTCTTTCTTACAGCTAATAACAAAAAACCCAACATCTTCTAAAGTTATCCCAGCTACTTTATAACTTGGCTTGGCTTAATCCAAGCATATACACCCACTTCAAGATGTATTTCAGGAGTGTATTTTTGTACCAAAAAACAATGATGGGTAAAATTTAACAGAAAGACTTCAGATGGCCAACTGCCTACTTTGAAATATTATCAAGGAATATAAGCTATCACTTCAGTCACATGTTTTTGTGAGACTTTTATTTACATACAGGATAGGTGTGTGTTTACACTCTGATGAAAATAGATTTTTGAAATTAATAAAAGTGAGGTACAATGCACGTCACCATAAGGCAGGGTGAGTAATTGCTTTCTGCAGCTGCTTTATGACTGTAAAGGTGGTCTGAAATTAGTCAGAGGTCTAACTCTACAGCTAGATAAGGCATAACCTTAACATTTCTCTGCTTCAGGTCTTCCACCTGGAAAGTGCATAGAATCTGAAATCTGTACTCATTATCTTACTAACATGCTTAAAATATTTAGGGGATAAGCTTGGAGGCAGTTAAGAACTAATTAGACAGACAAGAAACCTGTTTTCAGTTTACCAGGGGAACAGAGGCTGATTGGATGAAATGAAAAGGGCAAGGTACTGAAGTATCCTGCAAGTAATCTATTTGGACAATGAGATTATTAGGATATGGATTGTACATTTAAACATGCCTTCTAACTAATGCTGAGCAGAGCAAACACAGTAGTTGCCTGCATTTATATTGAAAATTCTAAAACATATCTGTAATCACTCAATAAAACAGTTCTGGGACAACTGTCAGTTATTTTACCCCGAAGGATGTGATTTCTGAGCTTGGCATTGGTGTGAAGGTCTGAATTTTATTCCAATGATTTGTGTACGAACATATGCACTCTCTGCCTCCAGCCACTCTCTCAACATTGGTAGTACCAGAAAAACTGAAAAGGTGAGGAGAGAGATATGTACCAAATAATGGAAACTTGGCTCAAATGATTTGAAAAGAGGGGTTGCTGTTACTCCATGCACTGACCTAGCTCTGATTGTGTGTGAAGTTACTGCCTGTAAAACCTGCCAGTTTAATATCTCTAGAGAATAATTATTTTTATTTTTTGGCCCTTCTGTAACTTACTACAAAAAAAAAAATGTGAATCCTGCCAAATGCCACCTCTGATCAGGGACACAACATCATAAACTGAAAACAGTATTGGAGACACACACATTTTGAACAACACATCACCTTGTATTGAAACAAACAAAACTAAAAAGAAAAGTTTACTTTAGGTAAAAACTTTTCCTCTCAGCTTTCTATTTTCTTAAATAGATTTTAAAGTTTTGACTGTTTCATTTCTGTAATTCCAAATAGAAATAGTAAGGCTACTACTAGAAAGCACTGACTCATAATACTCACTAATATTGCTCCTAGGAGAATAGTAGGGTCATTAACAAAATACAGTCATCACATCTATGGGCCTCAATGGCATCAGCCCAAGCTTTGTAAGAGAGTGTTCCTCCCACAGGGATTGTGAGCTCATTCAAATTTCTGCCAGTTTCCAGAATCAAACCTACAAGTTCAAAGGACTCGCCTTGACAATTGGCTGCTGGTTCCAGTGCTTCACTTCCTAGGTAAGAAAGGCCAAAAATCTCACTGCTGTCAGACATGATGCAGGATATGCTTTTGGGCTCAATACTAATAACAAAAAGAAATTTGAGAAAAAAAAATCCATATAAAAATGAGACATTTGTAGAGCAGTTTATTACACCCCAGCAGGATGCCTGTGCTTGTTTTGATGTTTTTCCTTCGTGACGGCAGAGGAAGCCGAGTCTCAAACTCTGGATTAGGCAATAGATACTGAATCCAAAGTTTGGTGAGATGAATCCTGATCTCTGAGGACTATGTCACATAGTTACTGGGGTTGAATCAGAAGTTTGTTCCAAGCATGTCCTGACCTTCTGTATTTATTTGTTTTGCAAAACACTGAGTTTAGGTGTCTAGCTGTTATTTGAAACAGCAAGACAAAGGTTCTTGATGATCACCGTAAGTGTGTTGCATCATATCATGGATTCAGAACTTTAGCTAAACATGAAAAAATATCAAAAAATGTAGTCTACACAATCACTGCCCACCCCAGGAACAGTAAGATTTTAATTAGATTAGGTTTGCTGAAAGACTAAAAAATGTTCATGAACATTTTGATAAACATAGGGAAAGTATTCACAGAGCTTGCCTCAAATTTTTAGGTAGGATACGCTGCCTCTTTTGAGAACAAAACTCATGGGTACAGCTAATGTGGGATGATTTCCAAACATGCTTTGCAAAGCACCCATAATTTCTCATAATTTTTTATAGAAGTAAGCCACAACTATTCTTTTGGTTACTTTAATTTTGGTATCTCTAGCTCACTTCAGACCTGAATTTTAGATGGTGTGCCTGACTTACAGACAGTATGAGAGACATACAGAGATGACTTTTTAAGAATGAAAAACACAAACACTCTTAGATTTGAGTAAACCTCTCAACTTTCAATCACATAATTTGCTTTAAATTATTCAGCTGTTTCTCTGACATGTATTTCATCCTTTGCACATGATTAAAAAATTCATGTGACCTGTGTACACTACTAAGATGTTATCATGGATCTAGTGTCTAGTCTTAAAAATAAGAACCACTCACTTCACTCAGTGGCAGTTTATTCAATTGCTTTTAAAAAGCAAAATTGACAAATTATTTTTCTACCATCTTATTCTGGTCCAAAGGGTGAAAAAGCACTAATTTGCATAATGTCTAAGGAAAAAAGAATTGACTGATTCAAGAAAATAGGTCTGATGATAAAACATTTACTTACCTGAAATTGACACTCAGATTCTCTTAATTTACAAAAGGTCAGTTGTATTTTTTTAAGTAATCACATAAAATATTGGCCTTCAAAATAAGAACAATCTTGTTAAGTGTTGCTTAAACTGCAGAGCAGTATCTGTCATGCAACTTATTTACTGGAGACATCATTTTTGCTTCTTGAGTGAGTTTTTGACAAATATTATGAGAGCTATTTAACTGGTTAAACATTTCATGCCATAATTTTTATATCAAATCCCTTTAATTTTATAAGTTGGTTTATTAATGGAGTAGTTTAAGAGAAACTCTATAGTGGCCTTTTTTTTGAACAGTAGATTAAATGGTTCAAATTAACAAAGACCTTTTCTGCTTTTTGCTTTAAATTGTATTTATTTATTTGTTTGTTTGTTTGTTTTTATATCAAGTCAGGACATCCAAGAGGTGAATTTCAAGTTTTAAAAGGTTTGGTTTTGAGTCATCCTTCCTCCTCACCTCAACATTATTTTTTATTTCATTCTGATTCCAGGTTGCAGGAAAGAGCACAAAGTATAGATAAAGACTCTAAAAGCTTTTCAGACTGCATATTCTCTTAGAAAATAGGATTTTCATCTTTATTTTGAAAAATCAAAAAGCTCAGCTAGATAAGGTTTTTGCTCCATATTAATGCCTTTTGCCAGATATATTAGTTTGTTCTACCTTGAGCTTGTTTGTAGAAGGAACTACCCACAAGGTTGTTTTCTTTCCCCAAATACTGATTTTTGCCCAGATAACCTCCTCTCTTTCCACCTTTAATTATGAACAGTGAATACAAGTTTAGTTCATGCTCTTTACAAGCATGCACACGTTTATACGTGCTCATTGCAAAATCTGTTTTGACAGACCCGCCAAGGCTTCTCCCAGATTAAGGAATCATAAGCAGCTTTGGACCACTTGACCTTGCTGGTTCATCATTTATGATGTTCAGAAACACGCACATGGCCAATTTGAGTTTATCTAAACACTTAAGAAACAGCTCTTAAAGATCATAAAGTGTTGCTGACAGTAACCCTCTAACCAATATGGTGAAGCTAAATCAACACTAGGTGCTGGGAAAAGACCTCTTCAAACCAAAAAACCAAAACCAGAGAGAATCAAGTTTGAAGCAGCTCTTTCTCAAAAATATTTTTTCACAATCTTGAAAAGAAAACGTGAACCACCATGAAATGATCCAAAAAGACTCCAGCACAGAGTTTTGCTCGAGATGCAATTTCCAAATGTCTGAAAGAAAAGAAAAAATATTCTTATTTTTTCAGTATCAATCACACAGAATGATTTATCATTTTAGTAAATGATGCTATATAATCTTTGTGTCACATCAAACAACAAAGCCATAAATTCACTGTTTGGTACTTACAAGGGTATCCAGGTTGAATTATCTTCTAGTCCTTTCCCTAAATTGTCACATTTACTGCCTGCTGTAGAAAGAGGAAGTCACCAATTGATTTCTAATTCTGCAAACCCCAGGGTGTAAATGTGATTAGTGGTAATTGGAGAAGTTCAGCAACTGTTAATTTCTTATCTCTTTGTTGTTTTTCCTATTTAAAATATTAACAAAATGTGTATGTAGGCCAAAACTGACTCTGATGCAGCTGAACAAATGATACGTATTTAGGCAGAGCTGTGGGACCCCAATGCATTTGTCTGAAACAAATGTGACATATGCTTCCTCTCAAAAAAAAGAAAAAAGAAAAAAAGTCTGGCAGCTAATAAACAGCACCAGAATTTTGTTGTAGCATTCATTGTCTACATGATGTCTAGTTTAATGGCATTATGCTATGTAAAAAAACAGAAGTACACTGCTAAATTTGTCTTTCCCAGTTGGCTGTCCCTGAGGAGATTATAATGCAAGCAGCCTCTTTGTTGCATGCATAAGTGTGCAAAAATTCTCAAGTTTTCAGCTGTAAAGTCAGGTGGCCAGAAGAGACATTAACCCCTGCATGGCTGAGCACCTCCTTGGAAAGGAGTTTCACTGGTGCATCTAGGAATGGTATAAAATAAAAAAATACATATTTTGCTCTCTAACTGCATAATATCTCACTTGCTTTTTTCCTAGTCAAGATTCTTCCTCATCCATAACCACAAAGATTATACTTTTAAGCAAGAAAATGGCTTTTATTTTTCAGCACTTGAAAGGAATCTATGTTTACCTTGCATTAAATAATTTTCTCCGGTAACTTAGACCCAGGAAGGCCATGTTCACAGCAGTGGTTTGAATATCTCAGGAAGCCAGCTGGAAGTTGGTTAGCTTGGCATCTACACTTCACTCTGAAAGGCTAAAGCTAACCTAATTTTAAGCAAGAGTCTTAGAATCATAGAATCATAGACTGGACCAAATAGGATAGAATCATGCTTGGTCTTGGTCTTTGTTCCAACCTTAAAAATGTAATGATTCTAGAATCTAGTCCAAGCATTCCCCCAGCACTGCCAAGACCACCACCAACCCATGTTCCCAGGTGCCACATCCTCTGGACCTGCTCTGGATGAACACCAGGAGAGCAGCAGCAGCAGCTCGTACCTGTGGCCCAGTGGGCCAGGCCTGGGCTGTGGCATTTCCAGCACTGGAGGGACTGAGCAGAGTCTGAGTGAGCCCAGCTGCAACACAGGGGAGTTTTCTGAGTTTGTCTATCTCTTGGAGTGGCAAGAAGTTTTATTGTTTAATATTGTTTAAGTTTGCTTGTTTAATAAACGAAGATACCTGTGTGCAGATGATCTTTATATGCAGCAAACCCAGTGGAAGACTATAGAACAATGAATTCAACGCTTGAGGGAAATGGCAGTGGCAGAGATTGTCTTCTCAGATGATGTAGATACTGTAAATCCAGACTTGGTACTGTGTATATCTGTGATGTGGCGAAAACTTGTAAGACTTGGGCTACATGATTATGCTTCTGCTGTAGCAATAATGGAGTGAGATGACAGTGAGGAGACTGCTTGATATGGCAAAGAAGCTCCGAGCATATGCAGATGCTGTACATGGCCCAACCCATGCCAGAATTGCAGCAGTGGAGACACGTCTGCAGAAACTAGGAGAGAAACTAGAAAACAAGATAGAGGAGACTCATAAGAAACTCAGGGAGGAGATGAAAGAGGGTTTTCTCCAAGTCTCAGCAATACAGATCAGAAATCCTGGTACCCAACACAGACGTTCCCCAGAAGGGGAAAGAAGGTACACCTCACGAGCTGAGCTGTGGTTCTTCCTGCACGATTGTGGAGAAAATATGAGGAAATGGGATGGGAAACCTACTGGTGCTCTGGCACAATGGGTGCATGAATTGAAAGAAGGCAAGACTCTGAGAGGAAGTTTCACCAAAAGGGAAGCAGGTCCAGTGGCCCATAATCAAACTGCCACATATTATGATGATGATGATATTTTTGATCCCCTTGAAGGAACCTCCAGGACATATGCCCCAGGAAAGAAGGATAACGAGGCTTAGAGCGGCCCTGCCTCTAGTCAGGTAGAGGCGAGGGAAAACCGTGTCTTTTGGACTGTGTGGATTCGTTGGCCTGGCACATCAGAACCACAAGTATATAAAGCTTTGGTCGACACTGGCTCACAGTGCACTTTAATCCCACCAAGATATGTGGGGGCAGAAGCTGTTTCTGTTGCTGGTGTGACAGGAGGATCACAGGACTTCAGTGGAAACTGAGATCAGCCTGACTGGAAATGAGTGGAAGAAACAGCCCATTGTGACTGGCCCAGAAGCCCCATGTATTTTAGGCATAGACTTCCTCCGAAGTGGGTATTTCAAAGACCCAAAGGGACTCAGGTGGGCATTTGGGATAGCTGCTGTAGAGACAGAGGGCATCAAGCAATTGAACAGCTTACCTGGACTATCAGAAAACCCATCTGCAGTAGGACTCTTGAAGGTAGAAGAGCAACGAGTACAAATTGCCACCTCGACAGTGCACTGCTGGCAGTACTGAACAAATCGAGATGCCATGATCCCCATCCACAAAATTATCCGTGAGTTGGAGAGCCAAGGGGTGGTCAGCAAAACCCACTCACCCTTCAACAGCCCCATCTGGCCTGTGCATAAATCTGAAGGAGAATGGAGATTGACAGTGGACTACCGTGCATTGAATGAAGTGACTCCACCATTACGTGCTGCTGTACTGGACATGCTGGAACACTAGTACGAGCTGGAGTCCAAGGCAGCGAAGTGGTATGCCACCATTGATATTGCCAATGCATTTTTCTTCATTCCTCTGGCAGCAGAATGCAGGCATCAGTTCGCTTTTACCTGGAGGGGCATGCAGTACACCTGGAACCGACTGCCCCAGGGGTGGAAACACAGCCCCACCATCTGCCATGGACTGATCCAGGCTGCACTAGAAAAGGGTGAAGCTCCAGAACATCTACAGTATATTGATGATATCATTGTGTGGGGGAAGACAGCAGCAGAGGTGTTTGAGAAAGGAGAGAAAATCATCCAGATTCTCCTGAAAGCTGTCTTTGCCATCAAGAAGAGCAAAGTCAAGGGACCTGCTCTAGAGATCCAGTTCCTGGGAGTGAAGTGGCAAGATGGATGGCGTCAGATTCCTACAGATATCATCAACAAGATCACAGCGATGTCTCCACCAACCAGCAAGAAGGAAACACAAGCTTTCCTAGGTGCCATAGGTTTCTGGAGAATGCACATTCCTGAGTACAGCCAGATTGTGAGCCCTCTCTACCTGGTCACCCACAAGAAGAACACTTTCCACTGGGGCCCTGAACAGCAGCAAGCCTTCACCCAGATCAAGCAGGAGATCGCTCATGCTGTAGCCCTTGGCCCAATCAGGACAGGACCAGATGTGAAGAATGTGCTCTACTCTGCAGCCAGGAGCCATGGTTTGTCCTGGAGCCTTTGGCAGAAAGTGCCTGATGAGACTTGAGGCTGACCGCTGGGATTTTGGAGTCGGAGCTATAGAGGGTCTGAAGCCAACTATACTCCAACACAGAAGGAAATTTTAGCAGCCTATGACGGAGTCCAGGCCACCTCAGAGGTGATCGGTACAGAAGCACAACTCCTCCTGGCACCCCGACTAACGGTGCTGGGGTGGATGTTCAATGCCACATGGAGCAAGTGGATTGCCCTTATGCAGCACACCCAGATTGGAAAACTGAATTGCCCTGGGATTTTGGAGATAATTACAAACTTGCCTGAAGGTGAAAACTTTGGTCTCACTGATGAAGAGGAAGTGACACATGCTGAAGAAGTGCCACCATATAACCAACTGCCAGCAGAAGAAACACATTACGCTTTTTTCACTGATGGATCTTGCCTCATTGTGGGAATGAAACGGAAGTGGAAAGCAGCCATATGGAGTCCCACACGACGGGTTGCAGAAGCTACTGAAGGGGGGGGTGGACCAAGTCAACTCGCTGATCTCAACTGGCCCTGGACATTGCTGAAAGGGAGAAGTGGCCGAAGCTCTACCTCTACACTGATTCATGGATGATAGCCGGTGCTCTGTGGGGGTGGCTGGAGAGGTGGAAAAAAGGTAATTGGCAGTGTAGAGGGAAACCTATTTGGGCTGCTGATGAGTGGAAAGACATTGCTACCAGGGTAGAGAAGCTACCTGTGATAGTTCGCCACGTAGATGCCCATGTTCCCAAGAGCAGAGCCAATAAGGAGCACCAAAACAACCAGCAGGTAGATCAGGCTGCAAGGATAGGGGTGTCAAAGATAGACTTGGATTGGCAACACAAGGGTGAATTGTTCTTAGCATGATGGGCCCATGATGCCTCAGGCCATCAGGGTAGAAATGCCACTTTTAAGGGGACATGAGACCGAGGGGTGGATCTAACCATGGACAGTATTTCTCAGGTTATCCATGACTGTGAGACATGTGCTACCATAAAACAGGCCAGGAGAGTGAAGCCCCTATGGTATGGTGGGCAGTGGTCCAAGTACAGCTATGGGGAGGCCTGGCAGATTGACTACATCACACTGCCTCAGACATGCCAAGGCAAGTGCTACGTGCTCACCATGGTAGAAGCCACCACAGGATGGTTGGAAACCTATCCCGTGCCTCACACTATGGCCCGTAACACCATCCTGGGCCTTGAGAAGCAGATCTTTTGTAGGCATGATACCCCTGAGAGGATTGAGTCAGACAATGGGACTCATTTTCAAGAATAGCCTTATCAACATCTGGGCTGGGGAACATGTTATTGAGTGGGTGTACCATATTCCCTACCATGCACCAGCAGCAGGAAAAGTGGAGAGGTACAATGGACTGTTAAAAACCACCTTGAAAGCATTGGGTGGGGGATCTTTCAAGAACTGGGAGCAGAATCTGGCAAAAGCCACCTGGTTAGTTAACACCCAAGGCTCTACCAGTCGATTGGGCCCTGCCAAATCTCAGCTTTTGCATATAGTTGGTGGAGACAAAGTCCCAGTAGTGCATGTCAGAGGTTTGTTAGGGAAGACAGTGTGGATCAATTCTGCCTCAAGTACAGACAAACCCATTTGTGGAATTGTCTTTGTTCAGGGTTGTACATGGTGGATAATGCAGAAAGATGGAAGAACATGATGTATACCTTAGGGAGATCTGATTGTTGGGTGAGAACCGTGTGTAAATATCACTGTTTGCTGAATATTACTGCCGTTGTCTGTGTATAGCTGTATATTGGATGTATAATGTATGTGTTTGTAGGGTTTAAATATATATATTAGTTTTAATAGTAAGCTGATGATATGGGGATAAGGGGTGGAATCTCCTAAATTGACTGTATGATGCCTTTATGTCCAATCACCTGCCCTGTTTATGTTGAATAATAAGTTCTACACCTTTAAGACTTGTTCTAGGAGTAAAGGTGGTGCAGAAGAAGTGCGGAGCTTGTTTTCAAGAACTGCACTCCCTCCTCCACATTCCTGCTGCTGGACTGTGTTGTCTGCTGATGGACAGACAGTGAGACAGAGCTCTCCTTTGCTCTTTAGTTAGTTTTAGCTAGCTGATGCAAAGAAGTTCCCTGGACTGTGTTTTTTTCCCTTTCTCTGGATCTGCTCTGGATGAACACCAGGAGAGCAGCAGCAGCATCGCTGGTGGCCCAGCGGGCCGGGCCTGAGCCGTGGCATTTCCAGCGCCGGAGGAACGGATCAGAGACTGAGTGAGCCCAGCTGCAGCCCGGGGGGTTTCTGAGTTTGTCTCTCTCTTGGAGTGGCAAGAAGTTTTATTGTTTAATATTGTTTAAGTTTGCTTGTTTAATAAACAGGTTTGTTCCACTTTTTCTCCAAAGAGGTACCTTTCCCAATCTGGTTGGAGGGAGGGGCCAATTGAATCTGCTTTCCTGAAGGAACCCTTTTGGGGTTCTTTCCCCAAATTTGCCCTGAACCAGGACAGACACAGACTTCACCATAGCCCTGGACAGCTGTGCCAGGCCTGGACAACCCTTTCAGGGAAGAAATTTTCCCTAATATCCAACTTGAACACTTAAGAGATTTGGGTGTTAAAATGCAGAAGTATTGATCTCACAGAGACACTTCCATTATGGGAAGTTCCATGTTTTCCTCTTGGACTGACCTAGTTATATATAATATATTGAGTAACATCCTGTAAGTTTTATGTCTGCCTGATGTCTGTTGTCTGCTGTGTTCTGTTGAGAGCTAAGGAAGTTTTTGAGATAAAGCACAGATGCTACCCTGACCTCAGGGAGGGTGGCCACAGCAATATGAAGATTCAATTGACAAAGGAAGAGGCACAGAAAAAAGACCTGCATTGCATTGTGAGATGCAATAGATATCTCTAGACTCCAGTTTTGTGACCTCTTGTCAATTTGTATTTTAATTTACATTTCTTTCAATGGGAACCATAACCTTGACTTTTTTTGCAAACAAATATCAAGAAACTGTGTCTTTTTTTGCTCACTTGTTTGCAATCAAGGTCAAAGGCATCCCAAATATCATAAGGAGAAGGAATGTTTTGTCTTTCAGTATTATTAATTGTGTTTGGCCTTGTTTGTCTGTTTTCTTTTGGCAATACAACCTTAGCTTTAAAATAGGCACCCATAGCTAAAACATTTTAATATATTTTGAAATATATTAATATACCATTATATATTAAACATAAAATCATAGATTGGTTTGGGTTGAAAGGGATTGTCATGGTTTGACACTGGCACAATGCCAGTGCCCCCATGAAAATATGATCCCTCCCTTGAATGCTGTGAAGTGTAATCTAGAACAGAGCAAAGCAGGCCCAAGCTTAATAACAGGGAAAAAAACTTTATTAAGCTACTACTACAAAAGGAAAAAAATAAAGGAAAAAAAGGAAAAAAAAACACACAAAGATCAAATGAAAACCTTGCAAAGCATTCCTCCCCCCACCACCCAACTCCAACAAACCACAGTGAGACACAATCTGGACCCAATCAGGTTTCCACCCTCCAGACAATCAATACTCAGGCCTTCGAGGGGACAGAGTCTCTCCTGTGCCACAGACCCCCCAAGAAAACATATCTGCAACATCCTGTGTTTCCATGTCACACATGGCACCGCCCGGAGAAAAGTTTGCCATGATGACCCTTCTCCTTTCCATGCACAGTGCTCTCACCACCAATGCATAGATGGACAGACTGCTTTTAGGATTTTTCCTTTCAAGGATGTCCTGCCAAGAGGGGAGAAAACAACAGTTCAGTTTTCATTGTTTGGGACCACAGTCCCCCCCATTTTCCCCTGGGGCCGAGGGCTCAAGAACAGAGATCTTCTTCTCTTCTCTTTCCTTTCCAGGGCAGGGGGCGCCACCACAAACCCCCTAACCTTTTCTCTGTTCACTCCACTTTTGTCTTTTCCCAGCTGAAGCAGGTCTCTTGACTCACTGGCATCCTCCCAAAACACAGTCTCTCTTGGAGGAGAAGATTGGTTCAGGTTGTGGCTAACACGGAAAAGTCCAGCCAAAAGCCACTCCTTGTCCCCCTCCCATCTAGAATTCCTCCTTCTAACATCCCAGGGTCCAAGGTGTCCCTCTTCCTCTCTTTCAAACCGAGGAGGGGAAGGAAAAATTCACAAGACTTTCATTTCTCAAGGAAGGGTTAAAAGTCCAAACTCCCAGGATGGCTCGATGCCCGGACATCCAGCAACTCCCACGCACTGGGCACCTTGCAGCTCCCCCCGCTCCTCCTTCCTCGCGGTGGAATTGCTGACAGAACTGCCGATGTCTCTTTCTCTCTCCCTCTTGGGAGAGAAACTCTGGGGGGGGGTGGGATGGAGACATCCCAGATTTCTTCCACCCTTCCATCTGCAGGGGCCAGCCCGGTTCCAGTCCCTCCACCCTTTGGCCCACCTCAGTCAGACCATGGGCCTTCCCCTCCCCACCCAGCCACGGCTGGGCAGGGGAGAGGCTGCACTGCGCGCTGAGCGGAACCAAAGAGAGCGAGTTCCCCTGGGAATTCTGCTTTTAACCCCTCTGTGTTCTCAGAGGTGTGTCCACCTTCAATTGGTCAATATCCAAATTGACCTCTTCCTTCCGGAAAAAATTCTCTTTCCGTGTCAAACCATGACAGGGATCCTAAAGATCAACATGTTCAAAAGCTTGGGATCACATCCCACTAGACCAGGTTGCTGAGAGCCCCATGCAACCTGGTTTTGAACACTTCCATATTGTATAGTAACAATATGGTGTCATTATATGTACAGTATATGCTTATATAGATTTTAAATTTAATTTAATAAATATTTTTTATACACACACATATAAAACTAGGCATGGACACTCTTTACGGAACAAATGGTGACCTTGGGAACTAAATTACTACTGGCGGGACTTCTTTTCCTTCTCCAGCAAAATGTAATTCTTGCTGCTGCTTAATTAATGAATAATACTTCTAAGACACCTTTTAAAGTGTCATTACAGCATTTTTTTTTCCTTCTGTTTTCCCTGAATTACATCCCAGATATACAGAGGCACCATCACTCTGAAAATCAGGAAGCTGAAACATAACCCTTTGTTCCCTTATCTGTTATGAAGCAAGATGGAGTTGTCTGAGAGTTTTATTTCTTATTTCTGCTATTAAAATTTTCTTAAATGGGGAGGTTTTTTCTTTAATAACATGCTATACAAGCTGTAGTCTACCCATGAGGATCTGTACATGAGCTTCAGGAGAGCATTTCAGACCCTGGTGGGCACTTCTCTCCTTGGTGTTCACAATTCCATAGGCCCTCAAATGCTTGCACCATCCCCATTTCAAAAACACGTTTCTCTCTGATGACGACTAGGATGTCTATGTCTAATATGTTTTAACAAAGGGAATCAAAGGTCTTGATCTGCAGTTATTAGAGAAATAAATATGCTCCTAATCCCCACCTGTACAGTTGTTCTCTACAGCTCCCTGGCAGAATGGTACAGCCAGGTGGGAGTCAGGCTCCTTTCCCAAGTAACAAGAGACAAGAGAAAAAACCCTCAAATTTGTGGCAGGCACATTCTTCTCTCTTTCAAAATTTTTTATAGAGGAGTACAGAGGAAAGAATGAGAAAACAATTTCTATTTCTGCTCCTTGTTTTTCTCATGTAGAATGTGTTGAGCGAATTGTTTACCTGGTGTGATTACTTGATTATATTCTAGTGAGGATTGTTTGAGCCAATCCAATCCACCTGTATCTGGACTCTTGAGAGAGAGTTATGAGTTGTGAGTTAGTTAGATTTGGTAGTTAGAAAAAGTAAGTATGTAGGTTTAGTATCTCCTTTAGTATATTAATGTATTGTAGTATAGTTATAATAAGAAATCATTCAGCCTTCTGAACTGGAGTCAGATATCATAATTTCTTCCCACTGAGTTCAACTACATTTACAATACAAATTCCACCACAGAAGGTTTAGATTTGACATTAAGGTAACTGTCTTTATGGAAAAGGTTAAGTCCTGGAACAGGCTGCTCAGGGCAGTGGAGGAATCACTCCACTGGAAGTGTTGAAAAAACTGGTAGATGTGACACTTGGGGACACGGTTTAGTGATGAGGCCCAGCCAGCAGCTTAGGGCAGTTTTCCTCACCACAGATTCAGGGGAAGCAGGACTGCCTCCCATGGAGGATCAGGGGATGGTCTCTCATCATGCCCTGTGTCTCCGGGTTCCCACTGTTCCTCAGTTTCCCTCGAACCTCAATCCCTGAGCTCCTCCAATGCACAAATCCCCCAGACAGAGAGATAAGCCAAGCACAGCCGCAGCCCCCGGTGGGGGAAGAGACCAAGCGCTACTCAAGTCCAAACCCGCGGCGAGAGGGGCAGCGGCGGCGGCGTCTCCGCAGGGGAGGGTGCCTCTCCACCCCTCCCGCTGTGCTCCCTCAGGCTCCACCCGGAGCCAGTCTCACACGGCAACAAATGGTAGCAGAAGATGGCTATTTCCATTGATTTGTGAAAGGGAGAGAGAGAGAGGAACTCTGCCACTGTAAAACAAACCTGAAGCTCTGGGGACCCTCTTCCATCCTCGCCAGTGTGCTCTCTATCCTGCCCAGGAGCAGCTGTGCTGTGGGGGCAGCTGGACTGCAGGGTCCGGGAGCCGGGTAGACTTACCCAAGGGACAAAGAGGAGAGTTTGGCAGTGGCTCAATGGACTGAGCTCGAAGAGTGGCCTGTCAGGGGATGGCATTTGAATGGAGACCAGAGGCTGACAGTGGCCGAACCCAGAGTTTCAGGGATGAGCTCTGGTTAACAGGAACACCCAGGCTTCTGGGAGAGCCAAACTGTGAAAGAATATGTCCTCAGTTTAGCGTGATTTTCCACCACCGAGGAGAGAGATAGAGATTTCAACACCTGAGCCTGGAGGGTAAGTTGGGTCAGAGCAGGGTGGGACCCTGGCGGGAGGCTGGGCTACCTCTTTTTCTTTTCTGAGTTTTAACCACTGTCCATGCCCAGACAGGGGCTGTAGGCTTGTATGTCCCTGGTGGCCGGGAGGCTTTTTCTTTTCTGAGGACACAACCTTGCTCAGTCTTTTTGGCGTAACTCATACTGGAAAGCTCCTTCTCTTTCTCGGAAAGCTGCCTTTTCTACCATCTCCTCCTTATTCTGGGCTATGGGGGCAGGGGGGGTCGAAAGGACACCCATAGGACAGAATTGTAAATGGCGACATGTCAACTATGGAAGAATTGTTAACATCCACACATTTTGTCGGCTTCCAGCCGCATCGGGCCCCTCTCCTGTAGATTTCCCCCTTGGCTTCTGCGAAGCCCCCCCTTCCCTTTTCCCCACGGACTTCCCCGAACCTCCTCCCCTGGGGATGGCAGTGGCTGAGCTGCCCCAAGCGCCCTGCCGGACACTGTTATCCTCCCTTAGGAGTGGCATTGGCCGTGCCTCCCCGGGCGAGATGCAGTGCACCCGGCACCCCCTCCCAAGATGGTGCTGGCCATGCTACAGGGACCCCATTTTCCCACCTTGACCTTTCTCTTCCGCCCCAAGTTTTCCTGCCAGCCCCACTTCCTTCAATGGCCCTGCACCATCCTGCAGTGAGCCAGCCCCTGTTGGGGGGGAGGTGAGGTTGAATTAATCCCTCAGTCCTTCTTCTGGCCCCCCCTCTGATGGGAGGGATTGCTGGAGGGGCCCCTCCATTAGAGGACCTCCCTTTGTAAGAGAGCTTTCCCCTTTGCTGTGGGGGGGCCCCTTCGAAGGGAGTGGAGCTGGAAACCTGGACCAGAGCTCCACTGTTTTTTTATCCCTGAAATGGTGGCGCCCAGGTTCACCCTCTATCCCATCTCCTAAATGTACCTTGCCCAAAGTTCCCTTATTGTTTCAATACAAGTCTTCCCCATTGCTTGTGATAATTTGGAAATAACTTTTTGGATTGAGCTATATTTTATAGGAGGAAAGATCATCCTCTCTAATTGTTGCCAACAATGCTATGCCAACTTCGCAATCAAATAATCAAATTGGAGAAACCACATCGCTGCTCGCTGCCTGCCTCTGCTCTGCTAGAATTCAAAAAAACCACAAGCATCACGACATGAATCCTGCTTTTATCCTTGATGCAGAATGTGTTTATGATAATTTTGTACCTTTTGTCTTAAATTGTAATGTGGAAAAGATTTTTGCCCCATTCATTTTAACTATGATTGGTGTATCACTTTCTGATGTCTCTCGACTTACATTTTCTCAGTAATTTGTAACGTTGCTAATTTGTTTTTACCTCAGAACTCCCTTTCCTTTATGCAAATTTAAATATTGAGCTGCAGGATTTGTAATTCTCTCTTCTTCCCACCCCCATTCCTCCCCCCTCCCTCCCCTCACAGTCCCTTGTCCCGATCCTTTGTTCCCCTTCACCACGCGGTCCGGTCACTGCTCCCCACCCCTGCCTTTCCCCTCACCACGTGGTCTGTCCCTGCCCCTCCCGCCATTCCCATCACCGCTCCTGCCTCCCCGGGGTCTCCAGAGTTTGCCTGCCTCTGTTCCCTGCCCTGTTCCCGTTGTTGGTGGCTCAGGTTCCCCCTGCCCCGGCACGGGGTATAACCGACCCGCGGTCGGTGTCCCGGTGTCTCAGGAACACGCTCCCACAATAAACACGTGTCTGCACCCGAGTCCCGTGTCACCATTTCGTCTGTCCCCGCGCTAGAATTGAGCCTCGCAGAGCCGAAGGGGAAAAGCGGCCGCCGCCTCGCCCCTCCTCCCGCCGTGCTCCCGCAGGCCCCAGCCCACAGCCGGTCTCACACGGCAACAGTAGGGCTTCCCATATCTTTCTAATTTACCCTACACCCCTGAAGGAAGCCTATGTAAAGGAGAGGTTGGACTCTGGTTTAGCTCAGATGCCTAAGTCACCTGTAGGTATATTTTTGCACCTGGGTTTAACCCTCCTATGTTGCACAGATATTTTGAAGAAGACATGGCAGTATGGTCAATGAAGTAATTATTTATCACATGAAACACACTCCAAGCTCCATCAACTGCATTCTGGGATGATTGAATAAGATGTTAACACCTGCATTGTAGGTGACTGAGGCAGGAAAGAGGAATTTGGCAAAAGATCCTAAATTAATTTTTTTGCTAAGTAGAACTCTTTTTCTTGAATTTTATTTAAACCATACTTTTTAAAATAAAATTTAAAATAATAAAAAATGGAAAACAAAAAAATCTGCTTCCAATTTTTTTTTAATTTTTAGTTTTATTTTTTTTTTTTTAGTTTTAATAGAATGAACCAAGAAAGGGAACTTACAGTAAAATGGAAATATTTTTTTCATATAAGGACTTGAAGAAACAACAGTCAAAACTCTTCTTTGATCAGAAAGAAAATATAGCTCTTCACTGGATACTGTAGTGATGAAATAAATGAACTGTAATGAAGTGAATTATAATAAATCCCACTCTTTGTAGAATAGCACCCAGATGGAAAATATATAGACATGCAAAGTAAATTCTGGCCTTGTTACACTCCTAAGAAAAACCCATTGATAAATAGTTTCCAGAACCAGAGGTTTGATTCTTTTTTCTGCTGTATTTTTTAATGAATTCTTCTCTCCTCATCTCCGTCTCTGACATTTCACTCCACTCAGTCCTCTGCCTTGTACTGTTGTATTTCCCTTTCTGGGAGATGCCTTTTTGCTGTAGTAACCTTTAGTTTGCACATTTCTCACAGAAACTAATTTTCCCGCTATCTAATGAAAAAGAATTCTGTTTTTTTATTTTAAATGGAAAAAAAAAGAAGAAAATTAAGGAAGATGCTGAGAGGTATTCACACCTGAGTGAGTCATTGTTATGTCTGTACCTCAGAGCAAAAGAAGTCAAGGACCAGTTTCTGGCCCATGGGTGATGACATTATGATAGTGACTTACATACACTGCTGCTTGGAGAGCTCAAACTTGCAAAATTGTCTTAGAGTAAGTTCATTGCCTTGGTCCAAGGCTGAGTCAAAAAAGAATTACCAATTTGATGGTTTTAGTTCTTACACTTTCTTTTTGATTTATTTTATGGTAAAGGTGGGCCTTATGGCTTTTATTCAAGTCAGATGCTGAAGGATAAAGAATCACAGAATGGGTAGGTTTGGAAGGAACACTTTCTGGTTCAATGGTTTCAGGTCATTCTAGACTGAAGTATATAACAGATTTTTAAAATATAGATCATACATATGAATAACACTTGGTTGCAGTGCTCCTTACTGGTCATCATAGTAAGTCTGAAAACACCTCCTTCCCCATATTTCACCAACATATTGTTATTTCTGCTCTTAGGCAGCTGTTTAGGTTCTGTGCATATAGGTTTTATGTAGCTGTATATGCAAATAGTTTTGGAAAATAATTGAGCTTGTGCAAGTATTTGGCCAATTTTTTTTTGTTTGAATATTCATGAAAATGTTGGGATTCAAAGATTGTAGGAAAAAAATAATATTCAGCCACAAAGTCTTGGTGGAAAATAAATGTTGTGCCTTTTATTCAACATTAATGACATCAGAGGAAACTTTTACTTTAGAGCACTCCCGACCTTGTTACAACTAGTCTGTGTCTTTATTTCTTAATTTGCCAATTTTCTCTCTTCTTACTGTCTGCTCCACCTACATTTTCTCCTTAGAGCAACCATAAACTTGCATTTACAGCTGATTTGTAATGCTCAGAAATACAATTTAGATTCCTTAAGTGAAGCTGTCTCCTTCTAAAAAGAGAGGTCTCTCACTCTTTATATTTTTACCTTGCATACATCTAACCCTGCTCCTCCAGAATGGAGCATGATAAATGTGTCAAAAACATTCACATCAAAACCAAGTGATACTAGTTGTTATTTTGACTTCTGTTGACACCTCCTGTTCTCTTTCACCCAGATGTTTCCATAAAGTAGCTCAATTATTTTTTTCTTTTTTTTCTCCCCTCTGTCAGGAGAAACAGGCAAATCTGTTTCTAGTGAGACTGAAAGTCTTTCCTTCCTCTATTACCCTTTGTGCAGGTGTTTTTACGCAGATGAGCATTTCTACACTGGGACTATCTTTAAGATGTGGGAAGGATTTCTGTCCAAACGTAGGTTTGATTCACAATGAACCAGTTATTCAGTTCATGCAAAATTTATGTGCATTTGCAGATATTAACTTGAACAGATTGCTCCCCAGAAATAAAGATCAAGTATCACAAGATAAAAAATCAGTGTTTTGTAGGCCAACAGGTGCATTTTTATGGTTTCTGGGTAAGAGTGTTAAAGGTGTCTAGACACCTAACTGCTTTTGAAGTAGTTGGCTTTTAAATACCTGCAAAAGGGTATTTCTAGTCATTTTTTTACTTAAAAGCTCAAAACAACAACAGCTCTCCAAGGCTCAGTGCCTTGTGAAGCATCCAGCCATGACTTGGAAACTCATGATTCTGCTAAAAGGTATGGAAGAAAGATATCCCATCCCTGGAAGTGTCCAAGGCCAGGTTGGATGGAGCTTGAAGCAACCTGGTCCAGTGGAAAGTGTCCCTGCCCATGGCAGGGGGGTGGATGTAGATGGTCTTTGAGGTCCCTTCCAACCCAAAACATTCTATGGTGGTTTAATGTAAGTTGCTGTGGCCACTAGGAATGAGATGCCTAAACTAACCACAATGAATGACCACAGAAGGAGTTAGAACTACATTTCAGGACAGGTAACTAGCCGGGCATCTAACTGTGGAGCTGAAAATAAAGGTTTTTTATTCAGCTTTTTCTAACATGAGCCTTTCTTAAAGTCATAATGCCACATTGTACACCTGGACTGCCCTTAGGTCTAGTAAATTAAGCACAGACAAGGAAGCTCCTTTAGAAATGGAACTTGTTTCAGACCTTACCTGTACTTGACCTGAAAAAAAGCCTGGAATCTTTTGGTCTTTCTCTCAGAGGAGTGTCCTATTTATGAAGATGATCCAAGTCTGGGATGTATCCCCCTCTCTTCTCCCTGTCCTCCACATTTATGTTGTCTGTGAAATAATGTGTCCTAAAATCTGTCTTGTAAATATTTTCTTAGGCTTAAGACCAGAGGGATCTTTGTAACAACCTTGATAAACCAGAATATTTTACCCCGTGTTTCCTGTGTAAAAAACAATACCCTAAATTAGAGTAATCACACTTAGAAGGAAAGCCAGACTCGATTTAAGGACTGGCATGGGTGGTAAATACACCACATCCATTTGCAAAGCTATTCCTATGATTAATTGCCCTCACTGTTAAAAAAGTTACATCTCACTTCCTGTTTGATTTTTCCAGTATTACTTCAATTGTTTCAGTCAGAAGTTTCTTAGCTTCTAGGTCATATCCACAACAGGAAACAGAAGTGCCAAAATACGATGAAAAAAAAATTTGTCTTGTTTTTCCTCCCTCAGAAGGGGGAAGGAATTAAACCAGTGAAAAAGAAACTAGAGATTTGCTTGGTCTGAACACTTCTTTACCACTAATAAGTTTCTGCAGAAGCTTTATGTAAGCTAAACTCTAGTTATCAAATCTGTCTCTGCAGTTTTTCTCCCAAGTTTCTGAATCAAAGATATCCACTAGATAAAGGAGCTCATCCCATCTGAATCACTGAGACTGGGACTTAAACTGCATTAACAACTCTATAAATTCTTATATGCTTTTTCACTGCTGCTGAAAAATTTGGCAAGTCTCAGAAGGCTGGGATTAATCAGAATTCCAGCCTGCCTTGGTTTGGGTGTTTCTGATATACCTTGCAGTTTTACAGTGTGATGTGAATTCGTTGACTTTTTCCCCATGGGATTTCACGGAAGATAGCTTTGCTCTGGGCATATTATTCTGTTGTTTCTGACTTTCTGCCTGTGTGTTTCTGTGCAGCAGCTGGCAGGAAAATATGCAGCGAGGGCACTTAGTGCATCCAGGCAGAGTGAAGCATGTGTTTACATCTCTTCCTGAGCCAGGGTCAGAGCAGAGGTACTGGACCAAATTGCTTTATACTGACTCCTTAACATCAGGATCTGATTTTCTCAGCTTCTTCTCCAAGAAATGTTTTTATGTCAGCTTCAATTTGAAGGTAAAAATCTGGTCACATGCAACATCAGGCACAATATTTGAATTGTTAGTAAGATGAAAATTCTTGAGGTTTCTTATGACTTTCTTTCCTCATTCATTTCTTTTAAATTTACTGCTTTAATAGCTGGATGACTGTATGTTCTGCATTTCAGTTTACACATGGTTCTGCCATTAAGCACCTGGATTTGAAGCAGTTTCTTCCCTGAGGATTTCAACAAAAGCTTTGCCCCAGTTTCAGGATCCAGGTTGCTACGGTTTAACCATGTGCCACAGCAATATTAGCTCAGAGAACACTGTAGCTATTTGCACAGCAAATGCAGGTCTCCTGATGATCATAATGAAAGAAATCAGCTTGCGTTTTTTTTTTTTTTTTTTAATGACAAAGCCTCCCTGTGTATTAATTTGGTTCTACATGACTATAGATCTTGTCAGAGCAGCCTGACAAATGTGAAAACATAGACTAAGAAAATTGCCATTAAAGTAATTTATGATCTTTTGTTCTGTGTTGCATGAATGGCTTTACTTCTGTTTATGAGCATGGGAAGACTCCTTAGAAAGGAATACATTTATAAAATAACGTCTTGTCAATGCCAGTTCTAAAATAAACTCAGATTTCCAGGGCCTTTTACAAAATATAATCTAGTATTAATATTAATACATAGACTTTTATTCCTGGGCCAAATGCCTGTTTTAATTTTTGATTTAGATTCATTGTATGACAAAGCTGGGATGTATATTGTGAGGGAATGTGTTTCTCTTAGTAATTTGAAAAGACTTTTTAAATTAATCTATAAATGTTGTGATAGCCTAGAACAGCAAAGAAAACCATAGTAAACTGCCCATTGAAATTATGATATCAAATGGGAATAAAAAATGGAATTTCTACTGGAATCTGACATTCTTTTTGGAACTGAAGTTAGTCTAAATTATTGAATGAGTGCAATTTGCCAAAAATCAGTTTATATCCTTTCACTTCACTCTCTAAAATCAAACTGGTTCTTTTATGTAATATGTGCGATACTGACAATTTACCAGTTTCATACCAATGTGAGAAGAAATTACTTTGGCTAATTCAGGAATCTCTTGGTAATATTATAGAATATTATATGTTCTTAAATATTATGTGTTTTAGAATATTATAGAGTATAATATAAAATAGAATATTATAGTGTGGAATGTTATAGAGCAGATTTGAATGTTATGGAAAACTATATAGTTGGGTAAGTGCATGCCATAGGTTGATCTTGATGATTATAATAACCTTTTTGAACTAAAATTCTAACAAATTTAATGTTATTTTATAAATTTGCTTTACATAAGATATGCTGGAATATATCCTTTGAACAGGCTTCTGCATATAGGAAAATGTGTAGCAAGTGAACTGGCAGCTCTGCTGCAGAAGAAAACACTTTTAACATCTCATTCTTTTGAATAGAAATGATTCATCAGGGCTCATTTGCAAATCTTGGGGATTTGCAAAGTGGTTTCTTTGGGTAAGATAAAGCAAACAAAAATCCAGAGTGCTAGCTCTTGTCAGCTTGCTGCTTATAAATGTTTCTATTCTAAGGATTGGGTTTTGAAGATGAAAAAAAAAGAAAAAAACAGAAAACCAAAACCCAAAAAATATCCTTGGCTCTGCAATAACTGTGGCTTCAAGTATGAGCTTTGTTTTCAGGTTGAAAACTGTTGTGGAGTGAAAGGTGGGGCTATCCCAGGAGCAGGTGAGCTACACAAACAGTTCTTCCACAGATGAATTTCTCAGACACCAGGTTCATGTTATATGTCTTGATGGCTCCAGCCAACAGATTTTCCATATAACTCATTTCACCAGCCCTCAGGTTCACAGTGATCCTAAACCCAGAATATCCATCCAACCTAAAATAGTCCCACAAGTCTTCATTTTTAATTCCTGTTTGCCTAAATTTATGCATGAACTAAAGTACTTCAAAGGAATGTGGCTAAATTATCCATGGTTCCTTGCCTTTGGTTTCTTGTTTTCTTGGACTAGTAACTTGCGTTATTTCAGATACATCTTAATGTTTAGAAGTGACCTGCCCTTGAAGGGAAAGATAAAGTCTTGGTTGCTGACTTTGATTTAGATTTAAAAACAATAATAAAGCAAACATCACAAATGTATAGACAGAGACAAATGTTCAAATGAGAAGAAACTCCCCTCCATTCCTTTTCTCAAGCATCTGGTCCTGGAAAACCTGATGGCTGCCCTGCAGCTAAGGCTCTGTCAGCAATTCCATCATTGCATTCTGTAAGACTGTAAGAGCTCACTTGTGGGAAATTTTCAAGTCATTCTTGTTTGGTTTTCCTCTTCCTGTTTGACTTGTATCTTTAAATAATATGGTTACTTCACAACAGCTTGTTTTTTGGCTGGGGCACAGGGCATATTTTTCTAGCAGATAAAAAACTTCCCACAATTTGCTTTGTGTTATTTCCCCTTTTGAAGGCAAAGCTGATAAATTCAGGGTAATATGTAATAGATGCCTTCCTGTTTTTACTTATTGCTCTGTCAGGTTTGTCAGGAAATTTATTAGTTAGTTTTGTGGCTGTAATGTTTAAACAAGAAAGACTAAGCACTATACTTAGGCTAAAGAGCAAGTGTGAGTAAGAGTGCTTATGCTGTATCCTGCTCCACAGACCAGCCTTAGTGAGGTATGGTAGTTTTTTTCCACATTAGTAAGACCTTACCTATACCTATCTTAATTTTTAATGTTTATTCTTATTCTTTATTATTATTTATCCTACATTTCTACTCTGTGCTAATCTCACTTTCTGAGCAATTGTCAAGAGGAGGATAGGAATACATACTGCTTTTAATTTCATCCACCCAAAAGTGAATTGACCTGAGTGAGCAATCACTGATCTTCTGTAACCAGTGGACTAAGGAAATCTCCATGAGCTGATCTACTGTGTTTATTTATTTATTATGGATAGAATAGGTTATTCTCTGCATCCTGCTCTGCTCCTCATTGCATGGAAAGTCTATGTTATTAAATAATCACATCTGAAGTGCCAAAATTCAAGATGAACACCTCATTTCACGAGCTAGCCATGGAAAGAAGGAAAAATCCATGAACTGAGATTTTGTCTGCCACATTATCCTAGCAGTACTGATATTCATACATCTTTTCCTGCTTATTCTACTGTTCAGTGTCTGATGGATATATCACCTTCATCTGACCAAGACTGACCCCACCTGAGGAATTAGTGCCATCGGCCCTCTGTTCAATAGAAACAATAAAAAAAGTTGTCTGGAACCCAAGATCTTTTTTACAGAGGGAGGATATGCACAAGTATTTTTTGGGTTGGAAGCTGATGAGATGATGGGAGACAAGGAAAGAGAGTAGCTTTTGTAGCACACAGGGTACATACCACACTAAAGGGATAGTTAAAGCGTGCTTCAAATCTCTTCACAGAGGTGAACCAGCTTCTGACTACTGTATGGAGCATTGACTTCTAAAATTCTGGAGAGGTGTTACAGAGCTGACTGAACATGGGAAAAAATCTGTCTTGCTGTGTTGAGTCGTTGGAAATATTGCAAGTGTGAGAAGCATTTGAGCTTAATTTTTCCCTTTTACCCAAACATGGGGAAAAATGCTAGTGTCCCCTTGAACTTCACAGCAGCAACTAAAATGCTTCCTCTTCTGGAATTTCTGAGTTACTTCAGGCTGCTGCAGGCAGTAGGTAGGAGGAAGCACTGGTCCTGTAGAGCAGCTGTGCAGAAGGCACTGGTCTGCCTCAGATTCTTCCCTGCTGGACCAGTGTCAGTGGAGAAAGAAACCTGGCCAGGATAATAGTCCTGCCAGCTGTCCCTATACAGTGATGTTTTGGACACTTTCTGTATTGGAAAACTCTTTTCTGTGCTATTCAAATAACACCCACTTAGGGCTCCATAGTTTCACATAGATCAACTTATTGCATGTAAATCATAGTTGCATGTAAATCAACTTTCTTCTACTGATTTTGGAGACCAGGATTGTGCCCCATTGGTGCAAGTTGTCAAACATATTCCTTCTTCTTTCCTGCTGATCAACAGAGCAGTTACACACCCTGTAAACTGCACAGCACACAAGAATTGTGTGGCACTTTTGAGACAAGAAGGGATAAAGAGGAAGCAAATCTTAATGGTCACAGCAGAGTTAAGTCAAAGGTCTCTTGTTATTGGTCCCCTTACTTTAACACTTGGTGGTAGCAAATGATAAGTAAAAGTATAAAAAGCAGTGTGCTGCCAGAGACTTTCTGCAGTGATCTTTCGTTGTGTCATCCAAGATCTAATTTTGGACTAGATAAATGAGTGTTAGGCTCCAACAACCACAGTAGGAACTGGGCAAAAGTTATTGCCAGATTACTATTCTGAGTCCATAATATATTTGATTCCCACAATCCAAATATCTCTCTGCCCATGGAATCACACCATTTTAGAAACAAAGGCCTTTTCCTTCCATTGCTCCTCTCTGTGAGTGAGTATATCCAGACTGAAGATCATTTGTTGTTGCTGTTCAGCAGCTGCTGCTGTTTTGAGTTCAATCAATTTAGGCTCTTCATTTCTTCCACTTTGTTGTCTGTGGGTATTAACCAGTATTAACCCTGAGTGAAATATGCAAAGTGGGGCAAACATTTGTACTCTTTCTAACAACTTCCTGAAAATCCAGACAGTATCATTTGCTTCACCTTTTATCATAGTCAACGGCTACTATGCTCCCTGTGACATTATTGTACTGAGGAACTGGCCAGGATGTCATTGATCTCAAATTTTCTAAGCCAAAGAAACCCAGTTTTGAAAAATAAGCCATTTATGAAATGCTTAATGATCTAAACTTATATTTGTAGGAAAAAAAGTGATTATTCCTTTATTCTTGAAAGAGTATGAAGAGATGAAAGCACAATTTGCAGTGTTACAAGAGGAACCTCCATGATGCCACTATAATAAACTTCAAAGTATGTCAGAATTTATTTTCCATCCCTACAACCAGACACAAAGTCTATATGTTCTGTCATTACACACATAAAATGAAAACACTTTCCAATCCAAAGCAGAAAAGGGCTTTGCTCCCTGTTCAGCAATTAAAAGGCTCAGTTATGGAAACATTGTGTGGTCTTCAATTTGAAAAGGGCCTAGTTCCTTCTGGTGCCTGATGTTATAAATCCACATTAAAAGAAACAGCTTAGAGAAACAGTGAAGTCATGCATCTGAATGGAATAGCACCATAATCCATTTCTATCACATGTTGTGTTTTCCAAATTACAGTTCTTCATAGTTGCAGATTGAAGGTTGTATTTTTCTATTTAGATAACAGAAAATAACTTCTACTGATTTTCCACCAGCAGTTCATAAATCACCATAAACAGAGAGCTTATCTAGAGGTTTTTGAATACCTACTTTTTCAATTTAGTGCCCAAGAGAAAAACAGCAAAACAAAACACTCAGTTTTGGTCTAAGTGAAATGTTTCACATGACCCAAACTGTATAATTTCCTTTTTTTCCCCCATCACTTTAGTGACAATATGACATTTTGAAGTATGAAAACATTTTGTTTTAAAACTATTAAAGGCTTTATGCAGAAGAGTACCATTTTCTACGCTGAACTTTGTATTCCAAAATCATAGAGGAGTTTATCAGGATGGTATCACAATCTTTCTGAAGAGGCATGGTGCATGCATTTCAAACAATGACCTAAGCAGGCAAGGTTCTGACTTGATAGAAATAAAATATTTCTCATCAAAGGACAGGGAAACATTGTAAGTGCCCCAAAGAGTCTGTGAAATCTTGTTCCTTGGAATTTTTTTAACATCAAAATGGGATACAACCCAAGGAACTGAGTTAATTAAATGTTGACCCTACCTTGAAGTTGAACTGGAGATCTTATGAAGTTCTTTAAAACCTAAAACATCCTATGATTTTGTGCATTGGGCAGAAACAAGTAATTTTGACTAATCCAAATCTGTCTTTTTCAGGAAATAAACCTCTTTTTTAGCCAAGAACATTGCACTTAAAGCTGGTCAGCTACTTCAGCTTGAAGTATATAACAAGGTACATTGTAATGAATTTGACTGTTGGTGACAATAAAGCAGAAGATTTAATGTCAGAATTGTTAGGATTGAATTTATTTCTGAAATTTCCCTTTTGTTATAGAATTCTCATTTTAAGGAGTCTTCAGCAATATTTATGTGAGAACAGGTCTCATATGCACAAGGCTCACAGCTGTCTTCCAGGAAAGGGATGTTATTTTTAGGTATTTGAACTGGAATATGCTGAAGATTTAACAGTGACTAAACTTTTCTTGTATATGGGTAAAGATTGGAGCTATTCTTTTATTCTCAAGAACAATTATTCCTGTACTTCTTGCATTATATTTGTAATTATTGTGAAGAACATTTTCTGAACTATTGTTCTTCCTTCACAGATTGGTACTAAAATAAATTTTTGCATATTTTTGTGTTTTACTGCACAGAAATAGAGTTCCGCCTGGAGAAGAGATGGGTCTAGGGAGACCTCACCGTGGTCTTCCAGTACTTAGATGTTTGGAAGAAATCTGTCACTCAGAGGGGAATGAGGCTCTGGCACATAGAAGCCATGGCTGCCCCATCCCTGGAAGTGTCCAAGGCCATGTTGGAGGGGGCTTGGAGCAACCTGGGATAGTGGAAGGTGTCTCTGCCCATGGAAGGAACTTTGAATGAGAGGTGCCTTCCAGCTCAAGCCATTCTACAATTCTGTGATTCTATGGTCCTAAATGGACTTTTGGCATGATCACTGTTTACATGGGCTATTTTGGTTACCAAGTCAGGAAATGAAGTCACATAATGAATGTCAAAGCATGTAAGAATGGAGGCCTCAGGTTTCCCCTCAATGGAATCAAGATTCATGGACCAGGAGGTCCTGGACTGGTCCAGTTACATGAGGCAAAATACATCCTGATGGTTTTTTCCTCCTTCAACTCTAACACAACAATTTGGAAAATTATAAGATTTTCAACATTTTGATTCCACCAAAGAAAACACAAAAATTTTGGTTTTATAGAGTTAATTCCAAGCTGTGAGAGACTGAAATGGCTTAAACATTCTGAAGATCATCAGAGGAATTTTGTCCACTGCAGCAAACTGTGCAAAGAAGCAGCTGATTATCTGCAACCAAGGAAAATCCACTCTTCTGGTCAGTGCTGATTTGGATTCGACTATAACAAGATGATACCTCTTTTTTTAAACTTTAAGCCCTACAGAGTGAGCATGAACTCTTTCCCACGTCTTGTGGCATCCTCTGTGTGTTCTTTATTCTGGGCTCTTTTGCTTCATTGTATGCTTAGACCATGATGATTACTTGGGAAGGCACTGAAAACATTCTGAATATTTTGGTGCAAGTAAAGCCCAGTAAAAACATAAGGAAGACAAGGTCAGAGTCTCTTGGCCAAGGAGCTAGGGAAAACATGTAATCAGAGAGATGTTACAGGAGTAGTGGATTACTTTGCATTATTCTGATGCTTTTTCATTACTTCCTGCAGTGCAATATATTTGAATGAGTCATCACAGCAGCAAGGACTAAATTTAGGATATCTTTGAAGTAATGACTCTTCACTGCCTGTGCTAAAGGGCCTCTGTTTTCTACCTAAAAGATTACCAATTCTAACTGTGAAAGGACAGGGACTTTAACATTTTGCCTCTACAGGGTCATTGAGATGAACTCATGACATTTAGGAAATAACCATCAACTTCTGTTCTTTGGCAAGTGCTCTTAGAATCTGTACAGTATTATGGTGCTCTTCCATGCTCTGAAACAAATGTAGTTGCAGTCAGGCTTCCTAATGTATTCCTATATCAGTAAACTAATTATTATGGGCAATAATTGCAGTGATAGGGTCAGTTACAGTTCTCATCATTGCATTTTCACTAGCTAGCATGCATTCATTAATGTTCCCAGCCATTGGCACAACACATATGAGAAATTGGAGATCTCAGGGAGATGACCCACACACAAATCCTGCACAGAGCCAAAAATTAAAATAATTTTCTCTTTCACTCTCCATCTACATCCTCATGCACCCACTTGTGTGATGAGGGAGGCCAAAGTTATATTTTAATGATGGGGAGTTATACCTGGCAGCCAAGTATATGTGGAGCTGGAAAGACCAGAAAAATCTGTGAAGGAAAGCTGGTATTTGGCAAATTATGTCAGCCACTAAGAATCTTACAAGGAATATGATCAGAGTTCCCTGACTGTGAGCCAGTGATTCCTGAAAAAGACCAGCTGTCGGCCATGAAAAGGAGAGTGGCTCCTGGAATGGTGGCTGAGAGCTAAAAACTGCAGCAGTCCTGCGAGAGGCAGACCTTGGAGCCTTGTATTTCTCCAGCACCTGAAAACAGCATCAAAGATGAAGGCAGAAAAACGAGGAAAGAAAAAACTAAAAGAATATTAAATAAGATTGTTAAGACTTGCCTGGAGCTTGGGGAACATGAAATATCTTCAAGAATGGATCACTGTGATAATGAAACTTTAGAACCTGATTAAAGTTCACAGCAGTGGGGAGAAGCAGCTCCATCAGCTCACAGCTGTGGCTGAACATGGCAGGAAGGAGAGCTCTGCCTTAGAATCCACCCAGGGAGAACACAATTTCAGGAACATCTGGCACACTGGAGGAATTTAAAGGGTCAGCTAGAGTGGTAAGTAGGGGAATGCACCTAGCAAGACCCAAGTGGAATTAGGTCAAAACACCATACAGCATGTACCCAGATGCACTGCATGTCTAGCCCCCTCCAGACTGGGGGTCCACAGAGAAGCTATAGATGGAAAAATAATTTTTGTGGGCATGACTGGGAAGAGAGACAGAAATATGAAACCAGGTGACTTTTCTTTTGGTAACAAATATTTCACAGGAGATATTAAACAAGAACTACACAGATTTGAATTCTGATGATTTTAGGGCAAAATACATCTTAAAGGAAGTAAGAAGAATAAAACTTAAAAAGTGATTATAAACTACATTTCCTGAGGAAAATAAAGGCATATGTCCCTTTGGAAAGTGAGGACAAGACGACAAAAAAGTCCAGAAAGAAAGGGCACTCAGTCTTTTTTTCCTCTGTTTTGTTTGGTTTTTTTTTTTTTTTGGTTGGTTGGTTGATTTTTTGGTTTTTTTGTGGGTTTTTTTTTTGTTGTTGGGGGGGTATGTGTGTTGCATGTTGAAACCCTTTCAGGACTCCTGTCCTTTTGAGGAAGGGCACAAAGAAGAACTGCAGGTAACTTGAGTTGTTCATGGGGGCTTCAAGACACTAAGACATATTTAGAAGAATTTTCAGGAAACTGCAGACTCAGAAAAATAGATGAGATTCAGTCCTTACTGAATCCAGAGGCGTCATATGGACTTTTTGGTCATAAGAACATAAAAGCATAACATAAGGGCAGCTCCAAACAAAAGACAGGCAGAGAGGGGTGACTGTGAGTATCCCTACTGAAAAGAGGCACCAACAAGCATTTGTGTTTATGTATCAGGTGAATTCAGGCTCCTTGAAGTGATTGTGGACAGATTTAGGTCTCATTGAGTCTATAGCCTGGCTAACAAAGGACAACCTCTTGCACTTGAAGATCCAGGTTAAACCTTCCTTATTGATAAATCCAGAAAGTTAAATTCTAAAGTGAGGTTCAGTGAAACCTCAGGATGGTTTTCAACACTCTATTTTTTGTGAATAGCCAAAACTGGAGATCCCCCAAAAAGCAGCTGTCACTCATAGAATTTAGTTCATTTGTAGCAAAGCTCAGTTGGTCCAGACAGGAATTCTCTTAGAAGTTTGGAATAGAGTTTTACGCTCCTGTCCTATAAAACCAGTCTATTGATAGATAATGGCAAAGCAAACTGTTGGAAAGGCAGTTTCACCCAAGAAAAAAGCTTCCTCCAGGCTGCTGTAGGAAACTGGGCCTTAGGGCCTCTGTTTTCCTCCTTCCACCTGACCTAGGAACTTTATACAGTTGAAAAGAAATCTAAACAATTGCAGGGAGATTTGGCTGGGAATGTTGAGACCTGGCAAGGCCTTGTTCTCTCCCTAGCTGTAGTCATTTATGATCATTAAAGCCAGTCTCTCTAGGAAAAAAAGAAAGAAAGAAAAAAAATGCATGTGGAAGTGCATGAATCATACATTTCAAGCAGTAAAAGCATAAAATTATAGAAGTTAGACTGTATGATTTTCCAGTCCCTCCCCCACTTCTTCTCCATCCCCTGACTTAAAATAGAAGAAAGCTGCAGAGAAGTGAGACCAAGGATTAAGTCAGTCAGGAAAGGAATCAACAGAGCTGATCTGAGATCTGTAGGCACAAGAGTAAGCAGCAAAAGAAATAACTATACCAGCACGTAGGGAAAAGAAATAAAAGCAGATTAGTAGAATAACAATAGATTTAGGAAATTTTATTTAGGATCCATTCTGTTTTTCTGACCCTGAAATAAGATTAGGATATCATAAATATATTACAAGAAAGAATTTGTTATTTTCCAGTCTAAACATGCAAAACAGAAAGAAGTGGACAGGAAAAGCCCAAATAGCAAAGACATGTGTCGTTGTTCACTGTTTAGGTGACAGAACAGCCTGAAGCCCTACACGGGATGAAAATTCAATTTTGAGAGTACAATGTCCTATTTGTATGATACATCACTAAAGTGACCAGTGCAGTCTCCAACCACACGTGCTTTAACTTCCCAGAGTTCCACATCACCAAGAAAAATGCATAAACTGATCCATTTGTCACACTTTCCTCTCTGTATCTATGTTATGCTAATTTGTGCATCAGTCAGTCAGGTTAAAATTGAGTTAGATTCAAGAGTAACCATAATTACAGGGAGGGCTCTTAGCTCTGTTTTAACAATTTGTCATTGTGTTTTCTGAAGGATGTTTTCGCTACAGCTGATGACATTTAGGACTGAAAGACTTTGTGAAATGAAACAGAACCAAGCACAGCCAATGGAAAAAAAAAAAAAAAAAAGGACAAGCAGTGTTTTACTCATTTTACTTTCAACATTTCTTTCCCTATTTGGGAAAATCCGTTCACCAATCTGACTGAAACCTTATCTCCAGTTGGCACAAGCCATCACAGATTCAGTGACATGAATTGAGTTTACACCTGCTGTGGATCCAGCCCCAAGACCAGAAACCTATGAAACCTTACACTAAGTAGAAAAAGGGGAGAAGTAGTGCAGCCCCTGTCCCAGGGAGTGCACATGTATTCTTACAGAGTAAAGAAACATGAGTTTTCCCTCAGAGGAAAGTGGAGGAGGTTTGACAAAGCAATGCTGATGAAGAAAGCCAAGAAACTGCCAAATCTGGGAGGAAGATGTGAAAAAGGAGTTGACATATTAATGATGTTTTTTTGTGTTTTCTTGTCACTTTCAGAACTCGGCACAAATCCCTCTGCTATGTAATAGAGATGTTTCACTCAATTAGAAGGCTGATGGTGTTCCTATCAGCTTTTCATTAAATCAAAATTACTTTGGAAGCTGATTTTGACTAAACTACTAGGTTAGAAGTGACAATTAAGGAGCCTGATAAAGGGGGAAATTTTAGAGTCAGAAGAGTCTTATAAAGGTTTCTGAGTCAATTGACTTTTTGCAAGTCCCAATACAGCTCTGCTGTGTGATCCTGAGATAGCTTTACGTCTATACTTCAAATTATCTTTAGTGGTACTTTATATGAGGAGTTTTGTTCAAAAATCTGGTTTTATTCCAAAGTCTTGCAGGAGATATCTGGGTAATCTGTAAACAAAGGATGTCTGCACCCAAAACAACAGTCAGTGTCTGAAATGTTATGACATACTCAAGGTTAATTTTCCTGTTCTGGGCACAAGAAAATATAAATGTTCAGTGACTCATCCCAAAATACGATGAAGCCTACTGGGATAACCGCCTCCAACATTCCTACTTTGGGATTCACAGAAGAGAACCAGCCCCAGTTTTCACTGACAGCTGAACTCAGGAAGCTGATAGGAACTGGTGGTCAGTATTCCATGGTGTAACTCTTAATAGTTCCCCTGTGAGAACCTCAAAGCCTCTTGCAAGATGAGGACACATGAGCAAGGAAGAATTTTTGAGGACATCTGGAAACACAAACTGCAGCAGGCAAATGCACTTTTACTCCTTGGCAGCATGCCTATTTTGACACCCCCTGAAACATCCATTTTCCTGTCAAGTTCCATCTTTCTCTTCACTGAAATACTGAATATAAGGCTCAGCAGTGAGGATCGTGATACAATGTAAAGAAGGGCATAATGAAATTGTGTTGACCAGAGAATAGACTCATAGAAAAAGAGAATGGTTTGGGTTTAAAGGGAGATAAAAGATCATCTACTTCCAGCTCTGCATGGTCAAAAAGGGAAGAATAGCTTTTGTGCAACAGCTAGGAGATTTTGATGAGATGGGGAACAGGGAAAGATATGAAGGTGTCAAAGAAAATTGACAAAAACCAGCAAATATAATGATAAACATATTAATAATAATAATAACAATTAAATCAGCATTGTATTTCTTTCCCACGTATTCTACTTCCACCTTTTTCTGAAACTACCAGCCTTAGATTATTTGCTGACTAATAACTGCTAATTGCTGATGAGTAACTGCTGACAGGAGGATTAGGCAAAGGTCCCACCACAGTTTTCTTGAGCAGAGAGCATTAATGTGTCACAGCTTGGACTCATCCACCAGCAGGGATGTAATTCACAAACCTATGAGGCACTTTTGGTCTTTCAACATTGTTTTGCTTTACAACTGTACAGCACTGGTGAGAAAAATAAAATATTAGCCAGAATTGGGAAGGCTAATGTCAGACAAATTATCAAATAATCAAATAATCAAATAATTATAAAATAATTCTTTCTTTTAGAAAACAACCCTTTGATGCCTCTTTAATCAGTGTTAGTTCTGTATGTATTCTTCTGAGAAAAATTTTCCTGTGCCAATATTATAGAGTGCTCTGATATGCACATTAAATTTAAATTACTGTATTAAATATGTTAAACTGCATGCAACTGTCAGCTAATCTAACATTTATCTCATGCACCTGATATACTGCCACCAATGTCTTCAGCAGAATCTCAGTTTTGTTGTACTTGAAGTATGGGAAACAATGTGTATTTGATACAAGGTGCTATGAGAATCTTTACTTTCTGCACACTTATGCCCGGAGTTGGATATACCACAGGTGCTGTGATTGTATTCAGGGGGATCATCTGAGCTTGCCTGGGATTCTGATGTGGATCTGTGGTGGGTCTTTGACATTGTCTGCTTGGATCTATGGCCATATTTTAAGGCACAGATTTATTGAGAGGGAAAAGCATAGCTGTGGAAAACTCCACCTCTTGAGGACTGACTCTACAGCAAGTACCCTAAAGTGTTTCTGTACAATGCAGCAAAAAAATTTGCTGTGCACAACTATACTTGCCAAAATATATGGCTTAATTAATGGAAATTTGAACCATTATGGAAGTTATTCAGAGTAGCACTAAAATAAACTGACAACCATAAGCCAAATAAGAACTCATTTCTGTAACTGGATTAGTTTGATTTGAGCTGTGACAAAACTGAGTTTTAGAGAACCATGTCGAGGCATTAGGCAGGTAGTGCTGGACACTGAGATACAGTTTGGGAAGACCTTTAGCTGATGAAGGATGTGGCCTAAGGGAAAGAAAAGATTACTTCTAATGCCATTATTCTATAGGGTTAAACATGCTTTTTTTTCCCCATTTAAGGATGATTATATTATCACTTGCTGTAAGTTACCTTGAAATAAACTATTGAAATATGCTGTAAAAAATCTTGGCTGAGAATTTACAGCTTTTATAGAATACAAATCATATGAACACCAGCTGTATATATATCACTCTGCAAACTTCAGGACAGCATCTCTTCAGGATTTCTCTACCCACTCTGTGTCAGGTAGAAATTCAGTAGCACTGCACTAACAAAGAAGTCATAAAGGCTTTCAGTTGGAAAGGACCTTAAAGACTATCAAGTTCCAACCCCTATGCCATGGTCAGAGACAGCTGCCACTAGGTAAGGTTGCCTTGGGCTGACCTACATATCTCAGCACCAGGAAAATTACTGGAAGGCCTAGGAACAGGAATGTCTGCTTACAAACACCATTTACATAGCATTTTTTCATTGTTTTACCACCATGCGTAACTTAGAGAGAGCTGCAGAGGCAAAGCATCTTCCCAGATTGATATGGAAAATTCAGCTGTTAATACTTCTAGTTAAAGCCCATAATTTACTGTAGACTAAAAAGTGGATCTGAGTTTTCTAGGCATTTTTCTTACGGTAGAAAAGGGACATGAATCACAACTGCTGAGTAAGTGGTGGGAAGACATGTTCACTGGGATGGTACCAGTGGATAGTTTCAGCCTGTTTCTGCTGACAACCATGTCATAGACTCTCCATGCACAAAATCTGGGTACTCCTTTCCCTAAACCAAAAGAACGAAAAATAACAAACAAAAATATAGAAGAATATATAAGTGCTGAAAAAACTTTTAAAATGCAGCACAGCTATTTTCACTCTCTCTCTGCTTGGTAATACATTTCTCTTCTTGGCTTTCACAACAGAAATGCCTCTCCAGTTTGAGAGATGGTACCAAGGATAAAACTGCCAGTCCTGTGACACATTGCATGATTTATAGGCAGTCCAACTTGCAGTCATCCAGCTCTTCCTATGACCCTCACCTGTGCTTGAGGAGCTCTTCTGAGGGTACTGGAAGTTGAAGGGGGCCCATCACAGCTCCAAAATCTGTTGTGGGTTTTGGGCTTTGGAAATACCCAGCAAAGGAAGGAAACAACAACAGGACTCCTTGTGAAGTGCCACAGGAAGTTACTTTTCTTGGTCACCCAGTTAATGTGGCATGAGGGAGGTGAGGAGCAGAGTTCCCGCAGAGTTCTGTGAAGTGGATCCCATCATTACCCAAACACAGTGGAGCTCTTACTCATTCATGACACCACCAGGTTTTTGTTTGCAAAGAAAAAGTTTGCCTGGCCCAGTCTGAAACCTGTAACTCCTAAATTTCAATATGGCAAAAGAGCTTCAACTGAATTTATCCATGCAGTGATCTCAAAACTTTTAAAGCATTTTCCAAATGACAGCAACTGCACAACATGCCATTAATCACTACTGACAAGTTCTCCTGAGCAGCTCCTGATTGATCCTGATGTTGTCAAACTTTCTTTTTCTTTTGACATCTTTCTGATTGGCATGTCTGTTTAGTGCTTTTGTGACCTTATATTGATCCACACAAATCACATGGAAGTGAACAGTTTCATGAAGGGGGAAAGTTGATAAGAAGAGGTCAAATGGTTACTTGGACCTCCACAAACCTCTATTTTAATGATTGATTAATGGGAGAGCAGAACAAGTGTAAAGGAGATCAAAATTAGGAAATTATAAGGTCTCTATAAGGAAGTTCTTATAGTCTCTTTTTATGGCTCTTATTGAAGCCTCGTATCTCATCAGATTGATTAGCAATGTGAACTGTTGCACTGAGAGATAATTTATAGCAACAAATTATTGAGAAATTTGGTCGTGGTTTTGGTGGTGCCAGTTCTGTAGAAGCAGATCTTGGCATCAGTATCTGCCCTTCCTCTTCACAGGCTGGGTGGAAAGGAGGTGAGGGGCCCCACTGTAAGAGCAAATGTTTACTCCAAGTTTTGGGATCGGTACTGTGTGTAGCTGCATACCTCCTGGGTGTCTTACAACACACCATAGCACAACTAATAGGTGGGGAATTGTCTTCAACACAAAACTTCCTCAGACCTGGACAAGCAAAAACATGCAGTAAATCAGCAAAATCTTCGGATTGATTATGTCCACCACAAGCACACGGATTGGAATGTGGGAGGGCACAACAGGGGGAACCAGGGAGAGGGCTGGATGCAGCTGCATGCACAAAATCCCCAAACAAAAGCAAATACTCCACAAAGCTGTCACAGCACAGATAATCTTGCTTTATTTTATTTCCCCTTTTCTCCTCATGTCTCTCTCCTTAAAGCTTCCTATTCAGGGGGATATGTTAAACAGGGAGAAGAGGCTAGCTGAGAAAATAATTTGCAGACTGGGAATCAATTTTTAATCATTCTTTCACTTTGAAGCACTGTGAATTTAATATGGGGAGCATGTATGTGACTGTGTATGAAACACATTTGAGCGTGATTCTTTCCTGAAAAGTAAAGTATTTTATATTTTATGAGAAATGGCCATGGCCATTTCTAACATAGCTAGTTTATAATAAAAACTAACATAGTTTCTATGATAAACCTGTTGCTGATCTCAAATACTTTGAATTCTGTTATAAAGACATCAGCATCGGTTTATAATGAGAATAAATACAGTTTCAGTGCAAGAACATACAGAACTTAGAAAAAAACTTAGAGTGTTTAAAAATGGGAAGGATATGTTTTCTTTAATCCATTAATGTCTAACACTGATCAATACCTTTCAGAGAGTGGTAATGGTCCAGATTTAAATATCAAGCAACTTAGCTGTACTGTATTTTTTATTGAGATAGCTGATTATTAAATTCTCATTCTTTTATCCCACTGCACAGTTTCAATAAACCAAACTATTGTCTCATGGGAACCCTGAAAATTCTGAGGGAAACAAAAATCAAGACTACAGAAAAGGAACATTTTGTTCATGTAATATCTTCCACCCTAACACTTCTTCCTGTCAGATGTAAATACTTAATTTAAATTTTGTCACCAAAGTCCAATCAAAACATAATAAAATATACCTCAATAGGAATGTAAATGAAGTCCTCACAGATTTGCAAAAAATTGTTGCATTTACTCAGAAAATGTTTCCAGAAGGGAGTATGCTGATAATTTTTGAGCATGTCTTGAAGTTTGGTTCTTGGGGAGCATATATATGTCATTAATCCTCTAGGGATGGTAAAGCTACAACCTGGAAATCTAATAGTGATGGCAGGAAAGCCCATCCTTCCTTTCTTTTCCTACGATATCTTAAACTCGTATTGCTTTTGCTTATTTTCTTGCACTGATATGAGACATGAAATCGTCATGCTCACACTGTGAGGTGCAGATGGAGGACCCACTACTTCACTTAAGGTGTGAGGACACAGACTCACAGTTTATTGGACTGTCCTGGTTTGTGTTTTTCAGTATGCCCAGTGGAGTTTAACAATATGAGATGACATCTGCAGCACAACCCAATGTCCTGGGGCAGAACAAGTTGCAGAGTCAGAGGAATGCAGTGGTTTACTGAAGATTTATGGCCTGAGTTTTAAAGAGTAGTAAAGAGCAATGTAATAATATGTGACACTTGGAAGCCTGGAAGCAAAATTACCCTGATGTCTGTACTACCAATCCCAATTATGTTCTGCTATTAAGGAAGTTAATAATCTCTATCACAGCTAAAAGGGTTTGGGGGGTTTCTTCTTTCTTATTTTTGTTCATTTAATCTTCTGATTTGCCACTTCTTTTGGTAACAAGCATATTCCTCTTTCCTTAGATTTTGGTAGCACCTTGCTACCCAATGAAAAATTGAGGAATTTTGGTGCACCATCAGGAGAAATGATAGACATCTCCAGTGACCTGCAGGATCACAGCATGTCTGAATATCCCAGGTGCAATGCAGCATTAGGTTTTTTCTGGCTCTGGGTTTAAAAAAGGGATACACTCATTCAAGTATGTGGATTTCACTGACATTTTGTGCAATGACAGCTCCTAAATATTCTTCTGCTTAATTGCTCTGTGGAGTGTGTTTCGGTACTAATAATTTACATGCACCACTCAAGTCTCCTGTAATAGTAGATTCTGCTTTTCTGTCAAAATTATGTGGTAACACCTATATTTTACAGCTGTTTTTATGCATGAAAAATGCACATGAACTTCAGTGTTTATATAGAATTACCAAGTTGTTTTTTTTTTAACCTAAGAGTCCTTTTTTTTTTAATGCAGCAGCTCAAAATAATAGTAAACATAGTACTTTGTGAGAAGCAGAATCAACAAAATTTCATTGCCTTTTCTCAAATTCTCTTGACCTGTGTAGGACACTCATAATTTAGTCTTAATTTAGTCTATTATAACATACTTATTTTTTTTTTCCTTTTGATGGGAATTAATTTAGATTCAAACCAAAGACACCAATTTCAAGATATACAGTATTATCTGTATTGAAATAAGCAAGGCTTTGGGATATGCTGGGCTGTGAGAACATACTGAGAGGAAACCACACTTGTTCAGAAAAATTCCAGTTTAGGATTTTGAGTTTTAGGAATGAATACAGTCAGACAGCCTAGAAATGAACAAGAATAATTACTGAACCTAAAGAGGGCTCTGGAAAGCTCTGAAAGATCTGTGTGCCTACAAACTTGCTCATTTTTTCTTGACTTTATTAATTACTCCAACTAAAATCTTGTGAAGATAGGCTGTACTTTCAGCAGGCTTTACACTCCTGGGCTACAGGGTTCTAAGCTTGACCCAAGGCAGGCTCAGGAAGGGTTAAACCATGGTTTTAGCCCAGGCAGTGAAGCAGTCGCTGCAGTGGCACTGGAACTGGGCTAAGGAAAATGTGGAGGTTTCCTCCCTTGGGTTTTTTTGCTTACACAACATTAGTGTAAAATGCTGGAACCCAATAGGGGTTGCATCATGCCAGAGCTCTTCCTGTGTGCTGAGGAAGAAGAGTACTTTGAGGAGGTCCCAGAATGACTTATAAATCCCTTTTATTACAGAGAAGAGCCTTGGGAATTTTGGAAAGTCTGTCTTCCAGTTCTAATCATGGAATCATAGAATCCTTAAGACTGGGAAAGATTCCCAAGATCAACAAGTGCAACCTTTGATCAACCACTACCACGTTAACCCGACCAGGAACTGATGCTACATTCAGATGTTTCTTGAGCACCTTCAGGGATGGTGACTCCACCACCTCCCTGGGCAGCCCATTCCAGTCTTTAGCAAGCATTTCTATCAACAGATTCCTCCTGACATTCAACTTGAACTTCCCCTGGCACAGCTTCAGATTGTGTCCTCTCCTCCTGTCCCTGTTCCCTGGGAGCAGAGCCCGACTCCCCCAGCTGTCCCCTCCTGGCAGGGGGATGTGCAGAGCCACAAGGTCCCCCTGAGCCTCCTTTTCTCCAGGCTGAGCCCCTTTCCAGCTCCCTCAGCCACTCCCCATCAGTCTTATTCTCTAAATCCTTCCCCACCCTCTGATTTTTTAAATTAGTTTTTTTTGGCTGTGTGGGTAGGTCAAAGAATAAGAAATTTCAAATTATTTTAAGTAAGGAAGATGCAGGGGAGACACGGAATAGGATCTTTTAAGCTGTAAATGGTGAAATGCTGTTAGTTAAGGGATCTGTAAATCTTCATCACTACTTATCTCAGCAGGGGAGAGGAGCTGCCAAGGCTGTGCACCCTCTAGTGTCTTCTAAATTCTGAACTCTTTGGGGCAGAGGTTAATAGGATTCAGGATCTGCAGAATATCTTAAGCACTATCAATACTGTAAAAAAAAAAAATTGAGATTCAGAACCCTCAAAAGTTCTTTGATTTGGTTTCCTCTACATTCAGAATATCAGCTAAAGCCAGACAAATGATGTTAGGCTCCTCTGCATTTTTACAATACTCTTTCAGTGTATTGTAAAAATTCAGAGGGTTCAGAAATCATCTCTTCTCTTACATTCTGTCTACATAAATCAGTCCCCTGTGCTATGTTTAGAGAAAAGAATCAGTCTTCAGACTAGCTCATTTTCCCCAAGCACAATTACAGAGTTTTGTTCATCTTCAAAACATCTGAATTTAATTTTCTCTCATTAGATGGGAAAGTTTCTTGAAATTATTTAAACTCAGTACAACAATAGGACTCTTCCACTCCTCTCTGCCATCAAAACAGGAATGAAGATGTTAGTTTGGGGAGCAATCATGCAATCTAAGTTATTCAGATCTGAAAGTTTTAAGTTAGAACAGTTTTTCAAATTCATTTTTATTTGGATTACAATGGTCTCAACTCATGTCTGTCTAATGAAGCTCTTGCTGAAAATCTCAGCTGGAAATTCAGGAAGTCAAGTCTATCCACCATCTCAAAGTCATGATTATTTCATAAGGAAGACTCAGTGTTCAGTCAAGTCTTTAACTCATCATTTAAGTTACCATAGTTTAACCATACAGGCATCTTTTAGGAGAACTCATGCTGAACATTACTAGATGAAGATAAATCCCAATAGCAGAACAAACAGTCCAGAAGCCTGTGTCTTGACACCACAATAAGGTATCCTTAAATATTCATAGAGGATGCAGGTGCAGATCTCTCACCACATACTGGAGCACATCCAAGGCATCTAGGAAGAATATTAATAGCTCTTTCTCTTGCATTTCTGTTGGAAATCTCTTGTTGTTCAATTAGTCTCAGTCTGCAGTCTTTTCCTTATGTATTATACATTTGAGCAGTTACACTTTACTTCTGGAAGTACACATGGAAATATATGCATTAACAGGGTGAGGGTGCACAGGAGAGCACATGAGCAACCTACACCAAGCTTCATGATCTAAGGAAGACTTCTGCCCACCTGTCTGTGCATGTGCTCTCTTTGCTCTTCTGCCCTTTCCCTACATTGCTTTGAATGCCAAGAACTATCAAAGAACTTTGTGTGGTGTATGCTATGAGTGGAAGGAAAGGAAAATGCCATGCAAAGAAGGATTAAAAGAGTTAAAAAGGAATAGGAGACCTGAAACTGGGAGACGGGATGTTGGTTAAGAACCCAAGCAATGTGTGAGACTGCAGCTCCAGGGAAGAAAACAGAAGTGGGAATGCAGAAATATTTAAATCTAACCAGAGGCACAGAGAGTGGTCACTTATTTTTGAACTGTGCCCTGGAAAATGTATTTATTATAGTATCCGTGGGTCTATAAAAAAAAAGTAATCTTCTAGTCTTTTGCCTTTTGATTTCTATTTCTACTGAGTCATGAAGGAAATCAGGCTGATTAATGATGTGGAATCACAATTTGTGGTATATGCAAATTCCCAAAACCATTCTGGAGTTCAGTGAACAGGTCAATTAATAACATTTATCACCCCTTAAAAGTGGGTTAATCATCTATGGAGGATAATACTCTAACTCTTTTAAACTGTAACAACATAACTGAATGCTCTAAAAAGGTTCATTTTCTGTCATGCCATCCCACCATAAATGCATCCCATGTGATGTATAACATGATTTGACTTTTGAAAATCTTATAGACTACCATTATCTCCTAGGATACATATTAAAAAAGAGACTTGAAGACATGTGAAGATATCTAAAGAATGTCATTTAAGCTGGCCAGATATATTCAGTTAATAAATGATGGCTTAAGTTAAAAAATAATCATTATAGCTGTCACTAAATGTTTATTGAGTTCTGCATTAAAATAGTGTAGAATTTCCTAGGCAGAAAAATTACATCTTCCTTTCATCTTGGGAGAAAAAAAAAAAAAGAAAGAGAAAAGAAAAGAACCAACAAAACTTCATAACTTTGTGGTTTGCAGAAATAACACTGCAAAAAATTTTCTCAAAAAAATTAGACTACTCAACAGAAAAAATTACCACCATCTGTTATCAGTATAGAGCATATAACACAAGAAAGAAATACTGTTTCTAGGCAGAGGGAAGGGTACCATGTACTGCAATAAAAAGAATCACTATACTCACTGGGATTTAAGATTCTTAATATTCTAAATATTCTGTTTGAGGTAGCTCTGGTATGAGGCTAGGAGTTTGCCTTGAGTCATCTCTCATTCCTCTTCAGAAAAAAGTAGAGCAGGTTGAAATGATACTGAGACTGCTTGCATAGGGGATTGAGCCTTATTTGTGCTCTATTCTAGAAATTTTTCAGTCAGAACACTGGATTGAGTATGTGAATTTATGATTTTTGACTCAATGTGGCTTGGCATTACATTTGTGGCTCTCTTCAGAACAATGATGAAATAGCACTATCACTGTCAACTCCTTTACCAAGGCTCCTGAGCTAGAGAGAGACACAACTCTCTTAATTACTAATCTAGAGCTCTTCTAGGTAGACAATTCTTTTATCACAGCAAGGATACTTTCCATTCTAAACTGTTTTATGGATTGAAAAACTCTGATGATCTCCTTGTAGTGCTAATGTCTTAAATATGTTTCTTTACTCTACATCTGTTACCACAAAGAATATTGCCTTAACCTTTAGGCTTCTTCTGGACCAAGATTTTCTGTTTTTCTGGGTAGAAACGCTCCTCTGCTCAGAAAAGGTAGCAGATGCCAAGGACACCTGTCTCTGAGAGTAGGCTGGATAGGGGCAGAAGGAGGACTGAGTGAGTCTGGTATTTCCTCCTTCTCATTTTGAGAGTCTCTAACTCATGAGCTGTTCTGTTCCCTTCTCTCCTAACTGCTTTGAAAGGGAAGACAGGTATCTTGTTCAAATGTTTGAAGGAGAGATCAAAGACATCTCCCTGTAGAAGGACACTGTGAGCTGCAGCTTCCCTGTGAGCAGAGGTGTCTCCTTCAAATATAGAGGCAAACATCTGAGAGAAACTGAGATTTGTTACCTGTTCAATGTGGAGAAACACCATCAGGAAATTCTTGGCTAATTTTTGTTCATCTTCCTGGCTGACTTAAAATCTCCTTCTAAAGTGTCTTACCTCTCCTTCTTCCCTGTGCATTGAACACTGGGATCTTATTCTATGATATAAATCTTGGTCTGCAGAAAATCAAATCCAACACTGTAATATTCATGGGCAGGAGGACAACAAGAGGCAATCAAAGGGCAATTTGATTTTTTTTCATTGTTCCCTTCTAATATTTTCTTATATCCTGGTGCTGTGATGGAGACAAATGTGCTGTACTTTACTAACAGCAACCATATTAGTATCCAGAATTATTAAAGAGGTTTTACTTTAGAAGCACAGCTGAAATGCATTAATGGAATCCTGGAATGGTTTGGGTAGGAGGGATGACCTCCAAGAGAATCTACTTCAAATCCCCTTTCCACTAGACCAGCCTGCTCCAAGTCCTGCCCAGCCTGAACTTGAACACTTCTGGTGATGGGATTGTGGGTGGAGATGAGAAGAGAATCACAACTTCTGTATTGTTAATGATTACAGGAAAGTTTAGTCCCCTTGGACCTGTGCAGCATCCATCTATGAAAGCATCTCAGGACAAAATTTTAAGTTATCTAAAATAATCCTGGACAAAGCAGGCAAATGATTTGAGTTTCAGGGCATCTCCACTGACAGCAATGGCATCCATTTACTAGGTCACATGTAGAAAATATGTTAGATACTATATTTGACACTTAATATGGACATAAATGCAAACTCAGCTGGCTTGACCAAGAATTAAAGAATGTATATTGTTGGAATTTCAAGCTCTTTCTCGCTCTAAGGTCAGGGTGAATAAAACTCAAGGGACTTGAAGTCTCACTCTGAAGATTTTATCCTTACCTATGAAAAACTCAGGAGATGTAAAGTCTCTCTAACAAGCCAAAAAAATGAGCTAAAATGGTGTCTGTTCAAGTCTATTTAAGTCCCAATTATCCAGTAAACAGTTGACACTATATAATTTATGTTTCTAATCTAATTATGATCACCTAGATCTTGTAATGCAGACATCCTTCATCCAGTTAGAGAAAATCACCCAGATCCATGAAGAAGAAGGAAGAAGGTGCAAAAAAGACATCTAATCTACACCCAAAATTCTCCATCTTGGCTCCCATATATTACCATATGCTAAAACCCCAAATCTAAGTTTTTTCACCCTGTGAAATCACACAATATCATCCAAGGTACACACACATTGTTTCTGTGCTATCACTCAAATTTTGAAGCCTTTTCCAAGGTCTCAGGTCAAGCAAGGTATTTACTTGAGGGCTGGCACCCTTAAATTCAGAAAGCTTGAAACTTCCAGCCATCAGAGTTTCAAAAGTATATAGCCCAATAAGAGCTAAACTCCTTTCACAAGTGATGGAAAGGAATGTTCCTGCCTTGCCACTACCATCTACCTGTAGCAAAAATGAGGGGTTCTTGAATTAATAATTAATCATATTTCATTGGATGATATTATCAGACTAGATATAAGAAGAAATTTTCTTTCTTATGCACTTGCACAGGTTGATCAGAGAGGTGGTAGATGAGCCATCCCTTGAAATATTTGAGGTTGTTTTGGATAGGGCTCTGAGCAAACTCATCTCATTGAGGGTGCCCATTTTCATGGAGGGAGTTTGGTGTAGGTGGCCTTTAAAGATCCCTTCCAACCAAGATAATTCTATGATTTTAACATTTTATCTTAAGATCATAATAGGTAAGGTGGTTAAAATGTTACTATAACAACAGTAAGGTATGGTGGATCACCATTCAAATTCAAAGAAGCAACTTTTTTTAAAGCAACTCAAAATGCAGCATTTAAATGGAAGAATTAATTTATTGTGTTAGGCTACTTGTGTAAGTAATAACTTATTGCTGAAGAAATAATACCTGATCAAAAAACAATCTTATAATGGAACAGACTTTGGTGTGCATCTTCATGGGGATTATTACTCACGAAAATATTTATGCTTCCAGATAAGGGTCTAAAAACTTTTGGATAGAATATGAGAGTAAAAAAAAAAATTCTATCATCCTTATTCTAGGGAGTGCAGTTGTTTCCATAATAATTGGACTACTGCTTAGTGGGAGTTGAAATGTTTTCTGCTGTTATGGAAATAAAAGTAAGCCATGTTGAGAAACCGGGTATCTTCATCTGACAGAATCACACTTTCATTGAGTGTTTTAGTGTGATCTTCAGTGTAAGAATGGAGTGAATTGCACACCTGCACTACCTGGAAGCATTTTAAGTTCAGGTCAACATTAAGTGCAGAACAACCACCCACCCTGCAAGGGATCCCAAGAGGTAAACAGACTGGATCAAGTAGGCTGAAGCCAAGCTGCTGAAGAGTTTGCTTTGACATGCGGGGTCCTTCACTGTGAAAAGAAGATTCCTATTGAAATTGTTGACAGTTTTCAAGTATCTCTAGTGCCTCTCTGCTCAGGGAGGGTACTTAACCTTTGTGTTTCTGTGACATCTCAAGAAGAAAGGCTCTGAAACTGGAAGGAGAGATCAGAACAGACAATAAACCACTTATGTCAGTAAAAGTGGCTGAGTAGAACAGAGGAAAAAATTGTACTCTTTGGAGGAAAACAGAATAAAACAAAAAGAACTTGAGCATATGGCTCCAAATCTGTGAGCATGAACATATTCTTATCTCTGTACTAGCACATGGCTTTATTAGCACCCAAGGATACTGGTGGTACATGTCACCTTTGCATTTCTGTATCTAGCTTGTCATGTTATGATATGGCTCAGGCCAGAGCCCATGAGCCACCTGTATGAGCTTACAAAACATGTCTCTTTTTTGTTATTTTTCTTTAAAGATATTTAAGCTGGTCCGTTTGTTTCTTGTAATGTTCCATTTGTACCTTATAATGATATATTTATACCTTGTCTTTACTATTGCATCCAGAGTGGGAAAAAAAAAACCCTTTGTGATCTCAAATATCTATTAATCTTACTTAATGTTTATATGTATACTTTTAATCTTTCTCAAAGGAATAAAAACCCAGCGTTCTTTGGAAGTGCACTTTTCCCTCTGAGATACAAAATTCTGGTATTTTTCTATTGCAGTTTTCATAGGTGAAAAAAATAGGTCTTGCGCTGTGAATACAGGTGACAAAATTGAGTATATATACACACATACACATACACACATTCATGCATGTCTGGGCCAAAATTAGCTTTTGAACTAACAGGCAGTTTCTAGCTGCACCTGGTAAGGGCTGGTTGTAGATTTTGGTAACTCCTGGACAAAACAGAAATGGCACTTCTTGAATCCCCCATCATAAAAGGAGACATGAGGCAGATCCACCAGTCTGTAGTCTGTTTGTGTCATTCAGACAGGAAAAAAAGTGAGTGTGCATGTGAAGTAATTGATTCATCTTAAACTCATATCTCTCTGGTTCTTCTATAAAATCTGGGGCCCAGATTCCTTATGGGTTGTCACTCATTCCATCTCATCCATGGCAGGAGGGAAACCATGATCCTAGCTGTGATTCCGTGGTGATCAGTTAAACAGGCACTACCAAAACAGTGCTTAAAAGCTGTGGAGCTCATTAAAATTACACCACTGGGGAATTAATGGGTAGGTGAGAAAAATTAGCAACAAATATTTGATCTGATAGATTAGTAGTTGTGGAGGTCAGGAAATACATGATCTGGATGAACTGAGGAAAGGTCCGGTGCAAAGATTTGATGAGGAGGAGCTGAGGGAGCTGAAAAGGGGCTCAGCCTGGAGAAAAGAAGGCTCAGGGGAGACCTTGGGGCTCTGCACAACTCCCTGCCAGGGGGTTGGGCTCTGCTCCCAGGGAACAGGAAGAGTGAATGGCCTCAAGTTGTTTTAGGCCAGGTTTGGATTGGATATTAGGGAAAATTCCTTCATGGAAAGGGCTGTCCAACCTTGTCACAGCTGCCCAAGGCAGTGGTGTCATCCCCATTCCTGGAGGATTTAAAGACGGTGTGGATGTGGCACTTGAGGACATGGGTTAGAGATGGGCTGGGCAGTGGTAGGTTAATGGTAGGATTTGATGGTCTTAGAGGGCTTTTTCAACCTAAATGATTCTATGACTAAAGTGAGATTCAGGGATTCCTTGTTTTTGCTATTCTTCCATAACGTGGTTTTGTAAATACCCAGTGAAGGGACAGAAGTATGGCAATGTCTCTGATTAGTTCCCCTCCACACTCCCAAAAAAAAATACACATTGTAAACTTACACAGCAGTTAAACACAACCTGAGTTCAGCTGATTTAAACCCCTGCCAGATTTTATTAACCACAAAGCGATTCTTTCTACAGTCAGTGATTGTGTAGGACCAACCTTTAGAGGACTTGCAGCTTGCAGTGAGATGTTGGCTGAAAGGCAGATAGAGTAGTCATAGGCCTTATATATGTCCTCTGATAAATCTGAGAAAGGAGCCGTAGTAGCCTACATGCCTAAAAACTTGGCAGCCAAATATAGGGTTGAAAATTAGAGTAGGTACATGACCAGCCCAGCCTCTTGACAGCCAGGAAAAAAAAAATTACACCGGCATTTGTTTTTTTATGTGACATCCACCCCACTATTCCAATGGTTATACAGAGTTATTTGTCTTTTCCTTTAGTCCTCTGTTCCTCACTGTTCATATGCCTCATATTGATTAGATTTCCAGAGCATACCACTCCAGACATATTTATATGGCTGTTTCAAATTATTTAGAATAACTAATCTCGCAACACAAATATAACTTTGGAAATATAATACCAGTCAATAGCCTTAAATTTTCTGCTAATGGCCAGGACTCCCTGGGCGATGGGAATAAGTTGCCTCTAACAACTTATCAACTGAAGGCCATATCTTCCATTTCATGTAAGCTGGCATGGGACCAAATTTCAGCGTTCAGTGGAGCTCTCCAGAGTTATCTCAACTGAAAGTCTACATGCCCTAATTACCCAGATAGCAAAGCTGAATTAAGCACCCTGAAAAATTACAAACTGGTCTGAAGCTTGTCATGGTGCAGGAAACCCAGGTTCCTGGATTCCTTTTGCCAGGGAATTTTTCCTGACTGTAGAAACATTTTGGATCAACAAATATTGTTTATTTCTCTAAAACGTAGGCCTTCCAATAGGAGAGAAGGAGAAGAGTTTGTTTTAATCCAGTGTAAACATACATTTTCTAAAAAGCTTTGAAATTTTTTAAGAAGGCTAGTATCTCTATTAGTATTACACTGTTCTAATTCTTGCATTACCTAGACACAGAACAGACACTAAGATTTTGGATTTGCAAAAGACTTCTCAGGAGAAAAAATATTATATATTCAGGATTATAGAAGTTAATGGAGGGATTTCATAGTAGAACCTGGAATAGTTTATATATCCAGTGCTTTTACCAAGAAGTGATTCTTCCTTTGGGAACATTGGCATAAAAAGGAGTAATTTCATAAGTTGATTGTTAAATTTTTATCTATGAAACCAACATGATGACAAGAAGTATATTATTTCTCTGTGAATAGCAGCTAATTTATAAATATCAAGGAAAATACTTTTTTCCCCTGCATAAAACTGTGATTTCAAGCTTGCAAAATTCACAAGAATGAATGAAGTCTAAATAAAGTAACTCTACAGTCTGTTAGAAGAACAAGGGATCAAAGCTTTGTTTTGTAGGCTGGTGATTATACTAATAGGGAAAGAAGTTCCAAACAACCCTTCATCCCTAAGAGAATGGAGTGTCTTTATCTCCAGATCTATTTGTGGATCTATTTATGAACTCTCAGTAAATTCTTTAGCAGTTGTACAGAACGCATCTTTGTTTTCCATGTTAAGGAGAGCCTCTGCATTTTGTCGGGTGTTTTGATTTTTACTTAAAAGGTTTTTTGCATAAACGACAAACCCCTCAGACAGCAGTCTGAAGTGTTTGAAGAGTTTCAGTGGTTCAAGAAGCTTTGACTCCACAAATATATCATACAAATGCTACATACAGATCTGACAAAATCCCAAGTTTCTGCAGAAAAGTTGCATCAAGATAATGTCCATGGAAAGCACTAATGTTCAAGGAAACATCTTCTTTCAAAAACATCTTCCTATTTTTATCATAGGATTTCCCACCCTGAACTGTTAACCCAACTGATTGTTAATATTGACAACTAAAAGTCTGGCTTAAAGTTCCAAATCCATTTTTTGCCATCACTGGGTTAAAGAACTCGATGCATTTAGTAACTAATAACTACATGAGGGAGTCTAAAATGCTACCTGAGCATCTTAAAAGATTTAAGCAATACTGCACTCCTTGAAAGAATTTTAAATTAGGAATCTCCTCAGATTCTTATGAGAATGAGAAATGAAAATGAATGATAAAAATGAAGAAACTTTTGAGATTTGTAATGTGTTCAGAATAGTTAAATAAACCATGCAACTATTCAGGGTGTGAAATCCCTAATCTCTAATTTAAGATTAGATTTTAGATCAGATCTCCCCAGGGGAAAAAAAAAATTATCTTCTCTTTTTGATTTGAATTTAAAAAAATCTATTTTAACAGATGCATGGTATAGCCAGAAAAAATATGATTTTTCAGAGGGAAACATGGAGACAAAATTAATCCAAAATATTCAAAGGTAAACATTCTGAAATGCAAGTAAAATTCAAGCAATGTGAGATATCTAATATAATGTGGTGGCAAATATTTTAAAGTAGTGAATATTTTTTTGACATAACTTTGCTTCTTTGTAAAACAAATTCAGTCTAGGAAAAGACCAAAGAGAGTGTGCACACACACAGACATACACATGCATGTAGAGAAATAAAGATTTCAGGAGCAATGCATGAAGGGGTTGTGAAGATCAGCTGAGCTCCCAAAAGATGTTTCACCATGTCTGCTCTTCAAAGCAGCAACACCCAGTGACCAGAATACTCCCACTAGTGGATGCTGTATGACTTTTAGGAATTTGCACACAAATCAAAATAATGTGACCAAGCTTACTTGATTTTGTACAGTTCATTCACAGATGAAGAACCCAATGATATTGAACAAGCATTAAAAAAATAGCAACATATACAAAATGTAATTCATATGTGAGAATCTGATATGATGAACATTCAGATAGAACCAAACTATATCTACTAACTTATCTACTAAGTAGATAAGACACACAAAGAGAAGTGTAAGTTAGAAACAATATTAAATTAAATACAGATGAAGCAAGTCAGTAAGCCAAATTCCTATTAGGAGCACAATATTATGGAAAAAACTGAGAAAGAAAAAAGTTAAAAGAGGTTTCTGACATTTTAATATCATCTTTATTACCATTTAAGTGAAAAACTCCTACATATTTTGATGTATAAAAAAATATCAGATTTGGCACTTTACATGTAAAGTTTCTGAGATTTATTTGGTGTATTTCTCAATTTTTCTATAGCCACAAATTTTATTCTCATACACATGATAGTTACGCATATTTCACCTACCATGGTTTTGGGATATTAATTTGGGGTATTAGGGGAAAAAATGAATGTGACTAAATCCCCAAATTTATTAACAAAATTTATTAAATAAAATAAACCTTTTTTCACTAAAAATGAAAATTTAGTTTTTAATTCAATTAAGTTGCACTTCTAATTAAGCTGCAAGAAAATTATTAATTTTAGGGAATAATTGGAGAGAATTGGGAGTGAGGTGGGCTGGAATAATTATTTAAAAAAAAATTCAAAATTAAGAAAAGAGAAGAAAATTTCAAAATTTATTTGAGCACTTTTTTGAGGAAAAGATATATTGTGTACTACTTATAAGATTTTACTAATAGACATCTCATTTTATATATAGAAAGACACTTTTCCTCTTTCTGCTTTGCAGTCTGTTAAACTATAAGAAGAAATTCATAATACTCTTAAAATGTTTTCAAATAAGGGATGGAAAGTAAAGTAGCAGGATGCTTCCCAGTCCAAATGCAGCTGGCAAAAATCTCCAAAGTAATGTTATAATTTCCAGTATGAAGCAACCTCCATTTAGATAATCTAGTCAGTGCAGCACCCCCATTCCTTTCCCTCACAGGAAAAAAAAAAAAAAGAAAAAAAAAAGAAAAAATAATGAAAAAAAAGAAAGAAAAAAAAGAAGAAAAAGATGGGTTCATCCAGACCCCACTGAAATCTTTGGAATCTTTTTACTTAGACGTATGAGTATGGTTTCCATTTAAAAAGAAATTAAATATTATTAAGATAGTTCAGTTCAGGAAGCGGGGGGTAAATGGTTTTGTTTTCCTAATGCAAAAGGACAGAGAACTGCTGAGACTGATTTTTGTCAAACACAGGACACAGTCAACTTGCATCCCACAACACGAAGGACTTGCAGATGCAAGGTATTACCTAATTTTGACAGAGCACTTTTCATCAAGATATCTCAAAAGGGCTTTAAAAATGATACAGCATCATCTGTTCCACTGCCAGAAATAGAGGCATGGGGAAGTGAAGTGACTCACAATGCACAGAAGCCCTGGAAGAAAATCAAGATTTCCTTTTCATCCAGCCAATGCCCAACTGTGTAGGCTGTACTGCTTCCCCCAGAAAATGTGTGCCATTTCTTGAGAAATCGGAAGGAGAATATGATGGGGAACAAATATAAGGAGAGACCAAAATAAATAAACAGGGCAGACACTGTAGATATTTGCAAGGCAGCTGCTATGAGGCCAAATGTAAAGAGCCCATTCTGTGAGACAGACTGGGAAACCCAACACTACAGCAAAGTGCAAGCTTCCCTGCACATCTTTTCTGGGGTTTGTGAGTGTCCACTACATATGTTCAGTCTGTATCAGTGTTACAGTCCACTGTAAGTCTCAGGCTTAGCCAGAGGAAAATAGATGCACATCTAAGAATTCAAAGGTTTAATTAACATCCCTCATTTAAGAGCCTCCCCATCAGCCAGATATGGGGCTGTAGCTGGAATTCATCTTGGAGGTGTTTTTGTGCCTTTATTCATCTTTCCTAAATAGGGAATGTGTAGATACTCACCTTATCTTCAGATAGAGAGAGGGGCTGATACTGATCCTGAGGAATTCAACCAAAAGGGTATTACCTGGCTCTTTGTAGCCTCAGCTTCAAGCTGCATGTAGAACTGTGCATACAAGTGACCTAATTATGCATACAAATACCTCAGCTCCATCTGACTCTTTGCCTGTGTAATTCCTGCAGTAAAGGAGAACATATTATAACCAAGCATTTTTATATGCACAACTCTAAAAATCTGAAGCTCATCAAGAAAAAATTTCTTCTCTGAGGACAATAAAACCATGGAACAGCAGAAGCAGCAGCTGTATGATTATCCAGAGGGGGCCAGAGCCACCTGCTCTGAAAGGCCAGAATTAAGGCAAAGTCTGCTCAGAAGGGCAGAAAAGTTTCTTATTGCGTCTCAGTAGCTAAAACTTGGTACACACCAAGGAGCACAAGAGGTTTGACCCTTCCAGAACTCTGAATATTTTATCTAAGTATGTAACAGACACTTTCTAATCCTCTGAAAGTCTTGGCTTTAATAATAGACTTGGGAATTATTGCCACCAATTTCAAAGCATGATATGGAAATACACTTTAACATATTTTAGATTCTAAGTCCACCTATGGTAGATATTCCCTTAATCTCATATTAAAGAGGAAAGTCAGAGCAGATAGTCAGGCAAAGACCGAAATTGCCTCCAATTACATTTTTGCAGAATGATCAGAAAAAATACAGCTAATTCAGGTTTCTATATTTTAATTTTCACTTCATCCCCCTGATTCATGCCTGAAGGATATCTATTCAACTTAGAAAAGAAGTGCACAGAGATGTATAGGTTGCAAAGACCTAGTTTCAGCTCATTTTCCTTCAGATTGCTTCAATAAACATTGCAAAGATTAAATTATTTTAATATTTTCTCACATTGATTTCTACTGTAGTTCAGTGACAAGGACTGCTCTGTATTCTTCAACTTTATAAATGGGTAAATAATAATAAAATAACAATCAAATATTTATTTGTCAAAGTTGTTTCGTTGTTTATCACATCTGGTTTTTTCACCCAACATAGAGTAGGTATCAATAATTCAGGTCTGAGTGAAAACACTTCTCTAAAAGTTTATGCAGCTCATACCATTAGCAATAGAGCACACTTTAAGCATCATTTGAGTCTCTTCCTATTTCATGATATGGTTGTTATCTTCATTTCAATAAGAAAGATTTATTTTTTCAAAAGCCACACAGCTTAGGCAGTTCCAATGACACAACTCATGAAGGAGAACATCATTCAAGCACAAATACCTTGCCAGGATTTGCAAAGAGATCTTGTCTATAAACCAAAAGGCAAAATGAACACTTTCAAACAAGTTACAGCATTTTAGGAGATAAATTCCCATTTTGTGGAATTAGATACTTGACGTGCAAGGCTCAGGTTTCATCCCCTGGATACCTGGAGAAATGTTCAAACCTGGCATTTGACCAGTGTATCTATTGTACACAGATTTACTGAAGGAGAGGTTCAATATACAAATTTTAAGCTAACGAAATCCGCATCGTGAAGCCTGATCCTTATCACACAGAGCATCTATGTCATGGCCAAGAGTCACCTACAGAGTTCATGACAGAATTAGGTCCTTCAATACGGTGACTGCAGACAGAGAAAAAGAAGAAAACTCCCCTTGATGTCAATACTGGGACAGGAGGAGGTCACAGATGCCATTTTTGGGCTGGCAGGTGACTCTGTCCCTCTGCTCTGAGGTGGGTTCAGAGTTCATTTTTCAAGCGTGGTAATCTATTTGTCTTGAAAACACCGTAGTGAAGATAGGGTTTTTCTTCGTTCAAGGTCAGACTGGACAAAGCTGGTCTAGTGGAAGCTGTCCCACTTCAATGTTCTTCAAGGCCTTTCCCAGCTCATACCCTTCTGTGGTTCTGTTATTTTAAAATAGGACTCCTAGATAGAGTAATGCAAAATGCTTTCATGGATAATGATGTCAAAGATCATCAAGGCAGGAGCACATCACAATTTTGCATTTGTGGACTGCAGAGAGGCAGGCTGTCAGCCCTTCACTACAAGAGAATCAATTAAAAGGCTTGTGATGCTGTCTGAGGGGGCAGGGACCAGTCACTGACAGCTTGCTGAAGCTGCAAGGAAGGACACGAAAGACCATAATGAATCTTTGAGGGCTGGAGCACCTCTGCTGGTAAGACAGGCTGAGAGTTAGCTAGGTTCAGCCTGGAGGAGAGAATGCTCTGAGGAGACCTTGTTGTGCCCACCCTCCTCTAAAGGAGGCTTATAGAAAGAAGTGAGAGGCACTTTTTACATGAGCAGAACATGATGGAACAAAGGACAACATTTTTAAACTGGTAGAGATCATGTTTAGTTTAGATGTTATGAAGAAATTCATTACTCAGAGAGTGGTGAGGCATTGTCACAGGCTGCCCAGAGAAGTTGTAGATGCCTCATCCCTGGAAGTGTCCAAGGACTGGTTGGATGGGCCATAAGCAATCTGGTCTAGTGAGTAGCATCCTTGCCCATGGCAGGAGAGTTGGAGCAAATTGATCTTTTGGGTCCTTTCCAACTCAAACCATTTTATTCTATTGTTTATGACTCTATGATTCTGTGACTCTCTCATTCCATGATACTAGAGGCAGATGATGTAGAGAGAGAGGAAAAACTCAAACATGAGTGAGCACATGCATAAATTTTCTCTATTTCTCATCTTACACATCCACCTGATTTTCTAATGTGCTCTTGGAAAGGAGAATGTATGGGAAAGAAAAAACAGCCCTGAAAAAGAGCCTGGTGTTTAGAAGGAGAAAGATGTGTGCTTAAAACTGAAAGTAGAATGGGTGCATCCATTAGAAACTGCATCTTGAGAGAGGATCATACAGTGCTATTGGTATCTCTCTATTAGGAAATTTTGGGAGTTATCATCTCTGCAAACATATAGACAGCTTACATAATGCTAGTTGTTGAAGAGCTGTGGGAAACAAATAAAGTATATTTAGAAAAAGTTTGTGATGACATTATTTCAAATTCATCAACTTCAGAAGTTATAACTTTTTTTAAAAAACTGTTCTTTTTCAGATTTGCTGAAGCTTTTGCAGAATTGCTGATTGTACTCCTGATCTCTAAATTAAAATCTAAAGAAAAAAAAATGCTAACACTAATACTCTGCAGAGGCCTGCTTTTCTCCTGCAGGTGATAGCTCATATGCAATGTCTTGATAGCTGTAAAAGTGATACATTGCCTTGGGGAACAGATTGGTCTATATTGATAATAGAGATTTGGACAAAAGGAATTTAAACATACATTTTGTTTTTATTTTTTGTAGTGTATACATACAGTAATGATGATCAAAGTTCCATAGTGCACGTGGCACTTTACAGCTGCCACATAAAAAACATGTATCACTCCAAATATCTCAGAGATCATATTTTCAAAAAACATTATTTTTAAAGGAGATGTCAAAACATTGCTTGCTAAATGGAAAACTGAGGCATAGTGAGGGTTAGTTCTTCATCCACAAGCTCAAATAAACCAGGAGTATTGACAGAGATGGGAACAGGACCATTTTTCCAAGTCTAAGACTAATATATTCAAGACCATCCACATTTGTTTTCCCTATGTCTTCATGTCTAAGCTTATTATTAAAAATAAATGTGTGGCTTTGGGTTGTTTTCCATATTATTTGACATAAGCACTACTTCAGTAAATTTTGTCTAAGACCACCTACAGTGTGGAGGTTTGTGTTTGCCATTCCTTTCAATCAAGTTGCTGGTGCGCTTCTGGAGAATGCAAATCTGCTCAGATGTTAATAGGTGCACTTGTCTTTAAACAAATTTCTGCCTTTTGTTTTATCTTTGTTTAGTTTCTAATGTTTTGAGTGGTTTTTGTCTGGCTTGCTGCCTTC